>NC_044291.2:2376395-2676395 GCF_004027225.2 Strigops habroptila
TGCCACTGCTGGTGCTTACTTTCTATGTATCCGTGCAGCGTCACCATCCGGGCCCGCTCCGGGCTGCTGAAGGGCGAGTAGTGAATGTCATCAGAGAGCGAGGAAGGGATGCGGGATGGGGGGGCTCCCGAGGGCGGCACCGTGTGCTGCGGGGTGTGTTTTTTATGGCGGGCTCTGCAGTTTTGAAACCAAACCTGGAACAAAAAGCAGCAAAGGATGTGTCAGTAGAGAATGAATTGAACTGAAGCGTCTTGGTCCTTCACTGAGGCCCATGATGGGTGTCTCTTCCAAGTATTTAAAGAAAGAAGGATTCAAACTTAGAAATCTGCACACTGAAACACCTCATCAGTGTTCCATCCAGCTTCCAGAGCTTTGTTTTACACTCAGTAGCGCAAGAGATTTATCTCAAGACAGTACAGACATTAGGGTGCCTGAAATGGCATCTCTACTATTGATTTGTCTTGGTCAAAACCAACACTGTTTTTATTAGGGTAATTAAAACTTCCCAGCTTGTCACTGAATGAAACACCCTGACTAGGTGATGCAGAAACTCACATTCATGATCACACTATTCCCTTCGCGCTGCTACCTGAGCTCAAAGGGCTGTGAAAGCCCTTGGTAACAGCACCCTGCACATGCAAAGCTTCATCTGCAAATGATGGGAGAGCCTTTTAAAGTCTTACTTAGATTTTAACCTTCAGCCCCAGCTAGCCTGGCCTAAAAGCATGGCTGGGATCACCTGGGAAATGTCTGAGCATTAGCAAGGACAGAGGAGACAAAAACAAATAAAAGCTTAGACCAGGAGAACCTGTGGCTTTAGGGACGATGAAAACAATATTGTTTTAATCACTTGTGGTTTATTGTATTCAAAAGCTACATCAGCAGAACATTAAAGCTGAGAAAGGCGGGTGCTATGGTGGGATACAGCCCTAGTCCATATGAGCAGCAGGTATGAGCCCTCTGACCATATCTCACTGCTTTTAATTAAAGGAATATTTAGGGGATTACATCCTAAGTTAAAACATGCATGGAAGGGTTTTTTTTTTTAATGCTAATGTGGTGATTTCTTTCTTATGCTTTAATTTTTTAAAGCTAGATGGAAGTAAAAATCCTCCCCAAGGCTGAGCAGAGATCAGCTCTCCGAGGCCGAGCACGCTGGACCACAGAGAAGGAAACAGTCATAAGCATTTGACAGATTGTTTCCTGTTGAAAGTGCCTTTAGAAAATATCCACATAAAAAATAGCCCAGCGTGCAGCCTGCTTGATCTGCAGCCTAACGAAGAACCTCAATAACTGAGGCTCCAGCCAGGTTTTCACACATGAAATTTAAATGTGTCATTGGCAAAACAATCCTGGATGAAAGCTTCAGATTTATTTTAATCACTCGTGTTTTTATTGTATGCAGAAAGCATGTCAGCAGAACGTTAAAGTGAAGAGTATGAATGTCACCAAGGGGCAAAGCTGGGCTGCCTGCAGAGGTGGAAACTTGCAGAGGGGGACCTCTCTCAGCCCCTATGGTACAGCTTTCCCCCCCCTCCCAAAAAGCACAAGTGCTGAGACTTCCCTGCCACCACGTCCCCTTTTTCCTTTAACTAGATCTCAATGCTTCCCAAAGTGAGCCAACTTTGCCTGCTCACACTGGGATGGCTGCTGAGGATGCGGAAGCACCCACACTGCCCGTGCCCGCTGCCAGGGCAGAGCACAGAGCTCCGGGACCTCATGCTAACAGCAGCTTTCCCACCCGTCCATTTATTGTAGTTGGCTGGGGCTGTATGTTGGGTTTACTCATTGCATCATAAGAGGGAAAACCAAACAGAAAACCCATGAGCAAGACAGAGGAAGGATGGTGCTGGCATTGCTATAGAAGACAGCGAAGCCAACACACCACGAAGCTGCTGGATGCTGCAAGTCCCAGGGTTGATGTGCAGGAGCGAGGGGCTCCAGGGATATGAGTCCTTTCAATACCAGCCTTTTGGCACATCCCCTCTGCCCCTTTCCTTGCCCTGCTTGGGGCTGCGCGGCCGATGCTGCCTGCACCCTGCCTGCCCCAGCTGCCCTCACCTGAATGACTCTCCGACTGAGCCCTGTCATGTCTGCCAGTTTCTGAAGCGTCTGTGCATCGGGGTTGTTGTCCTGAGCAAACTGTGCCTGCATGACCTGCGGAGGGGAGGGAAAAGGGGGTCAGGATGAGGCCAGGGAGCCACAGCCCCTCCAGCCCCCCCGGCCCAGCCCCACTACCTGCAGCTGCTCGGCGGTGAAGGAGGTGCGAGCCCTCTTGGCTGGCTTCGGCTGGCTGTCCTGCTCCGAGGGCACAGCCCCCTCCAGCGTGATCCCGTTGCCTACAAGAGAGAAGCCCCCCGTGTGCTGCAGGTCAGAAACTCCCCTGCTCACCTGCTGCCCCTGCGTGCAACAGCCACTCCACCGGGGGACAACACGCCTGGCATTGCAGCACAGGGTACCCGCAGCATCCCTTGCTGCAAGCAGGAGCAGAAAGAACAGAGCTGGCACTACCGCTTGGAAGCTGCTGAGCCCCTCCGCATACCAGGAAGGAGAAAAGCACCATCCCTGAAGAGTTTACTACTGAATTAAGAAAAATGAAGCAGTGGACAATGAGGGACGGGGAGATGGCAGCAGGAGGATGGATGCCAAGGTGGTGTGCGAAGGAAAGCACTGATGTCCTGCTGGCCCTGACTCGGCCACATCGCTTGGCTATATCCTGCAGGGAGTGGCTCAGAATGGACCCTGCTCCTGCCAGGCTCACTGACATCCTTCACTCCTGCCCCACATGCTGCTCACTGTGACCCCATCTTCCCTTGCAGATGCTGCCTCCATCAGTCATTTCATTTGCTCAGACCATTTCAATGGGCTCTTCACTCTTTTACCCAACCCCAAATCCTCACAGTACCCTGACCTCCTCCTCCTGGGTCCCAGCGCAGGAGCAGCACAGTCCTCATGGCCTTGGGGTGCTCATGCTCTCAGCAGCAACCACACTAATGGGGACGCACCACAGATGCACTGTCCACCCAGCTGCCAAGCACAGTGTCAGGATGAGCCCAGCCATATCACACAACTACAGAGCCTGCAGGGGTCCCTTGTTCCTCACTGGGGTCCCCGTGCAGCCCATGCGGTGCCCTGCCTGGCCATCGGCAGTGCGGTGCAGCACCAATGAGGGATGGATGAGAGAGGATGCCTGAGCAGGGCTGGCGCTCACCCCGCTCCCAGGATGCGCCTGCACAACCCGGCGCTTGCTCTGCAAGCTGGACCAGGCTGTGATTGTCTTGGCTTGAGTTGAAGGACTTTCTCATATAGTTTGACTTGTTCTTTTCGGATGATGAATGGGACTCTGACTTCAGCAACATCTGTTTATTTTTCTTGTATGTAAAACCTCATGTGCAGAAGAAATTGCTGGGTAATTACTAGAGGGGGGGGAGCATGGCCCTCCAACTCCACAGCAACTGCAGCTCTCCAAAGCAATCTCATTCATTTCTTAAAACCAGGGGACACTTGGACACAGGACACTCACCACATGCCCCAGCACTGTCTGACACCGTTGGGACTCAGCCCACACCAGCAGGTCCTTACAAGCAGCACCAAACCTACTGCCCCAGCTTTCGGTTAGGGCAACAACCCCCAGCACCAGACCCTGTGTCCTTGCTCTAGCCTCCTCCTCCAGGCCACGCAGCTTCTCCCCCTCCATCCCTGCTCCCCACCGCCTCGCTCGTGCCTCCACAGCAGCCGACCATATGGACCAACATGCTGTGAGCCTCATCCTGATCCGGGACCCTCCCAGCCCAACCGGGCACTCTGTTTTCATCCTCTTACTCAAACACTGTAAACAGAAACACATTATTTTCATGTTAGGTTGATTAACTGTTCCCACATGCTGCATGGGCCGGGACATGGTGTTTGCCTCCCTGTGCCCACCAAGCGCTAGCAAGGGGCACAGGGAGCCCTGCTCCTGACCAGGGTTGATGCCCCAGCACAGCCCCAGCCCCAGGAGGGTCCCAGGCATAGGAGCCTGTAAGAAGGTGGCCCTGGGCACTTGCCTCTGAGGCTGCACAGCATCCCGGGCACCCTGCTCTCACCTGGCGCAGCACCCACGTGCAAACAACCTCAAATCCGCAGCAGCCATTGCTCCCATAGGGGAGATAAACCCGGCCTCAGCCTCAGCCCATGGGCAGGACCCAGCCTGGCTCTCTCCTGCCCTAGGCACAGCCGAGCTCCTGCAGTACCAAGCCCAGGAGGCTGCCTGCTCCCCTGAGCTGCAGTCACTGCCATACCAACACATCTCAGGTGCTTTCAGTGCAGGACAGCCCCCAGCACTGCCTGGCCTAACCCCGCTGAGCACCTCTCTGTGGCCACTGCCTTGCAGGAGGATGGGGCTGGGCTCAAGGGACAGGAGCTGCAGCACTGCATAACCTCAGTGTCATTGGCTGGATTGGGAAAGCAGAGGCTGGCAGCAGCAGGGACAGCAGCACGTGGCGCGGTCCAGCTGGGAGCAGCACATCCCCAGGTGGGCAGGGCAGTGGAAAATGATGGGAAGGTTCTGTCACACCGCCAGCTTTCCCACCTTCTACATTTATGACTCACAGCCTCAAAACCCCAGCGGCTTCCTCACGCACTGCACGCCGGGCTGCAGGGCTTGTCCCCACCATTGCCTATGGCACACGGGTCTGCTATGAGCCATGGGGATTGGAACTAGATGATCTTAAGGTCCTTTCCAACCCAAACCATTCTATGAGTGCTGCCAACACACTGGCTGCCCCCATGAGCACCCTGCCAGCCCAGGGCTTCACACTTAAGCCCCACCAGGGCTACCCATCACCCTGTTATGGTGACAACAGGACCAACTTGGCACCCCATGATGGGGATCAGCACAGGGGACAGGGATGGCCCCGCGCACTCCCCAGCGTGAGGCCACGACCGCGGCGTCGGGGCTGCGTACCGTTCTCCGCCGCTCGCTTGAGGTTCTCTATCATGGTGTCGTAGTGAATCCGGCACAGCACCTTCTCCTCCACCAAGCCGAACTCCTCGCCGGTGGAGAGCTGACGCTTGCAGGAGAAGCAGGCAAAGCAAGCGAGGTGGTAGGCGTTGCCCCGCGCTCGCCGCACCCAGTCGCTGGCGTAGATCTGCCTGCCGCAGCGGGCGCACTTGGTACCAAACCGGCTGCGGGGGAAGAAGAGGATGAGTGAGACCAGGCAACGGTGAGGGCAAGGCAGGGTGAGGGCCCATCACTTGCCCCATCCAGCTCAAATCCCATAACACCCATGCAGGGAAAGTGCTGCAGCAAAACCACCTCACCAGTGCCATTGCCCCGCGGTGCAGGCAGCGGCGCAGGCAGCAGTACGTGACTCCCTGCAGCCCCATCTGTGGCGGAGGGGCTGAGGTGACGCACCGCCATGAATCAGCTTCCAAACCCGTGGGCTTTTTATTTTGATAACAGCCAAGCGTAAGACTCGGATGGAAACTGTGTCAGAGCCGGGTTTCTCCCCTTGCCATAAATCAAAACATGTGTTTTCTCCTCACACGTACGGGCACATGCATCTGCTTTTTCCTCCTACCAAGAGATCTCCTCACAGCGAGAGGATGATGATCGCGCTTAAGCGACTTATGCTGGAAAGAGGCAACAAGAGGCCAGTATCCCCACACCGGGCATTCGAAAAACACCATTTCAGCCAGGACAATTTATGGGGAGCAGCAGACGTGGCCCCCATGGCCCTGTACCTCAGCCCAGCCAGGAGCACAGGCAGGGTCAGGCACGGCTTCGGTTTGGCTTCTGCGTTTCAGTATTATTGCTGCTTAAAGAAATCAACGTGATGAGCACCAGCGAGAGCAGCGGGGGAGAAGTGAGCATCTCCGACACCGCAGAGCTCTGACACAGCCCTGATCGCAACCCCTGCGCTTCCCCCCACACCTCCAGTGCAGTCACTGCTGCCACCGCTCACCGGGAGCCGCTGCCACCCCTGCCCGAGCAGCTCCAGCATCTCTCAGCACCGGCACAAAACACTGAGACAAACGCAGCAGGAGACCCCTGCACGGCAAACCCTTCGTTTCAATCACTGCAGACGGGCGATGGAGGAGCCCAGGTCAGCCCCGCAATGCAACCAACATGCTGCCCATGCCCGGCCCCACGCCACAGAGCTGCCGCCTGCCCTGGGCTCAGCGAGATGCAGAAAGACTGTCCTGTGCTGGAATTAGTAATTGCAAAACTATTTGGGAGGAAAAGAAAGGTTTAAATGTTTCAGCCTGACCATAGCTGACCAGGAGGAAAAAAATTAAAAAGAAAATAAAAGGGCTGCTTTAGAGAGGACATTTCTGTGCTGAAATTATACAGAGACTTAGCTAAGAGACTTCACTAATTTACTTCAGATGGGAACATTGTAAACTGACTTTGTGCCAGCTAGTTTATATAAACGCACAAACAAAAGAACTGTATTAATTTTTTATTTAGAAGTAAAGATCATTCCTGTAAATTGAATTACTTTGAACAATGTGCTATGTAAACAGTCGTACTCGCTGAACGATATCAACCGTGGGGCAGGCTTACCCGGCTAATAGCACGTGGTAATCGCTGCTCCCCGCTCGGATCCCAGCCTGCTGCGGGGAGGGGGGACTCAGCGCAGGGACGGGCATATCCCACCATCGCTGGGGATGAGGGGAAACCGAGGCACAGGGCCCCACACAGGAAAGTTCACCCATCCCCGTCCCCATCACACACCATCTGGGACAAGGGGAGACACCCAAGTGCCCCAGACCCACAGCACAGTGTCCCCCCGGGACCCCGCGGTTGGCGGCAGCTCCTGGGGAGCAGGGCAGGGGCTGACACCACCGTCCCCAACAGAGCCACGGCACCGGCAGCACCCGGCAGGAGGCTGAGGCTCCGCAGCCAGACACAGGCACCGGGGCTGCACCGGCTGCGGCACCGGCAACCACTGACACTGCGCCAACATCTGCCTCCAGCACCCGCCGCAGTGACCAGGTTTGACAGCGACGAGGCTGTGCTGGGGTCAGGCACAGGCACCCCTTGTCACCCAATAGAGACTGTCACTGCAGGGACCACCACTGCCAGCGGCACAAGGATGAGGAATGAAATGCCTGCGAGCAGGCTGCCCCGGCTCGAAACCACTGCAAATAACAGCTCAAACAGACTTTAGTTCACTGAGCTCGCAGGGCGGTGAGAGCCCAAAGAGCTCCATCTCATCAGGGCAGTAGAGCACCAAGCAAGGGGCTCCGCATGGCTCCTGCCACCCACCCGGCAGGGATGGGGATGGGGACAGGGCTGCAGGAGACACAGAGCCAGAGGATTTCTCTGAGCCCAGCGCTGCAGCACAGGCCAGGGCATCCACAACTGCTGGAGCCATCGGCTCACACCCCACACGCACAGTCTGTGGTCGGCTGAGCGGATGCTGCCGGCTCTCCATGATGGTCAGCACTGGGAGATGGAAACTGTCAACAGCATTACCAGGAAAGACTCATCCCAGAGAGACTCATCCCACCTCCCCTAAGGGCAGCCACAGCATCTGGGGCGCGGGAAGAGCAGAGGCGGGAGGACACCCTGGTGCGTCCTGGCTCTCGTGTGCTGCAGCCCCCTGAGCCCCGCTGGCCATCCCCGCCTGCAGGGACAGGGCAAGGGACACACAGCACCCAGGGCCACCCACAGCACCGAGCATCCCTGTCCCCTCCTGGGCCCGCTCTGTAGAAAGCCCCTAACACAGCCTGCATGGCCAAGCTGTGGCTTCCAGACATGACCCAAATCCACACTAGTGGGTTGCCTCAGCAAGCCTATCTCCACGCAGAGCCACAGCAATGCTCAAGCAGCAGAACCAACCCAGTGAGACATGACAGCAAGGGGTGACGGCGGCCACCCAGGCCCACCCGCAGCACAGCTCTTTTGCTCTCCTGTCCCATAGGGACACATTCCAGAGCCGGCAATCCCACACTCACATACAAAGGGCTGCCCATTGAGGCAGGAGCCACAGGGGTCACAGCAGGGTGCTGGGGGAATCACACCGGGATTATACCAGGCCTCCCTGCGACCGGAGCCGTGGGAGCTTGGCTGTGAGCAGCCCTCACATTGCCTGGGAACACAGTGTTCTGCTCAATGAGCTCCAGTTTTAATTTGGTTCTCCTCGAGCCCTGGATGCCAAATAGAATTATTTGACAAGACACAGGAAACAGCCGCATTTGCTTAAAAACGCACAGGAGGCCACGGAGCAGCAGCAGCGCCGGCACTTACACAGCCCCTCACATGAACAGGGAAGAGAAGGTCAGACAGACCAGGCCTAAACGGGTTCACTGTCGGGCAGTGCCCATGGACAGCCCCACGCCTGACAGAGCCCCAGCCCCAACTGCCCACAGACAGCCCCAGCTCCCGGGGAATGGTGCGATAAAAGCCGCTGCGTGCTCCGTGCAAAGCACATCCCACAGCTCCTTCCCATGTGCCTTGGCTCCAGAGACCTGTGTGTGTTACAATTGGTTTTCTGCTTTGCTTTATGAAAAATAAAACAATAAACACACGCTTCACCCACAGTAAATAATAAATACGAAAAGAACCAACCCGAGAGTCAGGTTCCGGGTCCTGCCTGTCCGGGATCACGGAGCTGCGGGCCGGGTGCTCCCAAGCGCCGTACAGGCACAGGAGGGGGCCGGGTGAGCGGCCCCCGAGCTCGGTTTACCAAGAGGCAGCCGAGGGTACCCCGATACCCACCCCGGCCCCGCACCGGGGCTGCTCCCGGGGGCAGCGGGAGCGACCCCCGTGTCGGGGCAGCCCGAGCTCGGCCGAGGGTCTCGGACGCGGGTGCCGGGGGGGACCGGGGAGCCCCGAGAGCTGCCCTCGGCGTTCACCGAAAATAGACAATCCAAACCCCCAAACCCCCACCTTTTTGTGCTAAAGGCGAGTGCGAGGCGCGGTCTGGGAGCCCCCCCCCGCCCCCCGAACCAGCCCCCCAGGAACGGGGGGGGTCCTGCGGCGCCTTCAGCGATTTTCGTTTTAGTTTCCGTTCGCACCCCCGGTCCCCGGCGGGCAGAGCCCGGCTGCGGCGCGGGAGGGACGGAGGGTGCTGCTCGCTAAACGGGCTTATTTTTAATAGATGTCATTCGCTGTATTTGCTCGAAGGCAATTTATATATCCAGCCGCTACTTTAAAAATGCCTTTGGAAAGGTTCACTCTTAAAAAATAAAAAATAATAAAAAACCCCAACGAATAAAACAAAACAAAACAAAATTAACGACATCGGAATGATTATTAATCAATGACAACGCTGAAAGTGCCCCGAAGCAGCACAACGGCACCACGGATTCCCTAAATGTTTCTGTTGAGCACGAAGGAGATTTCTGTGAAATCGCCCTCAAATAGAAGCTTAAAAATAATGATAATGATAATAATAACAATACCATCGCCACGCACCCCCGGGGCCGCTCGGCTCCCGCTAACTCCGCACCCGGCTCCGGCAGCCCGGGGTCCGCGCACCCCGCGGCGGCACCGCGCCCGGCGGGGACCGGGGCTGAGCCGCGGGCAACCGGGTACCCGGAGCCCGATGAAAACCACCGGCGAAACCTCGCAGGTATTTCCCTGCCCGCGGCCCATCTGCCCGCGGAGGCTGCCCCGACCCGCTCCGCCGCGGCCGGGGATGCTGCCGAGCCCCCCGCCGGGGTCATTCTCATTTCCTGCCGTGATTCCCCTTCCTCCCGGGGCAAACGGCATTCCCCCATCCTGGTGGGACGGGGAAAGCCAGAACGGGGGACTCTGATGCTGAGTTAAACCCAAGCGAGGAGCTCGGGATCCTCCATCCCATCGTGCCACTCTTTTGGGGCAAAAATTCATGGTTTTAGGTTTATAACGAAGAGACGGTCGCAGCCAGAAACATCCCCCCGGCAGGACGCGCTCCCCGGGAGACGCGGGTCCGCACCGAACCCCACGGCAGCCGCCCAGTCCCGAGCATTCGTTTCGGTTCTTTAGCACACTCGCGCCACGGACACTCCGGTATTTGCGATACCGCCGGGCAGACAGAGCTTTCCAAAGCTTTGGGCGCCGGCTCCAAAAGCCGCTCAGCACCATAGACTGACAGGAACACGTTTACCCTCCCGGCAGAAACCGGGCCGATGCCGTTCAACCTGCCCTTCCCGGGGTGAGGGCACGTTCTCCGCCGTGGCTCGGGGCGGCCCGCACAGCCCGGCTGCGGGGCACGGCCCCCGGCAGGGAATCGGGTCAGGAACCCCTCCGAGGAGGGGTGTAGTTGCACCCCAAATCTCGTTCCTCCCCGTGTCCCGAGGGGACGCCTCTCCACCGGGCTGCTCCGGGGAGCCCGGCGGCTTCTCCGAGCTCTCTCCCCGCTCTCCGAAGCCGGCGAGGACACGGAGCCCCCCCGGAGCGCGGAGCTGCGCCCCCCCCAGCCCGTGTGCCCTACCTGAAGTAGTCCATCTTGCAGAAGATCTCCTTGTTCTTGATGTAGCAGCTGTGCTGCTGCCGCAGCGAGGTGCGGCACACGGAGCACTCCAGGCAGCGGACGTGCCAGATGAGGTTGTTCACCTGCGGCAGAGAAGGGGGCTGAGACCCGGGGGCCGCCCGCCGCCCCCCACCGCCCGCCGCCCCCCGCCGCCGCTGACCTTGAGCAGGTACCGGTCGAGGATCTCCAGCCCGCAGCTAGAGCAGACGTTCTTGCCGGCCGACGGCGTGGAGGAGGAGGAGGATGGCGGGGAGCAGACGGACGGCGTGGAGGGCGTGCTGGGAGCGGAGCGGGCGTCCTCCTTTTCCAGGGCACCGGGCAGCGGCTCCCCGTCGGGCTGCGACTGCGGGAAGAGCGGCCGCGGGGCCGTCAGACGGGACCCGCCGTCCCCCGGAGCGTCCCGCAGCCCCACGCATCCCGGGCCCGGCGGGTCCCCGGCATCCCCCGCAACCCCCGGCGGGTCCCCGCAGCCGCGGCCCGGAGCGTCCCGCTGTCCCCCCGCAATCCCCGGCCCACCGTCCCCCACAGCCCCCGGCCCCGCTTACCATGGCTCGGGCGTGCGGGTCGAGGCAGCGGGAGCTCCCCTTGGGCAGCGGCTCCGGCGGCATCACCTTGCGGGAGAGAGCGGGAGAAGGAGGCTGCGGCTCCATGCGCCGGGCGAGCGCGGGGCACCCTATATAAACCGCCTCAAAACAATAAATAAGAACTTTCTAGTGGCCATTTAAATCCTTTGCAACAAAAGCTGCGTCTCTTTAATGAAGCAATTTGAATGTGGATTGAATTCTCCCCCTGCCTGCACTTAACCCGGGCCTCTTGAAGTAATCGCTCGGTTCCCATGCGAGCCAAAGCGCTGAAAAAACCCCACAAACTACCTGCAATTAGAAATTGCCGTAAATGCCCGAGATAAGAGGTACCCAGAGTGTCAATTCCGGCTGTCAATCAGGGAATCCATCAGGCCACCCAAAGAATTGCAAATTTGATTTTTTTAATGGTAGTAATTAAAAATCGAAATTCTTCCCCCTCTCCCTCCGCTGAGCACAAAACGCCCCAGAAAACGCCGGGATGGAAAATCCTCCCCTTGGGCGCGAGAGAGCAGCGACCGGCCGCAGCCCCGGCCCCGGTTACCGGCCCGCCCCGGGGGTGCCCGGCCCCGCTCCCGGCCCCGACGGCAGCACCGGCAGCGCTCACCTTGCCCACCTCGGCGCCGGCCGGGGCGCGGCGGCCCGGGCCCCGGGGCTGCCCGCCCTCATGGCTCCGGTGCATGGGGCGGGCGCGCCCCGCTCCGCCCGCCGCCGCCGCCGCGCTCCGTGCCCGCGGGCGGCGCGTCCCGCGGCCGCGGCAGGAAGGGCGGGGAGCCGCGCCGGCCCCGCTCCCCCGCCGGGGGCGGCCGCGGGCCGGGCAGGAAGCGGCGCCCCCCCGCCGCGCCCCGGGGGCCGCCCGCCCCGCCGGGCCCCGCTACCTGCGGCGGCGGCACCGGCACCGCCCGCGGAGGGAGGGTTGGGGAGGGGGGAACACGACACCCGGCCCGGTCCTCCCCCGCCGCAGGGCGCTGCCCGCCCCGACGGGGCGCCCGGGCCGGGCCGGCCCCGGGGCAGCGCCGCCCCACGCCGCCGGGACCGGCCGCGGCCCCGGAGCCCCCCGCGGGGCGGGATCGGGTGCGGCAGCGCGGATCGCACCCACCACCGCGGCGTCTGGCCGCCCGCCTCTGCCCGGGCTTCATTAGTAACCTGATAATTCCCCGGCAAAGCCCCGGCAGCGGTTCCACCACGGAGTAATTGCAGGACGGTAACGTGAGCTGATGGCGGCCGGGGATGGATCCTCGCCGTTATTGATTTTGACAACTAAATTGTTAACCGAGAGGGAAATCAGATGAAAGCCATTTTAGAATAAATACAAGACATTAGGTTTAAACATTGAGGTTGCAAGAAAGGCCGAGAAACCCCCAGGAACCTCAGCCCCAGGCCCGCCAGCTTGTCCTCGGCTCTGCAGAAGGGACACGGACAAGTGCAGGAGAGCGGTGCTGAGAAAGGACAATTCAAACCACTCGTCCACACTGGTGGGGTCTGAATTAGCTCCGACTGCTCGGGCAGGAACACGTAGGAGTTTACAGGGACACAGCCACGAAAGCTGTCTGCCCCCCTACACAGCGCCGGGCAGAACAGGGCAACATGGGTTTTGTTTGCATCCAAGAGCGATGCAGGGCTGGAGCAGCCATGGCACAACACGGTAACGCTGGTGGCTCTCTCTGCTCTCACAATTACAGACCAGCTCCGGGCCCTGCAAAGTCAGAGCAGGCTCAGGAACAGAGCGGCTTCACCCCAAGCTCTACCCTTCCTCAGCCTTGGGATTAAGTCTTGGTCCTGCAGGCAGCCGGTGTCCTGCCCTCACTGCCTGCCGCGAGCACATCGATCTCCAAAGTGAGCTACACGCCGCCTGCACCAGGAACACGGCCCAGGCAGTGCTCAGGGAATGCAAAGCAGTGGAGTCACTGGGTATTAGCACCAACTTCATCCCTTCGACCCTTCATCCCCTTTCCGTCCCCCCACGTGCTCCCTCCACCAGTGCTGGAGCTCGTACAAGGCAGCGACAAGGACGCTGCGTGTCAACCACCAGCTCAGCCCCCATCCCAAAACTGGGGGTTGGACACGTTCTGTGTTCCCGTGGGTGAAGGCATGGTTTCGTACCTGTCCCAAGTGAGGGAGGCTCACCATAGGCAGGAAGATTGTTGAAATACTGAGGAAAAACCCAAACTGTGGGCACAGTGAACATTGTTCTTGGTACCCAGGGATATGCTGGAAATACAGGGGAGGCAAAGAAACCCCTAACAGGGCAGGACTGTCTGCCAGGGGCACGAAGCAGCCCCAAAACTCCTCCTCAGGGGAGCTGGGTGCTGAGCCCCACTCCCCTTCCCTCCATCAGCCTACCAACCTCCGTACTTACAGCTTCAGAGCCGGCTGCATCCTTTGCCAAAACGATGCTGCACTTCCCAGTGCTTTTCCAACCTGTTCTATCGACAGCTGATATGCAAAGCCCCAGAGCTGACACTCATGAAAAGACCTTATGGAGCATTTACCTCCTCCCCCAGGTCTGAGTCTGGCCGAAGCACAGACAAGGCACTTCTGTGAGTGACTGTGGTAGTGAACACAAAGTAAATAATAACAAAAACAAAGACTAATGCTATTGTCCCCAGATTTGTATCAGTGGACCTCGGCGGATGCCAAGCATTTACCACCCTCACTTCCTGCTGCCACCCTCACTTTCCTGGAGGAAAACATGCATTTTAAATGTTTATTTCGAGCCATAAGGATTTCAACAAATTCTATTTAAATACAAATAAATATCAAAGTGTTTCCGATGGGAACACCACCACATACCCGGCTGGAATCTAGGTTTGAATCTAGGTATTTCCTAATTTCCTTATAGAAACAGAATTTACCGTTCCAAGTAAAGCAGATACAGATCCAGAGGGCTACAAACGTCAGACCACGCAAGAACAAAACACAGGCTGTTCACAGAGGAATGGTAACGGGTGTTAGTGACATTCACAGGGGTACAAGCTCCCACTCATACTACTTTTCTCTTTACTGAGGTACCCAAAAACTAGAAAGCAAACATTAACAGCACGAGACCTACTTCTGAACAATTTAGGCTTCTAACAATCCATCCATCCTAGACACACACAGCTCTGTGGCCGGTGCGCGGACTGGAAGCAGGAAGCATGCTCTGCTTGGATGTAGATGCACCTTAGCTATGCCAGTGAGCAATCCCAGCGTAGGGAAACCACGGGCTGTTTGAAAACTACTTTCCTCCTCTTGTTTGAGACCACTCACTGTTACCCAGCTCAGGGAAGCACCTCCAGATTCACCACTGACACACTAGAGAGAACGAACATCAGCAAAATCAGACCAGCATCTCCTGGACCTGAGTGAACACGTTTTCCAGCATCCCCCTGGCACACGCAGTCACAGCACTGTGTGTACCGAGGAGAAAACACTGCCAGAAAACGTGGGGGTTTTCCCTCAGATTTCTAACTTGCAGGTAATGTTTAGGGAGAAAAATGTGCTGCAGATCAAACAGCTTAAGCAAAATGCCATCCATCAGACTCATCAGTGAAGCACCTGGTGCAGATAACCCTCAGCAGAGCCATTTCGCCACAAACACTTGCGCCACTTCGCACCAAGAGGCAACCGACCACCTTTACCAGCCAGAGGAAACCAGAAGCTGGGCAGGCTGGTGGGCAGACATGGAGGTCATGTGCTTGACAGATGTCTCGGAGGCTGCAGCGTTATTCTCACGCTGTCACATCTGGTTTATGAAGAGCTACCACTGAAGGGGATTACTGAACACAAACATTAGATGTGCCACTGCCGTGCTGGGAAGCTTAGGGCACAGCGCAGACCTCAGCGGTGTGTAAATACACTCATTCCTACATGTGGGCACATACCTACAGCCTAAATAACACTGACAATACCCGTGTTGTGTCATTCTCTTCTGGTGATCACATCATCAAGTAACACCGTGAAGTTTGCAAATCAAAATGCAAAATAAATTTGCTTTGGTGCATATAGAATATTGCATGCACAGTTACTAAAAGTGTTGCAAAATCTATTTCAAATGAGTTTTATTGAGATGAAAAAAAAAAAGTTTTCCATGGTAACTACAGAATGTTAATCAAAACCAAGTGCTTCCCCTCGTTAAAAACACGAATCGGAATACTTTTTGTTCAAAAATACTTAAAAAGTAATCAGTTAAATGGAGTATTTTTGGCTGTGCTTTACTCCATACACTGGTTACTGTTTCTAATCTTGCTAATGAATGCACACTAACGAGAGGTTGTCTGCGTGTTCATCAGAGGCTTTGATGGGACCCTACTTTTCTGAGCAGCGCTCAGCTGTGAAGCTGCACTGGCAGTCAGGAGTATTCAGCAGACCACCTAAGGTGTAACAAAGCACTGTGCCATGTACAGCAGTGTCGTGCTCGGGTGGCAGTATCCTTCTCACTCTACAAAGTACAAAAGCATTGGAGGATTCCAGGTATACAAAGCACTGTTTTCTCGCTACCATTCTCCATTCACAAGCATCATCTTCTAGATTTCCAGGCAGCTCTGGAATAAGGAGTAGTCCTTTTCTTATCCGGTGGTTTGAAGTAAGAATACACGGGTGCTGCGGGGTATTCCGCGTCTGGATTTTCTGCCATCATTTTCAGCTTGGCTTCAATGGCCTTTATTTTTGCACTGACACTGGAAAGAGGAAAAGAGAAGAGAAATTGAGCTCGATCTTAGCACGGAATCAGACTCCAGCAATCCAGAGATCTTGCTGACATGCGAATACTCAGCCACACGAGGAGGGGCTAGGCAGCCCCCACCGCTGCATTCGCAAGCAGCGTGCAGTTGGGAGGCAGGAATCTACTGCTTAAAGCCCACGCGCTTTCATTTCATTCCTCAGCACGGATTTGCTCCTCCAAGATATATCACAGCACCACAAAATAACGGTCCTTGCACCTACTCAGCACTTTCTTGAGGACACTGAGCAAGACAAGCACACAACAAGGCTTCCTACTTCATGTAAAATGATGTCATTTAAAGAGCTCTGAGCATGTGCAGCGGAGCGCAGCTCAGACGAGGCTGCTGGAAACAGCAGAGAAATGAAAGCCAGACTTCCTCCCAGCTACAAGACTGCTCAGGATGGGAAAACCCCAGACTCTAATTAGGTCAGGAAGAAACATTATTTCAGCATTAGCAGGGTTTATCCCAAAGGGAGAGGCTATCCTAGGTTACACCCCAAATTCCTAGGACTTTTGTTATTTGCTATCCTCCATTGGGTATAGACCGAGGAATGTTCCCCTCTCCGCTGTGGGTTCTTGCAGTATCCATCCCCACTAAAACAACTCCTTTGTGTCACTGACATAGCTAGGAATCTTCATGACTCAAGCCTCTCTCCTCATTACTTCCTAGTGTGTTACTTCTGAATTCCAAGCTCATTTTATCTGTAGGCAAATTCATTGTCTCCAGTCCTGGTTCCTTATAGGGTTCCACTGACAGAACACAGAGGAAAATCACATACCCCCTCAAGCAAGCTGAATTAGCAAAGCAGCACTATGTGCTTTAGGTAAATGGAAGGGTTGGAGGGTTTTACCACATCCCAGAGAGAAGATCCTCCAGCCCTAACACTAGCCAAGAAAACTAAACACAACATAAAAACACCCCAAACAAAAATTAGCTTTATGTGAAGCACTACCTGTGATTTTGCTTTAATCTTCTGCCACTATAATAGAAATCCTTGCTCATAAGCATTTTGCTTAATCAACTTAGTGCAGTACAAAACCTCTCACTGAAATTCAGACGAAGTGCAAAGCATGTTCTGGCCAAAGGAGCTGGAACGTTACATTCCCAATTCCTCTCCTCACCTCTTTCACTTCCTACTGCCCTAGTAGCTTCATGCATTAGAAAAGGAACTTCAAGTCTGAAGTGTCCTACATCTAACGAGTTACTCCGCAGCATGCTGCCCTTCCGAAAACAGCTTTTCTGCCAAACATAATGCCAACAACTCTAGATCATACTGAAATTGAAGAAGTTAATTCCCTGCCACTCCCACAGTTTGGTCACCTCTCACCCACCCCATCCACCTACCTTAGGTTAGACTGGGGCGGCTCTGTGCTGGAAGATGGCTCCAGACTGATTGGAAGGATCTTCTCATTTTTATTGTGATCATATCTCTGTGAACAAGAGACCAAGGATTGAAGTCAGCTGGAATTATGAACAAAGAAACGTTTGTCCACAGATACACTTTAAAGCTGGATTAACGTCACCTCAGATTTTGTGATGCTTTTGCTAGGAATGATTTTGGTGGCCAAAAACCAAAACAAATCCCAGCCATAATATTTGTTTAGTACCAACACAGAAAACATAGACTCTTACACCGAACACTACTGTGCATTGTACTATGGATCCTTAAGCCTCATCCTGTCTTACCACTTCTTCTTCCCCTCTATGTAAGGCATGAAGCAAAGATGGTAAATTTTAAGCTAACTGCTGTACTGTATTGCTATGGTCTTTATACTGACATTGTGCAGAGTCAGAAGGTGACCCAAGCACATTGTGCGCTACTGGAAGGAAAAAACAGAAAAAAGAACATTAAAAAGACCAGTTAGGAACCATCTCCCTTCTGTAGAAAGCAGCTTGTGAGTCTGTCATCTCTGTGGGCGACGGGCCTCCTAAACTATTTGCAGTGTTCTGCTTCCTTATTTCGCTTGGCACAAAGTCAGGTTTGTTTTTCAGCAGAGCTGCTCAAACCGACAAGGTCTGGTAAGCCTTGGCCACTCGTCTTAAAACTACTTAGCCTGGTGCTGGCATTGTCTAAAATAAACACTTGTTACAATAAGACAAAGTTTCGCGTTGTTAAATCTTTCCATTCATGGATCAGAAAATGCCATGCAAGCTGAACTGATTATTTATGTATGTTCCTCACCATAGCCTGGACAGCCAAGCCCTGAGCTACCCCGCTGAACTCCCAGCTGAGCAGACGCTCACTCCTCTGGCTGAAACTCCTTTTAGAGCCTGATCATTCCTCAGGCATCTAGAAGCACGTGGCACTCTGGTAGCTACAGAGCTCGAGAAAATGGAGACTGGGTTTGCAGAAGCTTGGATGTGCTGACAAGAGCTTGGAGCCCTTGGAGCCAATAATTAAAACAACATGTTCTTCTTTAACGAAGATACCTGTGTTAGTTTTGTTAGCATCCAAAATAGATGCACTAGAATACTTGATAAGGTAAAGTGTAGAAAGCTGTTTGTAGGATTATCAACACGTGCTAAAAGCAAACTACCCAGAGGAAAACAGCAACAAGCAGCTTCCCCCAAAATCCATTTATCTGCAAAGAAAGTTATTCAATATAAATTGCTTTATCAAATGCCAGATAGCAAATAACTGCAGGGAAAACAAGAGAAGAATTAAACAAAAATTAAAACAAGGATGTTCCAGAAGGCACTGCCTAAGTTAATATTAAAAACTTGATGTTTTATGTGACAGAGCAAGCAATAAAAAGGATATTTAGCTTAGATGTGAAATATGTTGCTTTGAAGTCAAAAGTAATTAGAGCTGCTGCCACTTAAGTGCTTTCAGAAGTAGAACAAAGTAACAAAGTACTTGGTAATTGGGAATTTCCATGTATCTCCTCTCCAAAAAGGGAGCAAAACCACAAAGGGAAGGATTCAAACTTTCAGCCACTCACTGAGTTTGGGAAAAATCAAAACATGGGCATTTATAGAAGTGATCTGTTCACACCGCTCCGATCGGAAACTCCCTTACAAAGAACATCAGGTTAAATGGCTCACCTTGCTCACAGCTCATCCAGCACAGTTTAGGTAGACAAGAGAAGCGGTAGATTATTATTGCTGTTCCTAACAGAGTTATTTCCTCGAACAAACTGAAATCATCTTGCCAGGCTAAGACAGCCTCAATAAAAATTGTTCTTTAATATTAAAGCTTTTCAATTTTGCAAACTAAAAGCAATTCTTACCCACAACACCAAGCTTACCTTGACCTGTGCATGCGCCCACCGCACCACCAGTTTCTTGGAAAGGGCCAGCTTCCCATTGAGACACTGGATCGCTTTTTCTGCTTCCTGCACAGGAAGACAGTTCAATAAACAAACCATGTTTTAGTCAAAACCGACTCAGATGTAAAGAGCCTTTTCTCTTTGTTAATCAAGTCTCCTGTAAGTACAGCTAACCGACAGCAAAGAAAGATTATCCCATTGTATCCCAATCCAGGAGTATCTTTGGGCAACTCCAACATTGGAGTATCCAGACTTTTATCAGCCTTTTTGGTTTAGTCTTTCACATGTTTTGGGGAAAAAATGGGGAAAACAATCATTACAGTGATTACATGTGTCTCTAACACCTCTCCATCCTTATTCCTGATCCTCATGCACACTGGGTGCATTATCCATTTGGTCCTGTTCTAGACTCAGTAGTGGAATCTCAGTTTTGGGGCACTCCTATAAAACACAGTTCATGACAGTTGAAGATTTATGCTGTTCCCACCTTGATATGAATGATTCTCAAGAGCTAGCACACTGTGTCAAGGCTCTTCTGACATCCTTATCAGCAATTGCAGAGCAAACAGATGAGATCACACAAGCAATCTTCAAACACCTGTACTTCCTGACTTTTGAACAATTCTAGCAGAATTATGACAAAACAACTACAAGTCTGATGTTGCAGGTGAGCATGACTTGAAATTTTGGTTTGTAACAAGAGATAAAACCCCAAATGGACACAGTTCACTCCAGGATGCTGCAGATGTGTCACATTGTACATTTGGCAGCACCACACAAGTTGGTGTTTGTGCATTCATGAAGCCAAAAGGAAAATGAGGAGGACTTCAGAGCAGTTCTGGATTTCAGGTGGTCTGGCAGGCCGACCCAAGGTTCTGCATGGATCACAGCACCTCCACGATACAACTCCAGGAGCTCACTACAAAAGTGGACCAAAAAGCTGGCCCTTTCTGATGATCACCAGAAAGCAGGATTCAGATAAGACAGCAGAGGAGAAAGGAAACCACTATTGGTATTTCCAGGAGCAGTCACAAAGTGGCTGTCACAGAGTGGAGCTGTTAAAGAGTCTGTGGCTTTGTGTAAACAAGTTACACAATTTATCCCTTCCCATTTTAGCTTTACATTAATATAAAAAACAAAAGATGTGGAAGGAAACCAGTCATTTAAATCAGAACTTTAGAGAAAAGCAACATACCTGTTTGGTTTCAAAGTTCACAAAACAGTAACCCCTCGGCTGCCCCTCCAGAGCACCAGACTTGTGAAAGAGAAAGTCAAATTGCTTTACTTTGCCAAACTTCTGAAGGAGTTTGAGAAGGTGGTATCTGAAGGGGAGAGAAGACATTTATGACACCTTTATGACACCTTTCACCACTTTGAAAGTGAGGAGATGGAGAGGAACCCCCCTGACACACACATTTCACACTCAGTATCAGAAGTGGTTCAGTTGCATCACACATGTATTCCCAAATACCCAAAGAGGTGGGTGCCCTGTACAGCAATACTTCAGCTTCCACAGCTCTGAGCAGCACTGTCCTGGGGCTGCTCTGAAGCTCCAAGGCACAAAGCTTGCCTCCTGGTGGTGCCAGCTGAAGGGCATGCAGAAGATCTGTTAATAGTTGGCTTTTGGACAACTATGCAATGGCTCCCTAGAGGTCTGGGAGGGCTTTGCCTCCTGCCTCTCTAAGTCACACCTACTTTCAAGCATAAACATCGTGTCCCCCTTTCCCTAGCCCTGATGTGACTGCCTGAACCTCCATCCCTGTATTCCTCTCTGCACAAGTATAGCCCATAGTCCACAGCACCCTGCCTCCCTCGGGATCCCTGCTATTCTTGCTGCCTCTCCCTGTACAAGCACTGCTTATCCCATCCTTTCCCTGTGCCAAGCAGGAACAGTGCACTGGCAAGGACATGGCCAGACCATACAGAAATGCAGCCACTCTCCCAGTCACCTGGCAGCGCCGGGGAAGCAGGAAGATGGAAGAACAAGCAGAACAAACTGCAACCAGGAATTGACACCAGACCAGGCAAAAAAAAAAAGGCACCAGACAGACCTCAGCATCATCCAGCCCAAATCTGCCAATGCTTCTGGCTCAGACAGCTTCTCAGCGACATGCACATGAAAGTCAGACACTTATTTAGCCAATTATCTTCCTGCCATCCAGTGGGGAGTGTGCTGTTTCCAATAAAACTGGGGAAAGCCAGAATAATTCTGTCTGCTTAGTATCTAGTCCACTGAGCAACTTAAAACAAGGAGCACATTTGTTGTACGGACCACAGCTAATCCTGAAAGTTCTTTGCAGCTTTTTTTGGTTCCCTGAGACCAAAGTGTTTCACAACTCTACCTGACCTAGAGGAAAAACGACACTTGCTACTATTTCATCCCATTCCTAGTGTTTAAGAATTGCCTAAGGGTTTAATAAGGGTGTCTTAGTCATCTCCTCTGATCAGCTGCACAGCATTCATCAGCACGCCACATAGTCTAAGCCAAATTTTCAGCTTGCGAGATAACACTCAGTGCTCTGAAAGCCTACCAGGATAACTCAAAGCACACGTGGAGCACCAGGCACTGGATTAAACCTTGCATGTGCAGACATGAATGGTCAGTAGTGGTCCAAGAGAGCCAAATGCACCAGGCAGCTTTAGGGACAGTCCAAATAGGAAGAGCAGACAATGTTTTTCCTAATAAAGCCTGATAGGATGTTTGAAAAGGGCTTTAGCCCTTTGTTAAGCTTCAGGAGCCAGGCAAGAAAGTTCCAGGAATGTGAGTCACCTCACAGGATGGTCACGGTGGACAATCAGGATATGCACTTTTAAAGAGGTGAAGGTGCAGCAAACGTACAGATGAGCAGTGCAGAAGGGCCAAGTTATCTCCCAGGGGAATAAACGCATTGTAATTGATTACGAAAGATTTCCTACATCCTTCAGAATACAGACAAAGCACATGGTCGCCCAAGAGGCCTACAAACCCTCAGTCTCTGCACAGAACTGGTTACACAGTGGCCAAATTTCACCACTGCACATCAAGATAGCAAGAAGCAGTCACAGAGGTACCAGTAAAACCACTAACTCTGGAGCTATGTATATAAACCCCACACACTGAACTTTCAGAGCCTCCAAAGTACATAAATGCACCTCAGGTTTGTTTCTGTAAACATATTGCTACAAAAAGCACTTGCAGTTTCAGCAGTATGAAAATAAAGTCCTTGCCACCAGAATGCTGTTCCCCTTCTGGCAGTGGAAGGGCAATGATGATTCTCATTGCATTCTGTTTAGCAACAATAAAACCCTGCAGCTGCTAAAAGGAGTACTTTGTGCTTGTTTTCTTTCCTGAGAACCTCCGCATTCAAATAGTATGTTCTTAGCAGCAAAGTGGTAGTTGTTCCTTTAAAACAAATTTCATTAAGTGTCTAGAAGCAATTTAGGGAACCTATTTTATTTAGAATATTTAGATCCTAGATGAATCAAACGCTATTTTCCAACCATGCATGCAATTTTTACAACTGCAGGTCACCCACTCTCCATGGCACAGCTCAGAACTGAAGCCTTGTATAACAAACAGTTTCAGGCTGTGCTTATGATTTGTTATTGTCAATATAATGAGGGCATTAACACTAACTTGACAAGTAGTTCTCCAAGCCAAGGGGACTTCAGTACAGAAGGAAGACCCGTCACGGAAAACCCGAGGTGAGAACACGTAAAAAGCTTTACTATGGCAACGACTTGGGTTATCCAGAGCTTGGAAGTTACTCGCGCAGATGTGGCCCCACCATGCTGTGCAGATCACCGCAGCCAACCTCAAGCTCCACTTCCTGTCATCTGAGGTGAATGCGAGACAAACCAGCAGCTCCCCCATTTCCTTTTCCTCCTCTCTTCCTCCTGGCACCCCGAGCGCTATTCAAACACAGGCAAGGCTTCCTCTGAACAATGCTGTCCCAAGGATACCGCGAAGGTACCGGGCCACATGCAAAACCTATTATTGCGAAGAATTTTGCCCCACTGGGACTCAGTAGGGGTCTGTAACAACAACTTATGCACACATTGTTTTCTAGGTGAGACTCATCAAGATGGGATCCTAGACAAGCAGCAGAACAGCCAAGGAAGTTGAACACCCGCTATTTCATACCCGTGGAAAATGAATGGTCATTCAAAGGCTACTGGAAACCAGACAATATGTGTAACTGTAGCGGGAAATGAAATATTTGCCTGTCCAGAATGTTGAAAAGCCTCAGAAGGCTTTACAAACAGGAATGGGCAGAGAAGGCAGTCCTATTCCGCTTGCCACACAGGAGATGTAACTAAAGTATGGGTTTTTCCCCCTCAAGGTGGGAGCACTGAGAGGTGATGTGACCAAACAGCTGTGCAGCATGGGGACAAATGCTCACAGCGATGGTGAGGGACTTCACAGCTTCCTTGCTCAGTGATGGCAAACCCAGAAACAACCCTCTGCTGCTCCCCTGCACACTACTGTGAAAAGTCCCACAGCAGGGATCACTCAGCATCAGATGTGCCTGGAGACAGTGTCCCGAAATGCTGCAAGGCGCCAGCTCGCCTCCTTCCAGCTGCTAAGACTACACTCAGTAGACTTCTAACTCTATCTTCTTCCACAGGCAGAACAATCCTCAAAGGATGCTGGATAAAAGAGAAGTCACCCAAACAAACATGTTAAGGAGGAATGCCCACAAGAAGACCCACCATAACCTTGTATGTAGGGTATGTCAGCATTCAAGATCTTTTGAGACTCCCACTAGAGCCACAGTTACTCAGTATGTGCAATAACCTCCTCTCAGCCATCAGCTTGCAGGCTGTAATTTGTGGGCAGCCCTACATTTATAAATTCCTCTTGCTGCAGCTTGTGCTTCAATGTGTACGTTACCTATTAACTCCCTAGTGCTTGATTGCAGCTATAGGTTGCTCTCTAAATGGAAGTCTTGGATTAATTCAAGACTTTCTGAACTCGTTTCTGCCTGAGGAAGTCAAAACCACTTATTAACCCTGCTAACAACTCAATCAACTTTACTCTGTCTTAAGCAAATCTAACATAGAAATTGCAGAGGCAACTCTTTCAAAAAGCAGATAAAAGCAGCAAATGAAGAAACAGTTTTCAGGAATATGTCTTTAGCTGTATGATTAGTGACCTCAATGGGGATAATTCAGATGAACAACTACGAGCAGAAATACAAGCCCTTAGGATAACAAAGTAAGGATCAAGATGATTTATAGAAACTTACTGACCTGACATAGAACTTCACTCTTTCTCTCTACACTGACAATGCATTAAAAGGAACATCCTCTTTTCTTTATTCACAAGGAAACAGAGATTACGATACAGTTTGCAGGAGACAATAGCCATTTTTAAAGCAAAATCAAAAGCAAAACACAGAATTATAAAGCCTGAAATAAGCAACAAGCACTGTCACTCACCAGAGGGCAAACTTCAAGCATTGAGTAGCATGGAAGCACTCTAGGCTTGATGACACAGGTGAAGACTTTAACCAGTCTCTCGCCCCTTGCTCGCAGCTTTTGACACTGCTTTGGACACAGTCCCCAGCAGAGAGGGCACGAGGGCAGCCGTGCCCCACAGCAGACTGCTGAACTCGTGCAGATGCAATAGGTTATTTGGAAAGGAACAGCCTGCCCATGCAAGCCGCCAACTGAAACCCACAAAAATCATTTCAGCCATGCTATGAAAACAGTAAATTTTGCCATATAAAGCTACTACTTGTCTGGCTTAGAATCAGAGGAACAGCTGATAGACCGAAAGGGTCTTTAAAGACACCACTATCTAACGCATTTGCAAACACCCACTATTCCTCCCCTGACACTAACCCAGTTTCCTAAATCTTTAAAGACCCAAACTACATGCTCAAGAACTCCTATATCTAATTTTACATGGTTAGTGAATGTGGACAAACCAGAGTAACATAACTGCAGGATAACAATGGTAATTACTGCAGAAACCACCCAAAGCTGAAAAGGACAAAGCATTAATGATTCCATTTAGAGGCTATTAGAAAACTGCTCTGTTAAGAATGAACCACATTTAGAATAAAACCCTAGCACCTGCACACACACAAAAAGAAGCAGGAAGAAAAAGTATTCCATGACAGACATATACAATAGTTCATCAAAAATGCTCATTTCTTAGATGTGTCTAAACCCCAGATTGTTTTGGTTTGGGTTTGGTTTTTTAGGACCTACTGATTTCTCAGCACACCACCCAAATATTGGGCAGCAAGTCATACTTCCTTGACAATTTAGCTGTTCATTAACTGTGTTTGCTCAGAAGATAATTATTTGTAGTCTGGAGAAAGCATACACATATACACATAAGTTTGATTTATGTGCTTATCTATCACAAGCACTCACACCACACCCCACCTCATTCCCACTCAGTTACTCAAGGAATCCTCTGTTCAACCCACACCCCACTGCTGGCACCAGCAAGAAACAAGACTCTTGGTCACGCTGAAAGTTTCAAACCTGGAATTCTGACATTTCCTAGTTTAGAAAACAAAGATGTTTTCAACCCCTGGGCTTCTAGTCTGAGCTGCAGCTCGGAGGACCACTATATGCACTAGTTAAGCTCCTGCCTCCAACCTCTTGGTCCACGGGGCCAGCACAGCCCTGGAGACACCCCAAGCCTGGGGACACCCCTATGTCCACGCACCCCTCCCGCACACACCCGCTTCAGGCCGTTTGCTGCCGGGCAACAGCACCGAGCAGACACGGGGCCACGGGAGCGGGGCCCGGCTGGCAGAGCTGCTCCACCACCGCTTGCTTCAAGAGCTGGGTGCGCTGCGCCAGCCTGCGCCGCCCTCCCGGGCACGGGGCACCCCCAAACTACACCGGCCCCCGGGGAGCGGCGGGCGGGCAGCGCTCGGAGCCGGGGCTGAGGAGGGGCGGTCCCGGTGCTGGGAGCGGGCCCGGGGGAGGCGGGGCCGCGCTCGGGGTCACTCACTCGGTGATCTTAGGGTCGAGGTTGCCGATCCAGAGGCGGTGCCCGTCCTGCAGGGCGCCCTCGGACAGGATGGAGGCGTTCTCCAGCGGCAGCGCCTGGCGCCCCGGCTCCATGGCTCTGCGGAGGGCAGCGGTGAGAGCGGAGCGGGGCGGAGCAGCGCGGGGGTCGGGCCGGGCCCGCGCTCACCATGACACCGCGCGGGCCGCGCCCGCTCCCTCCTCGCTTTAGGCCTCGCCTCGCCCCGCCCTTGGCGACGATTTGTGACGTACCGCGCGCGGCGCGGACCGGTGACGTTGATGGAACGCAACGGAACGCGCGACGGTGAGCGAAGAGCGGCGGCCAACGGCCACCCCCCCCCTTCCCTTCCCTTCCCTTCCCGTCCCGTCCCGTCCGGTCCCCTCCGCCGCTCCCGGTGCCCGGTGCGGCCCGGCCCTGTGTCCGCGAGGCACCGCGGGAGCGCGCGGGCGGGGCGGGGCCGGAGCGCCCCGAGGAGAGGGAATTAGAAGGGGCGTGGCCATGGGAGGGGGCGTAGTCAGACAAAGGGGCGGGGCGTCACTGTGGGCGGGGCATCGAGGGGGCGGGGCCTGAGCGCACGTGTGCCAGGGCCTGGACCTCCGTACGTGGGGACCGGGAGGCCCCCCCCGGGGCGGGGCAGGGCCGGTCCCTCCGGTGTCCGGCAGTGGCGATGTCCCGGCTCCCGCAGCCAGCGCGCCCTGGAGCGGAAGGGGCCGTTTTCCATCTGTTTCTGCAGCTCCGAAGCACTGCACTGGAATAAAACCGGGGGATTCAGGGGGGTTTGGAGCCTCAGACCATGAGTGGCAGAAATTAGCGGTTGTACTCGGCTGATGTGTAAATACCAGCTCCTCGGGTGAGCTGTTCCTGCTTAGCAGAGCCTGTGTCACAGGCCCCTCTGGATGGGTGTGCAGATGCATTCCCATGCAGCCCCTTCCACTGAATTTGCCCACTGATCACTGCAGAACACCCATAATGCTCAACTCCCACCACACACTAATAGGTACAACTAAGACCTGAATCCATTTCGGGTGGACCGCCTGCCTCTTCTCTTTTGCAGGTGGGTTAGAGAGGCACTGCAGACGATGGCCATGGCACTAAGATGCTTCCGGCATCTCCCTTCACTCCTTTATCGCTCCTCATTCTCAGTGGTACGAGGGCTGCCGCAGGCTCCCGCGGGCTGCCCAGCGCTGCTCCTGGATGGCTGCAGGCAGTGTGTCCATCAGGTGCTGCTGACCAGACAGCTAGCTACCAAGAAAGGTAATGGTTTCCCTGCTGTTTGCAACCCCTCGGTATGTTGCTGGAATTTCCTTTCCTGTCCCCTGTATCTTGTGTACCAGTGTTGATGTGACTTAAGCAGAACACAGCTACGGAGGAGCTGGTTTGCCTTGTGGTGTTGCAGGGCACAGGAAACATTGGCCCTTCCCTTGGGAGAGCTGCTGCAGCACATGGAGCTTCTGCTACACTGGGGCAGTGGGTACCAATCGTCAGAGTCAAGGCTGGAGTCAGTGCATACAGTGTGACCAACAAATACATTTTGTGCTTAAGTGCTGGGTTATTTACTCATTAAAAAATACAGTTACTTTGGTTTATCTTAGACTCAATTTTGAATCTAACGGGTGGGGGGGGTTAATATCTTATTTCTACTTTCAAATGCAACAACTTAACTGTTATCAGAAATAGAACTTAATTTTTCCTGTAATCTGCAGCTAAAGGTAAAGGGCAGAGTCAAGCCAAAGTGAACATCAGTGCTGCCCTAGTCGAGGATATTATCAATTTGGAGGAAACCAATGAAGACATGCAGGCAGTGGTAGAAGCTCTGAAAGAAGATTTAAACAGAAATCTCAGTGTTAGAACCTCACCAGGTTGGTAACCTTCTTGCATGATGCTCTATTGCCCGTAAGCACAGATACCTTTCCTAGTAACAGAGAACTCTGATTTTTTCCAAATCTGTTTTCTTTTTATTGAGTTATTCACTGGGCACCCAATTACTACAACCTTGATGTCCCCAACTAAAGGCTTTCTTCACCCTGAGCTTGACCAGGAAGAATCCATTTTTGTTAATAGCTTCCTGGAAATAGCTTTTCTAAGTGGGAGATGTCAAAAGCGTCTAACTGAACCGTTTGCAGATGTGATGAAGAAGCAGGTTGTCAGCTAATGGTGCAGTAGGGCAGGAAAAATCCAATTGCCATTAAATTAGCCTTTTGGAAATTGCCATCAGGCTGGTGTCTGGCATATACAAACTTCTTTTGCTGTGCATCTATGTGTTTAGTGACCTTTACAAGCCTTGTTCATTTAGTGAAGTTTGTGTTTTAGGAAGAAATGTGAATATATTTAACTAAGCTACAGTTACTATAACACTCTGAACATACGTATTTGTAAGTAGTATCAAGTTTCAAGGATAAAATTTAACATTAAACAATGACCAAGTCTGAATCAGTCACCAGCCCAGCTCTGGCAGGGGAACTTCAGTCTTTAATGGAGTTGGAAAGCATAGCTCAGGCTCTTAACTATTTATTTTAACCATAGGTATTTTTTTTTAATTGCACTGATAAAGTACCTCTTGTCCCATGTGCCTTTTGGCCTGTTAACATTTTGCAGCAGAAACTAGAGAGCAGATTAAGAGTAGCTCAGGGAGAAACCGAATACTTTAAATTAGGCAGTGTACAACACCTCCTCTTGGGACTGGGGGGGGGGGGGGAGTGGGGGGTTGAAGAGAACACTGCTAAATTAAAGACAATAGTCTTGATTTGTATAACAACAGTTTGATTTTCTTTAAGCTCTAAGAATTAAAAAATAACTATTTCCTTCTAATTCTTAACAATCCTGCTTAGTTTTCCTATTCTGGCAACAAAAACAAACATGAGTTTTGTTTTCATGTTTTTGTGCTTTAGAGCAGCGTTGAAATATTTAGGTTGCAAATACCACAGGGGATGCAGGAACACAAACAGCATCTGAAGTCTGAATAAACATGGGTTATTTTCCTTTTGTAACATCTATATTTTGCATAGCACAAGGGAAGTGGGACCCTGTGCACACGTTTTTATTCAGCTTTGCTGTATCACGCTGAAACCCCCCTGTGTTTGGTTCTTTTGAGGGGCCCTTGATCACATAATCGTGGTGACAAAAGATGGGAAGTTTCCGCTGAACCAGCTGGGGCAGATCTCACTGAAGTCACCGCAGCTCATTGTAGTGAACATGACCAGTTTTCCAGAGGTAAGGACACATTACCAAAGGCATTGCAAGGAGAGATAATTACATGGGAACAAACAGGTTGACGCTGAGCAAAGGGACAACATCAATCAAACCTGACAGGGCTGAGAGCTCTGGCTGCGTGTTGCTTTGCAGCTGACACAAAACAGAAGCAGCATTTTGCTGCTGACTACATGGGTTGAGTGACTCTCCAGCCCTGCCTGGTGCACAGAGCATCTCACGTGCAGCAGCACATGGTCAGACGAGAGTTACACACTGCCCATCAGCTTGTGATTGCTCTTGGGGTCATATCCATAAATACCACAGTGTGAGGGGTTTGTTTTGGGGACTGTTTTCCCATCAGTTGGGTCTGCAAGAGCTTGGTTTCAATGCTGAGCATGTCAGAGACTGGATGCTTGGATAACTGCCAGGTCTCCCCATTTCCCGTGCTTCTACAGCACCCGGAGGACAAACACGCTCCTGAGGTTCACCTGAACTGCCCATGTGGAAGCGATGTTGCATCTGCCCCGTTGTATCTACGTCATTTCAGTTCCTTGTGAAGACGTGGCCATGCACAGAACCAGGTGCATGGTCGCAATAGTCCATGCTGAGAACACCATCAAACTCCTGTAAAACTTGCTTACTTACCACCGGGGTGGTGACACCCCCTGAGAGCTGCTGATGTAGCCTACAAACTTGTGAAAAGCCTCCCTGGTAGGACTAAGTTGTGCCCATGCTAAGTGCTGTCACAGGGCACTGCTGAGGTTAGTGAGCTCCTCCCTTGGCATTGGCTACAGCTCAGACCCCAAATTAGGTGGTTTTACCCATCCTCTGGGAGATCCGAGTTCCCTTAATTGCCTGCAGGAGCCTTAGTTAGTCTTGCCCGTGAATGAGACAGCAAATCTAAATCCTGCCTTAGGATCAAGCAGTAGTGGTCCCCTGCAGTGGGCTCACACAGGCAGCGCTGGGCAGCCGTGCAGATAGGAGCAGTAAGGAGCACAAGGTTAGCTATTCATCCCGCTCCAGGTCTGGAAGTTTGCCAAAGCTTATCTCTATTTATTTTGCAAAGGCTTTCCCCAATTAATTAAGTCAGCAAAGTCTCAGAGGAGGTCAGTGTAAGGCACTTGATGCCTAAGTGTTTCTTAAAGTGCATCCAGCATGTATAATGGCTTTGAAGAATGGAGGCTCCTCATCAGCGAGTGCACCGAGGTCCCTTGGAGTGCTGGGGAAGTCACTCCATGACTATAGCCTGTGTCCAAGCAGGAGTTCAGGCTGGGAAATGGGCATGTGAGAAATTAAATACCACAGTGTAGCATTGCCTGCATTGGCTGTCTAAGCCAAATGACTACTAGAGCTAAGAACTATTTCTCTCAATGCAGTTAGTTTATACAATAACTGTTCCATGGATAGATTGAACTCTTTAAAACCATTACAGATAATTTACTTGATGTCATTATTTACAGCATATTGTCAGTACTTCATGGCATTGAAAAGCAAATAAAAATGCCTGAAGAGTCTGGAAAAGAAAATAATCACAAAAGGACTTTCAGGACCAAATTCTGTTTGCCTGGGAGTTATAAAACCAAACAAGACTATGTTTTTTAAGCATGGCTATTTATTTCATGGGCTGCAAGTTGAGGGAGCAATATTGCAGTATTTTCCCCTTCCCCTATCTCCTCCAATCTGTATGTTAAACAACACGGCTTTTACTGAGCATTTCCTTCCTACAGAGCACGCACTGTCCATAGAATAACACATTTACATTCCTAATGTGCTGAGATCATCTTGGTTACATTTTCTCTGACCTTGTTGTGTTCTATAGGACAGCAGTTAGGTCTTACAAAACACTAGCACAGCATTCATTCCATTCAGTGGTGGCACGCGTCGGAGACCTAAGCAGATATGCCAAGCTTTACTTTGTGCCTCAGTTGACAAAAGCTGAACCGATAAATACATAATAACCATAAACACACTCTCCTGCAGCAGCCTGGAGCTAAAGTTAATAATGGGAAGGAGTATAAGAAATAGCAAAGTGCCTTGTAGGAAATACCACAAGAATACAGACTCACTCAGTGTTGTTATTGACAATGTCAAGAACGAAGCAACCTGGCAGAGCACTGCTCCTGGCAAAACTCTGATATAACCATTAAGCCTGTCACTCTGTAAGGGTACACCAGTGCCCTGGGATGGGGAAGGAAGCCTCTTAATCACTTTGCAGCTACCCCAGTTCAGCACCCCACCTTTTGAGCAGAGCAGAGTAGTCAACCAGTGGTGATAGAGTTTGGAGAAGTTAATCCTAAATAATAAGCTGCAAGATAAACATAGAACTGGGCACAGGCACTATTTCTCAGCCAACTGCTACTGCCCTGATGTAATGTGGTTAGGCTGTAGTGCTGAAGTGGTTAAGTTACTGTGTGATTTCTAGTGGGAAACATTCAACTGGAATTTTTAAGCGCTCAGAATCTTTCATCTCCTTCGCCACAGTCAGGCGACGTCTTGGGATTTTATTGCGGTTTCACTCTGCGTTGCCTCAAACCATTCAAATAGTTTCAAAGAAGCAAAACAGTTTTCTTTTGTTGTTGCTTCCCTTCCCCTCTTCCCCCCTTTGTGCCCCCCTATCCCGATACCGAGCGCAGCCGTAGTTTCCCATTCGGTTTGATCAAAGCTCTCTGCACCAATGTAACTTCCTGATCTTACTGGTAACAGAAGTAAATGTTTCCATGTTCCATGGAGATGGATTGCCAACTATTGACAGAGTTCTGGCATATGGGAGTGATTATTTCCTAATTCCCTTTACCTTTTGATCTGTTTTACAGAGCACAGCTGCAGCTACGAAGGCTATAAGGGAGAGCGGCATGAACCTGAACCCAGAAGTGGATGGGACAATAATTCGGGTGCCAATTCCTAAGTGAGTATTGATGGCTGCCCAAGTTCATCATCATGCAAGATAACACAATGGGTTGCAGTGAGTGCCCTTCAAAGGGGAAGCATGCACGATTGCTGTAATGTCGTGATGCAGCTGCTTTCCAAATAGCTGTATTTCAGATTCAGAAAAAAATGTAAGCCCCTAAAAAATGTCTGGTGGAAGCTCTTCCAAGTGTCTGAGCTCTAAGCCATCACATTTTGACATCTAATGGTTGGTCTTATTGTTCTTTATCTTCCCCCTGCAGAGGAGACTTGGTCCTAGCTGGCTGCAGCACTTTGCAAGAGACAGCCAAAGGCTTTTGAAGCTGTATTGCCTTGACTCAGGGGCTGATTCTTTGCTGCCCTGCTGTAAATTCCTGGAATTACACCAGCATAGAGTAGCAGCAGCACTGGTGTGAACCAGTAGTGTTGGGGTGAATAGCACCTTGCTGCAGAAAATACTAAAATGTGGTGATGAAAGAAAGGAGGAGGAAATTTATAGCTTTGACTAAAAAATCCACTCCCTCTTGTCATGTAATACACATTGTGTAGCTGATGGCTGTGTGGAAGTTTTGGAATAGAGCTGCTAGAAAAGCAGGCTGCTCCTGGCCGAGGCTTGAGCATTGCTTCCCTCACCCATCACAGGAGTGTCCCAGCCCTTGGACAAAGCAGGAGGTGCTACTGCATCAATGCTTCAGTTTGGATCAGGAGAGCGCTTTTGAAGCAATCCTGATGATCCCTGCTTAGTGTGCTTTGGGCTGCAGCACGCTGGGGGCTCTGCCTGCGAACGAGATTCCTTTCACATGAGGTACGTCATCATACCAGAGAGGTACCTTCTGGGAGCCCACCGAGTGCTCCCCCACTGCACACATGTTTGGTCCCTGGGACCAGGCTGGACCTCCCAGCAGCTCTGCTCCTACTGTGCTGCACAACTGGCCTGCATAGACACAGCCTGTGACAGGGGCAGGTTTGGGTGCTGCAAGGATAACTCACAAGCTCCTGTGGGTGCTCAAACCCTGCAGCCATCTAAATGCCCTGCGAAGATGCAGGTGTACATGATCTCACACCCTGGGGTTACACAGTGCTGGTCCCACAAAGGGTGAAGAGAGCTCCCTACACTGCCTGTGCGTGCAAACACCTTGCACGTGCGCTACGTTTTGCAAGCAGGTGACTCCTCAGTCAAGATGAGCCAAGTATTTCTCGTGCTTTACGTCTACTTTTAAAATTCTATGGAATTTTTTTCCCTAGCATTTTGATCAGAGAAGTCTAATTGCAGCTTTCCGTTGCTGTCGGTGAGAGGGAATGACATTATCATTCTATTTGCTGATTTTCTTTTCCCCGTGCTCCCTGCCCTTCCCCCATTCCTCAGGAGAGGAGGAGGAGGAGGGCACCATTATCTTCATAATTGCTGAGGCTCCCGGGTTGCTGCACAGTGGTTTGATTGTTAATGGGCACTTGGGTCATCCTTGAATATGAATTGCAGGGGAGGAAACTCCAAAACTGAAAATCCCAATCTTTAAAAATATATTGTTTTTTAAACAAATGTATATGGTCTGTCACTACCTTTTGCAGTGCTGCAGAGCTAAAATGAGTCTTCTTTCTCCAGGGAGGATGTGCCTGATGTGCTCCCCTGTTCCTCTGGTGTGTAAGGGGTGCAGGTCCTGGCCCCTTTCTCCCTGGCTGGTTGGCAGCCCAGTGAGTCCTAAGTTAAAGAGGTTTTTAGCTTGGGAGATGTGCTCTGCAGGTCTGCCCTCGCCATCCCGTTTGCTCTTTAGTACCATGACTGGGTCTTTCAGAGTTTCAACCACTTATCCAAAGACCGTTTCAACCTTAAAACCTTCTAATGCACAGAGAGGGTGGAAATAACCAAATTCTATGAGAGGCCTCTCTTTATTAATGTATCGCTGAATTACTGTTTTAAATTCTCTAAGTTTTTCATTTTCCCAACTCTTCTTTACAAAAGAATATATAACAGATGAAGAGAGATGATTGCCAAAATTATGGCAGGTGTGAAAAATGAGCAGACAAATCAGAAATGAAGAGACAATAGAGGCATCGTTTCTGAAGAGATCAGTTCTTTCATGAGGGGAGGCATAGTAAAAATCAAAGCTGACTTGTCCTTACCTGTTATTAAAAACACTTTTTAGTCTGATCTATCAGCTGGACACATGTGTCATTTTGCCTTATGCAGATCCAGCTTCAGTGCTTGAGACTGTTTCAGCTGAGCATTTTAAAATGGAGTTTACTTTTCAGTATTTATTCTATTAGTTTAGTTTTTGCATTGCAGTTGTAGCAGAAAAAATACACTCGTTCCGTTGGTGTTTACTTCTGCTGCCTGCTAGGATCCCCTCTGCTCCCTAAGGCATTCGGCTGTTTGTGTTGCTAGCACTGCACGGGCAATATTTATTTGTGTAAAAAGTATTCTCTGAGGCTTCTAAAAGGGAAAAAAAAGAAAAGAAAGAAAAGCAGCCATGGGAACATTCATATTGGTTGATCTCTTGGCCGAATTTGACCTGACCTTGTGTCTTTTATGGTGGTGCCTCATTTTTAGATTCATCTTTTTTGGACCCATTGTGTTGCACTGGATATTGTTTGTAAATTAGTAATATTTTTACACATGCTTTACTGAAAGCCAGATGACTCTTTTGAAAGTTTAATGACTCATTGTGAGCTTTTTTTTTCCCCTTTGCCCTTTAAGAAATATGCAAAGATACCTACTACAGGGAGAAAGGACTCCAAAAAACCCTCTTGTTGGAAAAAACCCAAAGCTGTTTCTGAGCTGCGTTGCTCCGGATCGCTCATCATCAGAAGCCTCTTGCATGCTTTTTGTTGAGCAATATACGTTGCACCCTATGTTTATCTGCAATTATGCATGCAGAGTATTTAGTTAAGCCTACTTTCCTTTAACTGATCCCTCTCTTCACAGGAAATTCCTAGTATTTGAGATACAGAAATTACTCTTACCCGCATAAATGTCTTGCGTTGGAGACGTGACCTGTGTTGTGCTCGCTGTGGGTCTGCTCCTGCCATATGCGGGGAGAGGGGCATCCAGGGGTTGCAGTGCTTAAACCATTGGTCACTGGGGGAAACACAAAGAGGTGTTACGCAAGGGGTAGTGGGCATTTCTGAACATCCTGGCATGTCAGGCACCAGCCTCCGTCCTGATCCTGGCAAGGGAAGAACCATCCCTGGGGGAATGGCAGGATTTGAGCCCACTGCTCCTTGAACAGCAGGAGAGGGCAGAAGGAGCAACAGGCAGGGACTATGTCCCTGTTCCCCACTTCTGGCACCCTTCCCCAGGTTCACTTTATGCTTTTTTTGGCTTTAAAGAGCAGGTAGGGACAATGGTTACTAGACAGAAAAGAAAACACATCTAAGAACAGCTTAAAAGTCCCAGATCTGGGGGCAGGATTAAACAACTGTCCTTAGAAACCATGGGCCTGGCTCGTGTTGATGGATTCCTTAACCAGAAACAGCATCTGCTTGAAAAAGTGTCCGTTTCTGGCATCGTTGGTAGCATTGCTGAGAATTTACACACAGTCTGGCTGGAACATAAAACCCGCTGAGAAACTCCACGGCACTGTGCAGTGATAAAAAGAAATTGGTGTTAATAAAGACAGACAAGGAGGCATGAAAGCTGTGACCCCGTGCCAAGAAGCATAGGAAATCTGGCAGCGCTGCATAAACAAAAACATTTCCTTAAAGGCTCTGCAGCCCCAAGCAGGCGAGTGATACCCTCGGCACAACTCAGAATAGCCGAGCGGGAGCAGGGAAGGCGAATAGCTGTCGGCAAGCTGGGTCTCCCCAGCCCTGCCGCAGCCCAGCTTGCCTCGCCACCCAGCAGGAGATGGGGTTTCCAGCTCCTTCCTCCCAAGTTTAGCAGCCAGGATTGACTCCCTACCCCCCTACAAAGCTGCCTGAGAACCTGACCTCACCCAGACCCCTGTTTGTGAGCCGGCTTTGCTGGTTCCACATGTGCTGCGGGACCTTCGGCTGGGGAGATCGAACACGAGAAGCCTTAAAGATATCGATGTTGGGATGTGGAGGAAACCACAAGTAACCCCACTCACTTCTAATTAGATGTTTGGTCCAGGTTGGAGCCTGCACTGACCAGAAGCTCTTGCCACATGTGAAATCCACTGGCCATCTCCCCCCGGAGCAGGATGGGCTAGGGGTGCCCCTGGGTGAGGATAGGGTGTCTGTGAGGGCACCGTGGATGCCAGAGCTGGGCTGCTGCTCTCTACGTCTGCAGCTTTCCTAGTGATTCCAAATCCCTGTTATTACTCATCACTTCTGGGAAGCCTATTCCCTCTTGCACCATGAAATAAAGATAACTGGCATGCGGCCAGCGCCTCTGCAGACATCTGCTGCGAGCAACCTGGGAAGGTACCAGCATGTGTGTCACTTGCTGGGCTCAGCACAAGCTTGGGAAGGGCTGAGGGTCCGATTGTGCCCCAACAGCCTCCCTGTAACACACCCCCATGCAGGGGCAGAGCTGCTGCTGCCCCGGGAGCCCTCACCCCACGTTTCCTGAGCTCTGTGCAGGAAGAGTCTTGGCCTCAGTGTTTTGGTGACCCAAGGCTGCTGCAGCCAATTTCTAAATACTCCTGTGAAATGTTTATTTTGCAATATCTGCTGTGAGCAGACGGGCGCTCTCTTGCTTGCGAGGCTCAGTGGAAGCACAGGGGTTTCATACTCGGGGGGTTTCATACTCGAGGCGGTCTGGAAGCTCCGATAGCCATGATATTAACTAAAATATTATTGTTAAGCACCAGCAGTTGATGTCGACAGTGATCAGCTGGAGGTGCTGGAACATCACCAGAGCTGAGGTGACATGCCAGCCATTCTCTGTGCCTTATTCAGATGGCCAGACTCCCTCATCACCTTAGTTTGGGATGGAAATTTGAGGGTTTTCTTGTGGCATCACAGCAGTAACTGGCCCCATGTTAGGGGGAAAGTGGAGCTGAAGTTCTCCTGGGCTGAATTACCTGTGGCTAGCCATGTGTAGCATCATCCTGTTGTCAAACCATTGTCTTGGTGGAAAAGCCTGGTCGTGATGAGCTGGGCTAAGATTGAGTGAAACATAAGCTCTGTAGCTTCCAGATACGTAATTCAAGCTCTATGGTTTCAGGGAGGCAATACCAAGAGTTTCAGGAAGGGATAGAGGTTTCCTCCCAGCTTTGCAGGATTACGCTTTTCAGCTCCATCTCTCAGGTCTGGAGCTGCATTTTCCCTCTTTCCCACAGATGCTTTGGCAGCTGAAAAAAGGGAAGTCTGAACATTTCAGCATAAATTTCAAGCACTGCAGTGACAACTGTAAACCAAGTAAGATCCAGTCCAAGTCCATCAGCTTAGGGCTGTGCTGGGAACTTTCCATGCTAGGCTCGAGACTTGCTTCATTGGGCTGTGCTGCCTTGGTGATGCTGTGCAGAGGTGGCCCAGGTGGACTCAAGCAGGATAAAAACATGCCCTGAGCTGCTAAGTCCCTCTGCCTCTGCAATACAGAGCAAGCTCTGTGTTAATACCGGTGGTTTTTAGGTATCCCTGTACTGCAGCAGAGATGATCACTGCATTTACCCAAAGTCCACTGTAGAAAATGAACCTGGCTGTGCCACATATGACAATGTTATTCCTTTCGGTGTTCTTTTTCCCCTCCTTGCTGCTAGGGTAACCAGAGAGCACAGGGAGAGCCTGGCCAAGCTTGCCAAGCAGTCCACCAACAAGTCCAAAGAGGCCCTGAGAAAGGTGCGAAGCAAAAGCATCAACCAAGTAAAGAAGAGCAAGAATAAAGTGTCTGAAGATACCATCTGGCTGCTGGAAAAGCAGGTAATCATTTTATAACTTCTGCCACATCATGATGTTTCACAGCTCTGGTGTGTTTGTGCCAGCCCTTTGCTGAGAACCCAGCTGGGGAATGGGTGGCCTAGGGCTGGGTATTTTAAGACAGCAATGGCTGTTGCATTTGCTTTGTCTTTATGAGGTTCGGGGCTTCAATCTCAAAGCCAGATTTATGATACGAACCATTGTAAACTGACACAGAGGGGAAAAAAAAATGTTCCCCCAAAGCTTTCATACTTACAGGGATTGCTGCACAAAGCAGCTGAACTCGGGGAGCAAAACGACCTACATCCATAGCTTTACCACCATTTACACAGTGCTTGACCACTGCAAAACAGCTGGTGTTAATGAGGATTGCTCCAGTTTGTTATTAATGAAAAGGCTAGCGAGATTATCTCTGTTAGGAGTTTTTGGCTCCAATTCAGGAAAATACTTAAGCACATGCCTAATTCCCTAAGAGCAGATGTCACTAAAGTCAATTACTTGGGCATAAACTCAGGCACAAGCCTAAGTGTTTTGCTGAATTGATGCCTCTGAAGGCAGGCCATTACTTTTTAGCTGTTTGTTTATTAACAGCTAAAGTTAGATACATTGCAAATGCTTTAGGACAGTTCTCTGTGTGCTCACAAAAATAAACATTGATATACAGAGCATTTGTGCAAGCAGGAAAAATGGCCATGCTATTGTAACTGAATCCTGTTGGGAAGCCGTTCTCCCAGAGCAGACAGATGGTTTCTGCATTTGTGGCGGTATCGTCTCAAGTCTAGCTTTTGCTTGTACCCAAATTTTTCAGTGTGAGGAAAGGTCATCATCATATAGAGAATGCATCTTAATCAGTCCTGTAAAACTAGTGCATAACCCCTCTGATGTGCTCCAGCCATTACCTGCACTCAAATAAGTACATGCACATTTTGGTCCCGTTTCCATGCCTGCCACATCCATCATGTGTTACCAGGAGTCCTGCTTCCTGGGCAGTGCTTTAACCGTCACCATTTTATTTATTTTTATAAGAAATAAGCAGATCAGTTACTTGGTGTGTGAATTCTTAGCGCGTACGGAGGCTGCGCTCCTGCTGTTACCTGGTTTGTTCTCACAGTGGAAAGGTTGAAGGAGGTAACAAGGTAAACCCTCTCTTCTCTGGTACCAACACCAGCAGGTCTCTAACTCTCTGCCTTCCCTAAACTCACTCTGTTAAATAAGGACCAAGTCACTTGTGAAGCTCAGCCAGGAGTTGGTGTGTGTCTCTTTTCAAAGCCTTTGACCGGTCCCTGTTCTCACTGGCACAGAACCACTGAGGGCTGGTGGGACTCAGCCAGGACTTGAGGCTTTGTTTGAGGTGATCCAGTCATTCCTTTCCCTTTAAACTCTCACCCAGCACACAACTCTGACTTGCACTATGTTGCCACAGATCCAGCAAATGGCAGACAGTGCTGCAGCGGAGATGGACAAGCTGCTGGCAGCAAAGACCAAGGAGCTGCTTGGATAAGCACCATCCAGATGGACACACTCCCACCTCGAGTAAGAGCGGACTGCAATGCACCCCAGTGACCATCCCTGCCCAGAGCAATGGGCAGGGGCAGCCCTGCCAGACGTCCAGAGCAGCTCTGTGCTGGGCTTCCTCCAACTCTCCGCCTTGGGTTGTACTGGAGGGAGGGGGGAACTCTTGTCACTGTTCTTCATCCCAGTGGCAACAGAATTGGGTGAACTAAGATTAAAATAAAACAACAGGAAAGAAGAGTAGAGACTGCTGGAAAGGGCTCACACATGGGAGCTGGGGCACAGGAGGAACAACTGCCCTGCTTACCTTGTGCACCAGCCCTTTTGCATCTCAGCACCTCGCAGAAGCAAGGACCACAGGCAGGAGAAGCCTGTGCTGTCCTGCTGTGAACCTTGGCATTTAGTTTTTGCTCAAAATAAAGTTGAAATGAGATGTGGAGGAGCAGCCTGGAACAGCCAGTTCCTGGTTGGTTTGTCCCCTTGGGTTCACACATCCCAAAAGAGGCATTGGCCTATTGCGATGCCAGCAGTTTCCTGCAGCCTGGCCACCGGGAAGGCACGAGTAGCTCAGCACCAACTAGTGCGGCGTAGGCAGGGGAGACAGGCTTTGCATCCCCCTAGGCTTTGTGGATAGACAACTGAAACCAGTGCTGTCAGTGTTACCAAGACCAAGAAGAACAAAAGCCAACACGAGAACTTTCCAAAACCAACGTCTGCCATCCCTGACCACTTACAGAACACCCATGCCAGCCACTAGTACCACATTTTAGGGGGTGGAAGAGTTAGAAGCAGAACAGGGTTCTGAGCACCTGGTGCAGCTCAACTCATCACTATGAGCAGGTACTTCCCAACAGCAGCAAACGGCACCTCATGGAGAGGAGGGAAGGTGGTGGCCAGCCCCACAGCCCTGCTCCCAAGGCATTCGGGTTCAAAGAGCACCAAGCGCTCTGCAGTCCTTAAATAAACAACTCCCAAAAAGTTAGTTTGTGTGCAGCGGGGAGGGGGAGGAGGATGAAGGATTTGCTCTGCGAGGGCCCCACACATCAACAATTTCTCTCCTTTGTGTATTTTGGCCAAAGCGCTCACCATGATAAATGAAGGAAGGAAAATGGCAAGCCCAGGGCGGTTGCATGGCTCGGCAAATTGCTTTCAGCCCAAATCTGTATTGCTTTTGACATTTATCAGCCAGGCTTTTTGTGCTGTTGTTGCAGCCTCAGCATCCAGCCTGGGCCTGAAGGGTTTCCTGGTACCTGCCCTGGTGCAGGAGCTGCCGAGCTGGGTGTTTCTCTAAGCCAGGGCAGGTGGAGAAACTGCTGCTGGTGCTGCCCATGGGGCTTCTCCAGCCTCTTCCCATTCTCCAAGTGTTTAAGGTGACGGGATGGTGGAGGGGTAGGATGGTGGATGCGAGCAGTGGAGTTGCAGGGGGTCACTGCATAGGTGAATTTCCCAAGTATTCACTGCTATTCCTTACCCTTTGCTTCACCTCACATAAATTAAAACCAAGCAGTAAAATTACACCAGCGCTGGGACGGAGATGGAGCTATCTGTCCCCAAAGCAGCCATGCCCTGTGCGTTTGGGAAACAGCAGGAGGGGACCTGGTGCTGGTCACACTGGTGAGGCAAAACTAGGTGCAAAAATAGCTTTTAAATGTGAAGAAAGGCAGAGACTAGTACTCTGAGAGGCTGCAGCCAACAGCCCCATAGCAGGGGAGAGTTGGGGAGTCCATTCACCCGCATCCTTACCTCACCCCCTGCACTCTTCATCAACCAGGAGCAGCCACAATACCTGTGGGTGCTGCTCTCATCCCTGGTACCAGCAAAGCAGCACAGGCAGCATGTGAGCCCACAAAGCTGTGTGACCACAGCCCATCCTGCTCACTGTAGGACCTTGCACCTCAAAATGAGCAGACAAAAGCACCAGCTACAGCCCGAGCATCTTCCATACACACAGGACTACAGCAGCACCCATCACGCACAGCCGGATGCATGCAGCACACCCACCCAGGAAAGCATCCCCTGCCTGCCACAGGCCACTGTAACCCCCCAGGAGAAAAGAAGACAGACACTCACTGTGACTGCAGCCGCCTGGCACACAGGGTGACTCTGGACAGGTCCCATGTTCCCTTTTGCTGCACAAATCACCTGCTGCTCCACACAAGGAGCTGCAGCACAAGGCCTGCCTGCTCCAAAAGCTTCCTCCATCAGCATCAGCAGGAACCTCTCACTTGGTTCCAGCCTGGATCACACCCAGAGCTGATAAGAAGCTGCAGCTGATGCTGTTGGCGGATGGGAAGGAGCTCCAGCTGTGCTGAATAACCCAGGAGGGAAAGGGACTATGGGCCAGAAAATGGTTGGGCTGGTTTGTGGCATGGATTTGATGTCAGTGATGCTGCTTTGGCCACCAAATTGATTGGCCTCAGCAGTAAATGCCTTTGGCTGGTGCAGGGCAGTGCAGAGGGCCACGGCCAGACCCTATGGAGCTGTGACCACACACTGCTGTGCTCACCAGGAGCACTTTTCCCACCAGCACATGTAGATTTGGGGCACCAGCAAGTTCCCACATGGCAAGTGCTGCCATGGCCTCATGGGTTGGTGGTCCCCGAGGGGATTGCATCCCATCACAAGTGGTCCCCCTGTTCACATCCCCGCTCATCACATCCCAGGCACAGACCCGCATCCTTCCCAGGGCTGCCGAAACATCTGCTCTCAGCTCTACCAGGACACTCGGGTTTGCTCTGAGCGGCTGAACCAGGGCAGGTGCACCAAGGGGGTGGTGGCAGGGATTGGGGCGGACAGGGACCAGCCCCCTGCCACCTCCCAAACTGAGCCCCGCGGCCGCGTGGAAACGTGAAGCGGAGGCAAAAGGAAGGAAAAACTCCAAGGAAGCTGGAAGCTCTCGACATAGTTAAAAACCAACATTGCTCTTCAAAATAGATGTGATTGCGCTCCTTGTGAGTCATCGAGCAGAGACACCAAGATTGCTTTGTGCCAGGGACGAGCCCGGGCGCTGATTGTGTGCCGCCCGGATTTGTATAAAACAGACCATGGATGGCATGTCAGAGTTTACAGCTCGCATACATTTTCAACAGTGAGCTTTGCAAAATGTATCAATGTAATCTCTGCCTCCTATATTCCGTGTTGATTAGACACGATTTCTGGCTGGATTTTCAGAAAGCTCAAGTGCTTTTTTAATCACTACAGAAGCTCATTATTGCTTTCCAGTGACTCTTATGTCCTTCACTTCTCCTTTCAGATTAGAGTCTATAGTCAGATGAATATTGGATGATTTCATTACATACAAATGCAATCAACAGTTTTGCATAAATTTCTCCTCTTTTCTTGAGTTTCAATTGACCTCAGCACCCGTGGAGGCAGGCGCAATACACATGTAAATGAGCTGGCGTTGCGGCAAAGACACGGATGCGGAGAAACAAGATAAACTGTCAGATAATATTCAGGATTTTTAAGAGATCAAAAAATACTTCCTCGTTCAGCCCAGCCGTAAAAATGGCACCTTCAGCTGCCGGGGAATTTGCTTTTGTTTTGCTCAGTGTCTGGCTGTGGACAAAGGCCAGGAGTGGCACTGATGCTGAGAGAGAGGCTGGGCAGTGTCAGCAGTGGCAGCATGGGGAGGGGAGCAGTGGGGATGGTGTCCACGGGGTGCAGGTGGTGATGGAACAGGGCTCCTGCTGCGGAGGAGCCACTGGTGGGGTCTTGGCAAACCATCATGCCGAGGAGCTGCCCACCACCAGAGCCTGCCGCAGAGCTGGGTTTGACGGCTATGGTACTCTATGGTGGGTACCACCATCCGCAGCTCTTGCTCTGGTGTGACCATCTCAATCAGAGGATGCGGAGTTTGGACCCCCCCAGACCTCCATCTCCTCCTGGGTGGCCCTGAGCATCATCCCCACGGCAGCGGCACCTGCCAGGGCTGGAAGCTGCCCTCCTCACACCGCACCGGCAGGGCACAGGGGAACCGCATGTTCAGAATGTATTTAAGCTAACACTCCACGTGAACAATCAGGGCTAATTTAAACAAACTATAATTAAACATAAAGGACCTCTTGGTAGGGAAGTCAGAGGAAAACTGTCAGCGGTTACTTTGGAAGCAAGGCCCTTACCTTTAAAAGAGTAATTTTTGTGCTAATGTGAGCAATCCAGCACTCCCACACTCGCCTTTAGGGGGGCCAGTGGGGAAAGAAACTCTTGGGTTTCTTTTGATACCTTTATGTGCTAATCTTCTTAACAGATTTTTAATTAATGGGAACAGAGCACTTTGCAGCCGTGAAATCCATTGGTGTAATTGCCTGGTGGATTAGTCCCATTAACCACACAAATTACCTGTCTCCAGGCCGCTGGCCCCACCGGGGAGCTCCCCGCGCTGGACACACCGAGCGGCCCCATTCTGAAACAATTTTGATAAAATAAACTCTCTAATCAGGTAAATAATTCCATAAGGGAAATTGCTGCCTTCCCGCAGCCCCCTCCAGTGGGACCTGGCTACTTTCAGGGGAATGCAACATGCCTCCAATTACAGACAAATCTCCAGCTCAGAGACTGTTTGGGAGAAGCCCACAGCACACGGAACCCCCTCGAACTGCAGCGGACAAGGAATTAAGGCATTTAAGCTGTCAGCCAGAATCTGTCCCCATCCCTGATTACCTGGGGGGGACGTGCAGTGTATTTAGGTTCGTGTCCATTGTAATTTCCTGGCCCCCAGCGTTGATTCCAAATGACTCGTGTCCGTGTCAGGTTCCTGCCCTGGGTCCCTCCGACACGCGGCCCCGGGCTCAGGGACACTGACCTTTGGGCAATTAAGGACATCCAGGCTGGCCTGAGCTTGAAGAAGGGGAAACATGGAGCTGCCCCTATGAGCCGCCAGGAGAGCTGAGCTGCCTGCACCCATTTCATTGCGGTGCTCGGCATGGCTGTGCTGGCTGCTGTCACTGCTTGGGATGGGTGTCCGCACCCTGGGGTCCCTTCCAAGCCCCATCCACAGGTTTCCATGGCCCAGTTTTGGACCTGAACCTGATGGAGACTCTCACAGCTTCCCTCTGCTCAGAACCTGGGATGGGGATGTGCCACCCCAGGGATGTTACTGGGACCCGTGCACACAGCAGGGCACAGGGCACCCATGTGGTGATGCACAGCGCCAACACGCTTCCCACTGCTTGAAGTGGCTGCTCAGCACCCAGGGCTCTGGGAGACCCTTGGCCAGGATGGCTCCAAACCTGCTGCACCAGTTGGGGCAGCTTCCCACCCTTAGTCCTGCACCAGGGAACAGGAAGAAGGTGTTTCTGCTGCACCATGCTGTGAGCATGTGTGATGGGGACATGTAGCGAGATGCTGATGCTCAGTGCTGTGCACATCCAGCCATGGTGGGGTCAGCCATGTAGTGAGGTTGCCTTCAAGCATCCCCAGAACCACTTGGGTGGGAGATCCCTGCACTGGTCCCTGACCCAGGATGGAGGAGCTCAAACCATGGGTGGCACAGGGCTGCTCTTCCCCCTTGTCTGCCCCCATGGCACCTGGCACAGAGGGAGCAGAGGGTGATCCATGGGGCCAACGGAAGGTCGGAGCGCGGGAGCCGCCTCAGTGCGTGGTGCTAGCGAGCGCGGGCAGGGAACCCTACACCATGTGTAATTGGCATCAGATGCTCCCTGACCTGCTGCATCCACTGGGAAGCTGGAAGCATTTATTTGTCTGAGCCAGCGGCTCTATCTGCGTGCGGGAGGCGTTGGCGGTGGCGGGGCCGGGCTCCGCGAGCCTAATGAGTCTGAGCTGAAGATGATGAATATGATTGCTGAAAAGCGCCTTCCTGAGTCCTCCTTTCCTGGGGCTCAGGTTACCTGTTCCCAGACAGCCTGTCCAGCCCCGGCTTTTCAGCTCTGATTTGTAGCCCCTCAAACAGCGCCTGTCAGCTCCGCACGCTGGAGGGAACTCGGGTCCTCTGCTGCCGTGCCCAGTGGAGTTGGGGAAGGGGCCATCAGGGAGAGATTTGCTCCCTGGGCTGCCCCGATGCTGCCCTGCTTGATCCTGTACCCCCACAGCCCCCCTGAGCCCAGCGCAGGGTGGACCATACCAGTCCGATGCTCTATGTGGGGTCTCTGGGCCATTGTGTGGATTGAAGCTCCTGTGGTTATCAGGGACCTTCCCCATGAGGGACTTGTCACCTCTCGCCTTGTAACCTTAAGGTGGAAAAACAGGGGTTTTGGCTTTGCTGTTCTCTGCCCAGCCTCTGAAGCTCACAGTCAAGTGTCCACACGCTGAGCTACGTTCCACCCAAGGAGCCTCTCAGGGATGAATAAGGATGAGTCAGGCCAGGGGATGCTCCATGGGTCATGCAGATGCCCTGGGATCAGGGAAACACACTCCTGGACTGGGAGCCATGGAGGTGCCCCTGTCCCACTGCCCCGCAGCTCCTCTCGATGGGCTCCTTGAGCTGCCACCTCACCTGCCCCACAGCTGCAGGGTCACAGCACGGGGTGTCCCCACGGCTCCAACACCCCTGGGAAGATGGGGGGAAGGAGTTTTGGGTGCTGACCCACTGCAGGCTCCTGGGTCCCAGTGTTCTGCCCTGGTGCCATTGCGAGGCATCACCCCAAACCCGGGGGAAAGGGGTTCTGGGGGCAGAGAGGAGCAGCGGGGCGGCCCAAGGCAGAGCAGCTCATGACCATCAGTGCTTTCCCAGTGCCTCCCAGTGCCTCCCGCTGCCTCCGCAGCGCCGGCCGGCGCGGCGCTGCCATAGACGGTGTTTTGCTGCCTCCCTACGGGAGGACGCGGCCGGCACCACCGGCTCCCGCAGCCCCGCCGGCTCCTCCCCCGGGGATGGGCACTTGCAGGGGCCGGGATGGGGACACCGCACGGCAGTGACCTCTCACCGCTGCATCAGGCCTGGCGCCGCGCGGGCAGCCGGAGGGGCTCGGATGCATCTGAGCACATCTCCCAAAACGCCTGCTTCATCCTAATTTAAACTGGAGCAAGACCGAGGTGGCAAGCTCCCACATCCATCCTCTCGGCAGAGACCGAGGTCCAGCATCACCAGGGCAGAGCCAACAGCCCAGGACAGCCAGAGCCAGAGTGGGGCCACAGTCGCATCCTCCCTGCACCGAGGGGGAAAGAAAAGGAAGCAAAACTCCAGTGATGCCTCCAGAAAGAGGAGGGAAGCTGCGGGAAGGGGTGAAGCCACAGCCCCGATGCGTGTCGCTGCTGCTGTGAAAAGTGGAAGAGCATCATGAGAACAGCGTGGGGTTGGCCAAGAGCCGCTGGATCCGGCGGTGGCATGGCATGAGGCAGTGATTCTTCTCCAAAGCAATGAGACCAAAGAGTACCAACTGCACTAAGTACTGTAAGTATCCCATGAAACACGCTCAATGGGGATTCAGGCCACTCAAAATAAACTTCACAAAACTCTACGAGAGGAGCCATCAGTGGGGTTCGACCCAGTGGGGGAGTTCCTTAGGGCCACCGTGGATGTGCTGGACCTGGGGGGGCTTCAGTTGGCTTTGGGCCGCAGCTCTCGGGGAGAGCTTCACATCCTGTTGGCTGACCTGGGCTGGGCCAGCACTGAGCTCCTCGCCCCCCACACCCCGACCCACAGCGGGACATAGCGGGAGGCTCAGTGAGGAGCAGCACTGTGCAGGAGAGGGGAGGACCTTTGGGCATCGGGAACTGCTCTGGCCACCTCCAAGAAGGTTTTGGGTGCTCAGGGCTGAAACCCCCCAGACAAAGCCCAACCACCTCAGGCTGCCTCTGCCACACGGCCATCCATCCTGCTGCTGTGTCCCATTGGTGAGGAGCACTCCCAGGAACTGTGGCAAGGCCACATCCCCACTGCTGCCCTTCACTCAGAGGAGCAGCAGCCACCCATCCCCACATCCCCCTCAACCCCCTCCAAGTGTGCTCATCAGGCTAAAGGAAACCTTTCTACTTGTCTGGTTTCCCTCTGCCTTCCCCAGACCATGGTGGTGATGCACATGGGGCTCAGCAGCACCACACTGGAGCTTCCCCTTGTTGCTACAGAGCCATGTCAAGGTGTCTGCTGGCCAGACCCAGTGCTCATGCTGCCAAGCCCATGGCAAACCCCTGGATGTGCCCCTTCGATGTCCTGCATGGTCCCAGCCCTGTGCTTGCTCTGGGAGAGGCTGTGAGGCCATGGTCTCACCGTGATGCCCAGGAAGCATCGGGCCAGGGCCAGGGACTCATACAGGGACCCAGAGCTGGCTCCCATCTTGGGACATGAGCACAGACATCCTGGGTGGCAGCTCAGGCAGACAGACAGACATCACACAGGGGAAGGAGGGAAGTTTGTTGGCAGCCGGGGCTGGCAGCGGGGAGGTCGGTTTGTGCTGACAGCTCAGTGTGGCACCAAGTGCTTGCAGTGAGGGGTCTGGGTAGCAGGTGAGACCCCAGGAGCAGTGGGGCTGCCCCACACCCTGCAGCTGCTGTCTGCAATCCCTTCTCTTGCCTGGCACTTCGGTGGCAGCCCCTCGGTGGCCCTGGCGCGACAGCCAGCCTTGGGCTGTTGCAACCGCTTCCTGTATTGTGCAAGCGGATGATTATTAAATCCTGACGAGAGAGAAGGGAGCGATACAGTGAGCACTGGAACTGGGACATCCCCAAAGGCTGCTGGGCTGGCCCAGGGGGTGTGAGGGGTGTCAGGCTCTGCCAGGTCCCATGTGCTGTGGTCAACAGCACTGGGCATCAAGTGTGAGGTGGGAGGGAAAGGCCAGAGCTGGGGCTGCTGGACCCACCTATGTGGACAGAGGGGGAAAATGCACACCCACAGGGTAAACCACTCTGCTCTCTGTGGGGCTGGGATGCCATGGTGCCAGTGGCAGCAGCGGGTGAGGAACCTGGTGCTGCCCCACTCCTGCAGCCCGGGAGCATACAGGCACAAGATGGGGGTACAGGACAATGCCTGGGTGAGTGTTTGACGCTGTCCCTCCATGCTCCTGCTAAAACCATCCCAACACCCTGCCAAAATCCATCCTCTGCGCTGAACTGGCAACCCACCCTGGCTTTATATTTGGTGCCCACCCAGGCAGCTCAGCCGCTCCTCACCTCGGAGGCCGGAGGCCAGGGTGAGAGGCTGGGTGTGCAGTGCCCAGCAGGATGGTGCTGCCTGCAGGCAGGAGCAGCCCTGGCCCCAGCACACGCTGACTGTACCAACTGCACACGTGCAGCAAAACCTGCCCCTCATTCCCTGCACATATTCATCACTGGGAGGCAGCCGTTGTCCCCGCCCTTCCAGAGTACATCAGGAGCCTGCTGAGCTCATGTGTGCGTCATGGCTGATGCATTTGCCTCCTGAAGCTGGATCTGAGGCCCTGGTTCATTTTTGGACACCTGCAAAGGCTGCTCACCCTGCGGGGACGCTCCCTCCCCACTGCTGAAAGCCAGCAAAGCCCCACAGCATGAGCCCTAGACCTACAGCCCCACTCCTGCCCTGTCCCCACCGCACAGCCAAGTGCAGGAACCAGGCAGGAACTGTGCACCCCCTGGGCCTGCCGGGGTTCCTGCTGCTCTGCGAGGAGGTGACAGCAAAACCGCATTTAATTTTGAATCACACCCAGCCCCGTGCTGCAGAGCAGCACCGAAGAGGGTGAGCAGCCACAGCCCCAGGGTGCCACCAGGCTCAGGGACATCCCTGAGGCTGTCCCAGCAAGGTCTGCAGCCCATCGTGCTCTCACCCACCCCAGCCACATGCAGAGCCTTTTCTGACTCAATGCACTCCCCTGGGGTGGCAGGTGCCTGCCTGGGCTGAGCTGGCCTGATCCTGTCCCCACTGTCAGCAGGCTGGCGCCAGGGGACAAAGCAGCCAGGCAGGAAACACCCAGCGATGATTTTACTGATAAACTCAGCTTTGCCGGCTGTTGGTGGCTGTAGGCAGCCTGCCTCCTGGCACCGGCCTGCAGCAGGTCAGAGGGAGCTGAGCAGGGCCCATGGCCCGCGGCCATGCTGCAAGGATGCTGCTGCTGCCCGAGCTGTAACAGGGTGCCCGGGCCATAGGGATGCAGGCAGAGGGCTTGTGGATCAGTGGATGGGCATGGAGATCCTTGGGGGACCTGGGGACCAGGGTGTGGGCATGAGGATGCTGGGGATGTGAGGAGCAGGGGAACATGGGGACCAGGACGTGGGGAGCCTGGTGGGACATGGGGACCAGAAGGTGGGTATGAAGATGCTCGGAGAGATCAGGACCTAGAGGGACCCGAGGGTTGTCAGGAGGCTCCTGGGGCACGCAGGGCTCAGGGCAGGGCGGCCGCTAGCCCTGGGGCTCCCGGCAGTGCGCGGTCTGGGCTGTCGGAGGCGTCGTCGTCTCGTCGTGAGCGGGAGGAGGCGCGTCTGGGGCGGGAGCGGCGGGGCCGGGCCGAGAGCGGCGGCGGGACGCGGCGGAGCTGCCTCTCGCCATGGGCGGTGGGTGCCGGGGCCGGGCCCCGCCGGCCGCGGGGCTGCGGCTGCTCCTGGCCCACGCTCTGCTGCTCTGCACCACCGGGAGCGCCGCGACCGACGGCTCCGGTACGGGGTGGGGGCGGCACCGGGAGGGAGGGAACGAGGGAAGGAGGGAAGGAGAAAAGGAAAGAAAGAGACAGTCCCGGGGGAACCTGTATTGGGGGGCGCGGCGACATCCCGCACCAGGGGGCATCAGGCATCGGGGGGACCCGAAGAGCGAGGGGGGAGCCAGCCCCGGGGGATGCGGAGGCATCTGGTCCTCCCGGTCCCCCGGAGCTGCAGGGGACCGCAGAGACGGTCGCTGCTGCCCCGGTGCTGGGGGAGAAGTCGGAGCCTTTGCCCCAGCGCTGCGACGGGGCCCCGGGGCCCGATCGTGCCCATCTCCCCGGGACGGTCCCTGCCCGTCCCTAACGGACGGGGCCGTGGGCTGCGAGCAGAAGCCCCGAGCGGAGGGCAGGGAGGGTGGGCAGGGGCCGTGGAGGGGACCCGGAGCTGCAGGTTTTTTCCCGTCGCGCCTGACTGAGGAGCAAAACCACTCGTGAAAAACAAACTTCCCTTTACCTCCCACTGCGCCGGATGGAACCACACGCAGCGGCTGCAGGAGGTGTTGATGGCCCGAGCGCGACCACGGCCACACCACAGCACTGGGCTCCCACCGAGGCCACCGCTGTCCATGGGGTAGGAGGGGACTGTGGCCACCCCGGCGTGGCCCTGACACCAGGGTGAGGGGCATCGGCTGCTCCCTGCAGCCTCCCGGCTGGGATGAGGCTTCTGGAAGAAAGGATGGCATTATCCATGAATGCTGACACCAGGGCCCTGCACACACCAATGAAACTGCAGTTTGAGGGTGAGGATGGAGGGCTGGAAGCAGCAAGTTTGGCTCCAGTGGCCTGAGCCGTGGTTTCATTCCCATGCCCACGTGCTGCAGCAGTTCGCTGCACGCTGGTACAACCACAGTGGGCTCAGGCTGCCCCTGCACCTGGGGATGTCAAAGAGCAACGCTGCTTACGGCAGGAATCCATGGAATGTGTTCGCAAAATAAACTACTTCTTGAATCCCATCAGCTCCATCCCCAGCTCTTCAGGTGCAGTTTCCCCCAGCTCCTTAATGGAGCATTGGCTCCAGTCCTTATTCCATGAAATGACCTTCCTCCTTGCAGGAAAATGCCGTTCCAGCGTGAAGCTCAAACCAGCCCAAGCATGTGGGCTGCCTCCCTCAGCGGGGCTCTGCCCATGTTTACCTGCTGCTGTGGGAATTGATCTGCCCAGACCCCAAAATGTGCAAGGGCTAAGCATATATGTCTGAAAAGGGAGCACAACCTAGGCTTGCAGTGCTTTGAGGCCCCAAGGCTGTGGCCATGCAGCAAGCAGTCATGCGGAGGACTCCAGGAGGTCCCTCCATGGGGACAGCAGGGCTAGGTGTCCCCAGCATGGCCAAGCCACCTTGCATCCCTCTGGGCTTCTCGGGCTCAGAGCAGGAGCAGCAGGAGCGAGTGCTGGAGGAGGAGTGCTGGTGCTGGGCAGGCAGCAAGCATCCCGCTGCAGGGCCCATTGGAGTGTCTGCACAAAAGGAGAGATCCCATGGGATGAAACTGGCTGTCACCCACTGGGCTGGAAAACAGGTGGTGGGGACAGGCAAGGGACAACCTCTGTGTGGTTCCTCCCTCGGCACAGCCATCTGTCAGCTTGGGTCTCATCTCCCTGAGAAGCTCCTCTTGGGGGTTGAGGGCAGCCAGAAGCAGCATCCGTGTGTCCTGCTGTGCACAGGACAGGGCCTGGGGACCCATTGGGGACCCATATGCCCAAAGCAGCTGGGTCAGATGCATGTTGGAATGACACAGCCATGACCAGCTCCCAGAGCTGACTGCTGCATGCCAGGATCAAAGTGAATTTCACTACATGGGGAAAAAAAAGAACATACCTGGGATACACATGAAAGGCTCTTCCAAGCCTCAATTAGGGAGGGAGATATCTGATCAAGGAATGAGGGGAGCTGAGCCATGCCCTGAGGTGCTGTCAGCAGAGCAGCCCGGCTCCTGCTCCTCCCCACCATTGCTCCAGGAGGACCACAGGCCTAATCTAGACCTTGGATCTGCTTTCGAAGACCAAACAACAGGCTGTTGGCCGCGAGTGGAGCCAAGCTGGCCTCATGGTGTTTCTCTGTTTATCGCTGCAGATCCTGCTCTTGGCTGCTGTCGCCTTCAGGGGTGTAGTTTTGTGCAAGTGCTTTTGCAAAATAAACCTGACTGTCCTCTCCACAGCCATTCCACAGCTCCCACCGGCAAACAGGAGGTGCAGTAGCACTCAAACATCACCATCAGCCTGAGCTCCAGCCACAGGACAGATTGGGCACGGACCCCAAGGGCAGGGTCAGGGACCTTTGGCAAGAGCCACTTCTGATTCATGTCTGTGTCTGTAGCTCTCCTCCCAGCACAGCCCCTCATGGAGCTTCAGCTGGGCTGCAAAGGGAGCCTGTTGGCACACTGAGAGCCCCGGGGCTGCATCACCAGCACCAGCCACCCGCCCGCAGCCCATCCTTGTGTCCATCATCCTGGCTCAGGTGCGGGGAGGAGGATCACCGAGCCCCACGTGGCATGCAGCTGTGGCCCTGGCACACTGCTCCTGCTCGTGGTGCTGCCAGAAGTGGTTGCAGATGACAATCTGACTGCACTGCGTTTGCTGTGAACAGCTTTTGGGCCCGAGGAAACAGAAAAACAAGTGTGTGAGCCTTTCATCATCTTCAAAGCCAGCAGCCGCAGAGCCATGTCCCACTGAGCAAGCCTGGCTCCATCCCGGCCGTGATTCACCCCAGGTTGCTCTGACCGTGGTTTGCAGAGCGGATGTTGTCCCTGAAATCTGGCATTTTCCAGCGGTGATAGAGCATGTTCACCAGCTCTGCCACCACCAGCACCGAGCCTGGCAGCGGCATTCCCCACACCTGGAGCCATCCTGGCAGTGCGGGTGCGGGATTCCAGGCTGGGGTGGGGAGAGGCACTGCGGGAGGAGGCTCCGAGAGGATGCGGGGGGGTTGCTGTTGCGGGCCAGGACACGCTCCGGCCCCTTCCCACCCTTTTTGGCTGGAACATGCCATTCCCGCCGCACCTCCGGTACCCCGTGGTGCTGACACCACCGTGAACTGCGGGAGGAGGCATCTCGGCTGAGCCCAGTGTGCTGCCAAACCCGGCTCGGAGGAGTGCTTGGCCATGACATGCCATCAAACCCCGTGCTGAGACGAGCTGTGTCTTCTGACTCCCTACATCAGCTGGAGATAGGACAGGACATGACCTGCTGTGCCAGAGCCAGCGGCATGGAGCATCTTCCCAACCGTGGCACTCATGGCAGCCCCGCATCTTCCTGCATTATACTGAGCATGGCACAGGGATGTTGAGTTAGGTGTTTGCAGCAGAGTGAAGAGGTCCTGATGCAGGAATAGCCCAGACGATGCTCCGACTGCACTGGAACACTGCCCCCATTGTGAAAATTCCCATCTTGCAAAAACCCAAATGGGTGGTCTGACTGTAATCTGTGTGAGATAAATAAGATCCGAGATGAAAGGGAGTCTGATGGAAGGGCTGGGAGCTGAACGTGTCTTTGCAAGCTGGCCCCCATGACGTGAGGGATTTGGGGTCACAGAGCTGCTGGCCGAGCCCCTGCTGTGCTCTGAGTGTGTGGCTGGCTGGGACACTGAACAACTCTGCAAAATTAGCTTTATTTTCCAAAGATGTTAATTTTGAGCTGCAATTTCCTATGGAAAAAATGTGGTTCCTATTCTGTGTGCCTGTCCCTCCGCCCCAGCCTTGGAACCTGCTCCCAAATTCCTGAAGAATCTGAACCAGGTCTGGTGAGCTCATGGACCATGCAGAGAAGCTGATGGAGCCGGGAGATCTTCCTTCATCAGCCGTGACACTGAGCGCACTGGGAATGGCTCTCTGTCTCTTCTAGTGCTCATGGCACGCTGTCCATCCTTGTCCCTGCAGCTGGTGGCGCCGGAGCTGACCACTGTGTGTTGGTGGCACCTGCGTCACCAAGTGCTGTACATCCCACTGCCCTAATGTGCACCACTGGTGCTAATGTGCACCAAAACCCTCAGCCAAGGGTGCTCCAGGGGGTCTTGTCTCTTGGCACTTCTGTTCTCCTGGTACAGAGGCTCTGTGACAGGTCCGTGACGTTGAGGTTGGTTTCGGGAAGCTGCAGTGGCAGAGGGCATCTGCGTTTCCAGCCAGTCCCTGGGCTGATGAAAGGCAGGGAGGCCTCCAGCCATCCCAGCTCCTGGTTCTCTTTCTCCCCTGAGTTTTGCTGCTCTTGGAGGGGCTGCAAATGGTGGGGTTACAAAGTGCTGTCTGTCTCCAGATGGATTGGAGGGGCTTGGTGTGGATGGGAGCCTAGCACTGTCCCGGAGCTGGGAGCTGCTTTATGCTGGGGAGTTCTCCCTCTGTCCCACGGGATCCTGCCGCCGTGGGGCCAGCAGGAAGGGGCCCTTATCTCACGCCTGCAGGCTGGGGCACGGAGGTGGCAGAGGAAGGGGCCGGGTGGGAGCCAGGGGCCGGGCGCAGCAGTCGGCCCTTTCCATCCGGTTGGAGCAGTGAAGACGGAGGAGCCATTTGCCAAAGAAAACTCCAGCCCTGACAATTGCTGTTATTCTTAACACCAGAGCTGTGTTTGTGCTGCTTTGTCCTGCACTGGGGCTCTGGGGCACAGCAGCCCCTGTGCATGAGGCTGTGGCCCCAGCCGTGCAGAACACAACCGTGACATGGCCCTGTGGTGGCACCGGGCAGGACATGGCCTGGCAGCAACAGGTCAAGGTGGGGACAGCGCTTGCAGCACCCATTGGTGTGAGGCCATGGGGTGCAGATTGTCCTTTGGCAATCTTGGGTGTTCCAGACAAGGCCAATTTCTGCAGGGAAGGAAGGACAGTGCTGAAGTGATGCTCCTACCAAAATACCTCAGTGGGGAGGTGAGAGAAAAGCTGAGCAGTAACATCTATTGCAGGTCTGATACTGCAGTGGCCAGGGCAGTGCTCGGCTGGTGCAGCACATTGTTGACACCAGCCTTGGGGCTGTGCTTATGGATGTGGTTGGTATCAAAGCACCTCATCACAGGGGACCTCCCAGGAATGCATCCCCCTGCTTGGCTGTGTCCACCCCGTGAGGAGCAGGGAGCCACTGGATGCAGTGATGCTGCGGCTGGATGGTGATGTCTTTCTCTCCTCGCAGTGAATCCCTGCTGCTATTTCCCCTGCCAGCACCAAGGGGTGTGCGTGAGGGTCGGCCTGGGGGGGTATGAGTGCGACTGCACGCGGACAGGATACTTCGGGGACAACTGCACCTCCCGTAAGTCCCTCTTGCCCGGAGAACCCCTGGCACCCATGGGTCCTGGAGTGGCACATTGTGCCTGCAGCATGGGGCCTTTAGTGGCATCATTAGTGGGGTGAGTGATTTGCCTGGTCTGTTCCCCTCAGCTGAGCTCTGGACGTGCATCCGCAACCTGCTGAAGCCCAGTCCTGCCTTCTACCACTTCATCCTGACCCACTTCAAGTGGTTTTGGGACATCATCAACAGCACCTCCATCAGGGACACGCTCATGAGGCTCGTGCTCATAGGTGAGGGGTTGGAGTGGGTCTTGGGGTGCAGCAGGACTTGGGGACCCCTTGGGCATCAGCAGAGGTGTGGGTAAGGGTGGCACAGATGCTGAGTGGCTCCCACGGTCACAGTGGGCACCGGGCTTGAGTCACCTCGGTGGGAGACCCAGGGAGCTTGTCACCTATCACTCCATCCCCCTGTCACACCATCACCCTGCCTGTGGGGTGCAGGGGGTCTGCAGGCCGGGCTGTCTGTGTGTCCCCATCCGCACCAGGCTTCCAGCCTGCTGGAAAACATGAGCAGCTCTTGGCACGCCATGCTCCTGGGGCCAAAGGGCTCTTAAGCAGCCGCATGGAAAGCAGACTGCGGAAATATGGCCCTTGTTATTCATGTCCCCACATTCATAAATATTTAGGTTCCAGCTCTTGGAGCTGTAGCGACACGTTCACAAGGCTCTGGCTGTTGGTTTTACCGTTTCTATGTGGTTATCATCTCATCCAAGAATCCATTTAATGCGTTAGTATGAGCTTTCCTCTTCTGCAAGGGAACTGCAGCCTTTAAAAGACTTGGAGCAAAGCCTGGGATGCCCACATGCCTCCACTGCTGGTACCTTTCTGGGATGTCAGGCGAGGGTGTCTAGAAGGACTGGGCTGGTGGGCAGGGGCTGGGGGCAGAGCCTATGGGGTGCTGCCACATGTGACTCCCTCCTCTCTTTTCAGTTCGTGCCAATCTCATCCCCAGTCCCCCCACCTTTAACTCTGACTATGGTTACATCAGCTGGGAGGCCTATGCCAACGTCAGCTACTACACCCGCATCCTCCCGCCCGTGCCGGAAGACTGCCCAATGCCCATGGGGACCAAAGGTATGTGGCTGGCCCGGCACCAATGGGGCTGAGGTGCTGGAGTAGCACCGTGGGTCCATACCTGGTGCAGCATCAGTGTTTCCCAACCACCCATCCCAAGCTTTCACTGCTATGGATACATCTACAGGGCACTGCTGGCAGTGCCACATGCTTCCTCTGTTCTGCCCAAGCTGGCCTGCAGGCAGGAGCTGCTTGATGGTATCCAAAAAGCTGCTGGAACAGCTCAGGTTGAGCTGCTGGGGCATGTCGTAGCATGTGTAAGAGGGCTGTAAGAAGTCTGTGCAGAGGAACCAGTGCCTGATGCTGCGGCAGACACAGCAGCACACACCAACAGCCCCATGGCCAGCACTGGTACCCAGATGGGTCAGCACAGGGGCATCTGCTCTTAACCTACATCCTTTGCAGGGAAGCAGCAGCTCCCTGACCCCCAGCTCCTGGCAGAGAGGTTCTTGCTGCGGCGGAGGTTTGAAGCTGATCCCCAAGGCACCAACCTGATGTTTGCCTTCTTCGCCCAGCATTTCACCCACCAGTTCTTCAAGACATCCGGGAAGATGGGACGTGGCTTCACCAAGGCACTGGGGCACGGGGTGAGGGATGCTGGAATGCCTCGGGGCATGGGGCATGCAGTAGTGAGGAGAGGACCAGGGCATGCCTTTGGAGCAGCCTTGATGCTATAATATCTTGGCAGGTGGACCTCGGGCATTTGTATGGGGACAACCTGCAGCGGCAGCACCAGCTGCGACTTTTCAAGGATGGGAAGCTGAAATTCCAGGTACCACCCCGCACAACCAAACACGTCTCAGCCCTGTGATCCAGAGCTGTTTCAAGCCACATCCCCCTGGCAGCTCCAGGGAAGCCCCAGCCCCATGTGGCTGCTGGCCAAAGGCGCCTTATCAGAGGGAGAAGCATTGGGGTGTAGCTGTTCTGATGGCAGCAGACATTCCATAGTTGCGGCTGTATGAGGGAGGTGTTTCTGTTCCACTCACTGCTTGCAGAACAGTCCTGTTGCCCGTAGGGCCTGGCTGGACAGGCTTTCACCCAGGTGGTTTTCTCCCCTCCTCTCTTTCTGTTATCTCATTCTTGTCTCCCCAAGGTGGTGGATGGAGAGGTGTACCCCCCCACGGTCACTGACGCCCCAGTTCACATGGTCTATCCGCCTGCTGTCCCCAAGGAGAAGCAGCTGGCGATAGGGCAGGAGGTATTCGGGCTGCTGCCGGGGCTCTGCATGTACGCCACGCTCTGGCTGCGTGAGCACAACCGTGTCTGTGACATACTGAAACGGGAGCATCCCACCTGGAGCGATGAGCAGCTCTTCCAGACAGCTCGTCTCATCCTCATCGGTGAGGACCAGCAGAGCTGCAGGGCACGGGCACCACAGAGCCCCGTGTCCCACCTCCCTGGGTGTTGTGGTTTAAACTCAGAACCACGCAGCCGCTCACTCACTCTCTTCCTTCTTCCCTCCCCACTCCTGGAGGGATGGGTAGGAGAATGGAAAGAATGTAAATCTTATAGGTTGAGATAAGAGCAACAAAGTGTAATACAAAACAATAACTGAGAAACTAAGGTTACAAATATACTGTAATACAAAACCACTACTGCTACCAGCAATAATAATAATGTTAAGGGAAATAACAAGGGCAGAGGATACAATTGCTCACCACCCGCTGACCGATACCCAGCCCGACCCGAGCACTGATCTGGGCCTTCCAGGTGACTCCCCCCAGTTTCTATACTGGGCATAACGTGCTGTGGTATGGAATACCCCTTTGGCCAGTTTGGGTCAGGTGTCCTGGCTCTGCTTCCTCCCGGCTTCCCGTGCCCGTCCTCACTGGCAGAGCATGAGACTGAAAAGTCCTTGATTGGAGTAAGCATTACTGAGCAACACCTAAAAACATCGGTGTGTTATCAGCGCTGTTTGCAGGCTAAAGTCAAAAACACAGCACTGCACCAGGTACTAGGAAGGAGAAAAATAACTGTTACGGCTGAACCCAGGACACTGGGCAAGCCCCAACGACTTGGGCACTGATTGGTCTCTGTTTTGGGGTGGTGACCAGACTAGCTTTAGAGGCTGGAGGAGTTTCTTTGGCAGCCTTCCGGGGATCGTTGGCTTTGGTCCATATAGCAGAAATGGGCTTTGAGCCATCAAAAATATGAATTTTGAATTATTGCATTTTAACGTTCATCATGAATTTACTATAATCTCATAAAAAGTCATTTTTGACCAGAATCCAGACAAATCCCTGTCATCACATTATCGGCGAGAAGCGTGTCGAGGTCAGCTTCCTCAGGAACCATTTCGGGTTTGGCAGACTGACCTTTGCTGCTTAAAAAGTGATTAACTGACAAATTCCCAACCAACAAAACAAGCCCATAGTCAGAAGGGTCCCAGGGGGTGGATGAGTGCTGAGAGGTGCTTCCATAGCACGTGGGTAACGTCTCGGGCTACAGAGCTGGTAGCTCCTGCTGCTGACAGCCGCTTCTTCTGCCTCCTAACCAGGAGAGACCATTAAGATCATCATTGAAGACTATGTCCAGCACCTCAGCGGGTACTACCTGAGCCTCAAGTTTGACCCTGAGCTGCTCTTCGGGACACAGTTCCAGTACCGGAATCGCATCGCAGTGGAATTCAACCAGCTCTATCACTGGCACGGGCTGATGCCCGACTCCTTCGTCATCCAGGGGGAAGAGTACAGCTATGAGCAGTTCCTCTACAACACCTCCATGCTCCTGGACTATGGTGTGGAGGCATTGGTGGAGTCCTTTTCCAAGCAGATTGCAGGAAGGGTAAGGTCTTCTCTCCCCTTCTTGCCAGTGCCGGGGCTGTGGAACCCCGGGAACATCCCAGTTCCCATTCAGCAGTGGGTCATATCTCACACATAGAGTCTTCTGCTCAGGGCAGCACCTGGTGGGCAGGCCATGGGTCCTCCCACATGCACCATAGCAAGGCTGGGCCCTGACAGCCCCATTTGCTTTGCTCTCAGGACTCTGCAGTAAACATCACGGTGATGTCAAGAGCCTGCAGTAAGCTGGGATCTTCCAGCCCAGACCTGGCTGTGGAGCAGCCTGGGCACGGGAGCAGCACGTCTGGCACTGTTCTTTGCTGCCATCACATGGATGCTTTCCTCCAAGTGATTACATCTACATTCCTGACCCTCTTCGCTTCTGCAAAGTAGCAAGGCTGAGGTGCAGACCTGCTGTTGTTGGGTGCTTGGGTTGTCCCAAACCCCTGTAATCTCTCCCCTCCTTTCAGGCCAGTGGGCCACTGCCCTTCTGGGGCTTCTCCGGGACAATTCTCTGACCTGCCCTAGGAAAAGGACTGAAGAGCCCAAGCTGCTCTACAGCTGTGTTCTGGCACTGTCCAGTGATTCCTCCTCTTGGTGCTGTTCTCCGACATGCCCAGGACATGAATGCTTTAGTGTAGTAGCTCTGGAATGGATGCTGGTGCTGCCTGTGCCTCACATGTGCTCCTCCTTGTGTTCTCACCCTCCAGATCGGTGGGGGACAAACCATCAACGCCAATGTCTTGAAAGTGGCTGTTGGGGTCATCAAGGAATCCCGGCAGCTCAGGCTCCAGCCATTTAATGAGTATCGGAAGAGGTTTGGCATGAAGCCCTACAAGTCCTTTCAGGAGCTCACAGGTAGGGCTGCAGTGCTGCTGTGGGAGTTCTTGGGGTTCACTGGGGCAGTGCAGATGCTCTGTGCCCACACTGGGGTGTAAGACCATGAGCTGCTCCTCTGGGAGCTGGCTGGGTTGTGGGAGATGCCACGTTCCCATTATCCACAGCAAGGCCAGTCCTTGCCAGGGGTGATTCCCTTGCTAAAGCACTCTGATGTTCACTTGGTGCAGGAGAGGAAGAGAAAGCGGCAGAACTGGAAGAGCTGTATGGAGACATTGACGCTCTGGAGTTCTATCCAGGCTTGCTGCTTGAGAAACCCCAACCCAATGGTATTTTTGGGGAAAGCATGGTGGAGATTGGAGCTCCATTTTCCCTGAAGGGGCTTCTTGGAAACCCCATCTGCTCCCCAGAGTACTGGAAACCCAGTACATTTGGCGGAGCAACTGGCTTTGAGATAGTTAAGACAGCATCGCTCAAGAAGCTCGTGTGCCTCAACGTGAAGAAGTGCCCCTACGTGGCGTTTCGTGTGCCAGATGCTGTGGAAGGTGGCAGCCCCCAGGATGGTGGACATTCTACTGAGCTCTAGCAGCAGCACAGCCTGCCCAGGTACCATCAAAGCTGAGCTCCAGGCCTGGTGCTGAATATCCCATTCCTTCCTGCAGGTAGTGGGGATGCCCACCACTGTGCTGAGAAGCAGGAGGACAGAAGATGGTCCCATGCTGGGCATCCTCCACACAAGCCCTCTAGGAGAGGCTTGTACCAGCTCTGTGAAAACCCTGAGTGCCTCTGGACTTGTCCTGGGTTCAGCTGTAACAGTTATTTTTCTCCTTAGTAGCTGGTGCAGTGCTGTGGTTTCAACTGCAGCCTGAGAACAGTGCTGATAACACACTGATGTTTTTAGGTGTTGCTCAGTAATGCTTACTCTGATTAAGGACTTTTCAGTCTCATGCTCTGCCAGTGAGGAGGGGCACGGGAAGCCGGGAGGAAGCAGAGCCAGGACACCTGACCCAAACTGGCCAAAGGGTTATTCCATCCCACAGCACATCATGCCCAGTATAGAAACTGGGGGGAGTCACCTGGAAGGCCCAGATCAGTGCTCAGGTCGGGCTGGGTATCGGTCAGCGGGTGGTGAGCAATTGTATTGTGCATCACTTGTGTTTATTGGTTTCTTTTCCTTTCTCCTTTTAGTTTTATATTCTCTCCCCTTGTTATTTCCCTTATCATTATTATTATTGGTGGTAGAAGTAGTAGTTTTGTATTATACCTTAGTTAGTAGTAGTGGTTTTGTATTATACCTTAGTTAGTAGTAGTGGTTTTGTATTATACCTTAGTTAGTAGTAGTGGTTTTGTATTATACCTTAGTAGTACTAAGTATATATATAAATTTTATAAAATTTTTAATTTTTAAATATATAAATATTATATATATATTTTTATTATACCTTAGTTACTGGACTGTTCTTATCTCAAGCCATGGGATTTACATTCTTTCCATTCTCCTCCCCATCCCTCTGGGAGCAGGGGGGAAGGAGGAGGAGTGTGAGCAAGCAGCTGCGTGGTTCTGAGTTACCGGCTGGGCTTAAACCATGACAGGAGTGTGACTGCCACCACTGTCCTCAGCAGACCCAGTTCTCTTGCTAGTGAATACCTTGCACTAAGCCAGCTTTGGGGTTTCCCAGGGGGCACCCACCTCCTCAGGACACTCTGGACTCCACTGTGCTCTGTCACCCTTTCCAGCATCAGGCCACCCGCAGCTCCTCTTCCACAGGGATTTCCAGGTTGGGACAGAGGACTGAAGAGCCCAGGGAGCCCTCATAGCCTTTCCTCCTGTGCTGCACCCGGTGAAGATGCTGAGCTTCCCAAGGAGGTGGAGGAGGCAGGTGGCAGCACACAGAGGGACAGGAGGACACGCTGTAGGTGTTCATGCTGGCCCAGTGGTGGCCAAGCTCGCAGTGGGAACCTGCCCTGATCTGCTTCTCCTGCAGCCACACTGGGCCCTCCACCCCAGCCTGCCCAGCACACAGGCGTAGCTGAGACTCAGCCAAGAAGGAACCAAAGCAATATCTGCATGAGGAGACCAGGGGAGAAGCATCAGATCAGACCTCCTGTGTGTCACACCAGCTCCCTAGGACCAAGGCACACACCACCAGCCTCCCAAACTGGGCTGCTTGGAGCAAGATGCTACCTCTGTGTACACACAGCGATGAAATCTCTTCCATTCTGTGATCCTGGATTAACAGCTCAGCAGATGGCATCTCCGCGGCACAGAGAGCCTGCTTCTGTCCTGCTCCAGAAACGCACACAGACATCAGCCCTCGCTGACATAATGACACAGGAGCTGGCAGCCACCATCACTGGCCCCGATCCCCATCAGATCCCGGTTCACCTCCAGGAAAATGGATGTTTAATATAATAAATGATTTTTAAAACTCAGCTCTCATTTCCTCCAGCCAGTTTCCAAGCTTTGTCTCACCAGTGCCAGGCCCTGCAAGAGGCCAGGATGCTCAGAAGGCAGCAGGAGCTGGGAGAGAGAAGTCCCTGGAGCGTGTTAGGAGGACAGCACAGCAAGGCAACATCTGCAAGTGGAGACTCGCAAGGCAAGAGCCTTCTTACGCTCCCTTTAACCATTCCTCAACTTTCCCCTTCCTTTCCCCTCTGGCTGGGAAGCCAGCGTGCAGCAGGGACACTGTGCCCAGGTACCAGAATGACCCACACCCACCAACAGCTTGTTAGGTGGCAGTGTTGGGGGTCTCTCCCCAAGGGTCTGCCTGGCTGTACCCTGTGCTGTGCCCCTCCAAGGACCACAACCGTCACTGTGCTTTCTTCACTCAGCCAAAACCACAACACTCAGGAAAAAGGCAAACAGCAGCAAATGGGGAGCAGTACCTCATCCAAAGTTTGTCAGTGTGTCTCAAATCCACACTGGGATCTCCATGCCCCATGTCTCCAGCCACCTGGAGCACACTTGCAGAACACATGTGGCCACCCCTTCCCTGCACTGAGCTGCTCCAGGATCCTTTAACATCCGGCTAAAGGCACAAGCTTGGCTGGTTTCCTGCTTTTGTTTCTGGCTATCGAAGGCAGCCAGCGCTGTTTGGTGCCAACTGATAAGGGTATAGGAGTCCATCAGGCACAGAGAGCTGCCTAGATGCTCTCTGCCACCAAGGAGGAATGTTTGACCAGGAACTAGCTCAGCTGAGCTAACGCTAGCAAACCTGACATCCCCTCCAGCCATGCCACCAGCTCCCACATGGCACAGCCCAGGACAGTGAAGCGTCTCCCTCCTGCACCTCACCCTTCTGCTGTGGGAAAAGCTTTGAAATTGTTTCACCATAGGACAAACACTATCAAAACTTTCTCCTCTGTGAGCCTGGAGACTGGACATGGAGCTTCCTAAAGTCCAGCACTGCCGAGCCCTTGCCTTTTCCTTGCTAGTCTTTCAGACACGGCACTTAGTAGAAATCACTCACATCCTCACCAGCGTGTCCATCACTCGCGCAGCCACATCCAAGTTAGAAGACAGCAGTTTACATCTAAACATGATGTTTAATCTGGTGCATCCACCAGCATCACCCAACCAAGGCGAGGGCTCCTAGTGCCCCTCAGCACTGCTCCAGGGACGGTGCAGAGGTGAGTGCTGCTGTTTGAGCTCTTGGTAAACGCAGCTTGTTGGACATCCTCTGAATTTTAAACAAGCACCTCTGAGCAGCCAAGCTGCAGCTTTGCCTGTACGGGGACTGACGTGGATGGGAGGACGTGCGGTGCAAGCAGCAACAATGAGAACATCTGCATGTGGTTCTGTGACCTCTTAACTGATGATTCACTGAGCGGGAGATTAGTGCTGACCAGAGCAGACAGTACAAGGAAGACCTCTTGCCTGCAATGCTTTCTCTTGTTAGAGGGAAGGGAAGGGCAGAGGTTGCAGCCGGGCTGCAGCTGCTCCAGGGTTTCCCTCTCCAGATCATGATCAAGATTCATGATGGAAAGTTATCTGAACCCCATGGAGGCAAAGATAAGCAGGGCCCTAAGGCTGAATGGAAAGCAATCCCCCACTGGAGGAAGCCACCCGGACCCCCCGAGCCCAGTCAGCCATCAGAGTTGACCAATTTCTACCACCCGCTGCACCAGAGCCCTGCACAGTACCAAAACCCACATCACCATCTATCAGCTTTCTGCCAAGAACCATGTTCCGTGCTGGGGAAGCTGCTGGGCCAGAAAAGATTGATGGAACATCTTTGGCAAAATTAAAAAGCATCCTTTATTCAAAACCAAACCACTTGGTAGGAATGCACTCATTTAAGTGAAGATTTGATGGTGACACTGCAATGGCTTTGGGGGAAGGAGAGGCACCTGCATCAAACCACAAACCTGACTCGCAAAAATGCCAAGCTGCATGTTTCAAAACAGGATTATTTTATGTAGATATTCATACAATTTCATTTTCACTTTAGTTCCCTGTATGTATAATATAAATACACCCCAATTCTTAATCTGCAGGTCAGGATTGCATCAAAAATTAGAGAAATAAAGCAGACTTTAATGCTTCAACCCACATATAGACACAGCACTGGTATGAGTTGTAGTTTTTATTTGTACTGAATGGACAGGGACAGACACAAATTAGTTACTAACCTATTCTAAATTACTTTTGTTCTAGTGTTTCATGCCCATGAAGATTGCAGTTATTTTTGGGCACGCAATTAGCAGTTGGGAAGGGTTTAACTGCAAGAATGGCCAAGAGGAGCAGCAGCAACGGTGCCTGTGCCAAGAACGAGAAGCAGTGTTACAGCACATCTTCTCTCTGCCCCCCTCTCCTTTTTACTTCTTATATTCAATGATTAATTACATTCAGACCTTTTTCGTTTCCTTTTTGCTACTGGCACTGTAAATTGTCCATCATATACCTCTGCACTGGAGAGTAATAACCAGGAATCATCTTGCTGCAGGCCATGCAACAGAGCAGCAGCAGAGGTTTTGATCCTGTTACAGTTTTGCTGCCATAAGGGCAAAAAAATAAAGCACTTTATATAAAATAAAACTTCAAAGCAACTTAAGCAGTCAGCGCTCCCTGACCTTCGCTCCAAGCCAGGTTGGATGATGCTGCTAATATGCACCCTCTCTGCATGACAGACTTCACTGAATCTCCTCCTGAATATAAATTACAGGGGTTTTCTTTTCCTTAAATGCACTGATAGCCATGTTCACTGATTTAATTTCACATAACTTTCATGGTTTTTTTTTCCGTGATTCTGAGATGAAAAGAACTAATCTCTCACCACATTTGACAATCTGGATTTCTGCCAGTTTCCTTAAAACAGCTACAATTTGTGCCAACTCAGTAATTTTTAATTACAAATTATTTCTTCTTCTCCTAATGCTACTTTTTAAAACACAGTTCAAATAGACACAGTAATAAATTCTTCTTTTTCTATCCTAAGATTCATTCTTATTAAGAGCATAGTGCCTGCACAGAGACATTTGCATTTCTTCCTGGTGTTCCAAACTGCCTTATGTAAAACTTGCAATTAAACTTAATCATTAAACAGGGCATTATGTTGGGTCATGTTTAGGTAATGATAAATCTACTTTCCTCAAAATTAAAAAATAACAAGCACAGTAAGTAATGCATGAGAAAGCAAATGTGTTGTAATGTCAAACTAAATACGTAGAAAAGGATTCAGTAACAACCAAGTGCAGAGCACACCCGTTCAGCATGCTGATGTGTGTGAGGTGCATGGTTTGAGCAGTTCAGCCACACCATAATCCAGCCAGTAAAGCCTTGAGTAAAGCCTTGACTACAAGGTTGTCATGCTTGCAGTTGCTATAAATTGCTACCGGCTTCTCATGCTGCCCAGGTTATCTTGCAGCTACGTAGCAGCAGACTTGCTGGAGGCAGGGTGAGCTTTAATGTAACAGAAACCCTGAAATTACTTCCCCATATTATGCTCTGATTTATGAAGGAAGTAGAGCCCAAACCAAATAAACAAACACACCTTAATGGAAACGTTATCACTGAGAAATGGTAATGACAAAGGTGCTGCAGGAGGGCAGCATACATTTGGTAGCAATAATGGAATTAGGGCAATGGGCACAAATTATTCCTAGGGAAATTCCGACCGGATACAAGAGGAAAATTTTTCACAATGAGAACAGTCAGTCCCTGGAAAAATCTCCCCAGGGAAGTGGATTCCCCAGCACTGGACAGAAGTGATGTGGGGAACAGAGATGATACTACACAATCTCCTAAACTTACTGAATTGTGTTAGAACTTCATGTCTAGTAAAATACACCTGAATTGCATAAAGGCAAGACTGTGTTAAGTGTACTTCATTGAATTTAAGAAAATCTTAGGAATTACATGATTTTTAACAAGCAAAAGTCGAAGTGCATGAAGGGGAATACCTGCACTATGGAAGAAACAGAACAATCCCTACCTAGCACATGAACATCCCACTGTACAACTACACCTACTCGCCCTTGGTACAAGCAGTTCAGTCTATTTCCAGATCACTGTCTTCACTGTAACATGCAGTTGGATTACGTATAGAAGTCAGGAGCACCAGGTCTTTTTCTGGAAGCAAACTGCATTCCTGCAGAAAAGCCTCCAGGTCTACAGCAAAAAAATCCTCCCCAAGCTGGTCAGTGATGCGCACAAAATTGCCGATGAGCTCACCTGCCTTATAGACCAGCAGAGCTGGCAGCGCATTGTTAGTGAAGCGAGTGCTAGCACCAATGAGTGAACTCTTTACTCTGCAAAACTTAACTGTTGGATACTCAGCAGCCAGGCAGATCATACAACCGTTGAGGGACTCGGTGCCAGGGATATCATCTTCATAAATATGGATCATAATCAGTGTGCTCTTATGCTCTTTATCAACTGTGTCCAAGAACGCTTCTCCGCTGGTTATTTCGAAAACCTGTTTAAATTGCTGCCCGCTGTACAACTGCTGCCTCATCTCCTCCATCCGCTGCTTCCTGTACCGCTGTAAAAACTCCTCGTCGTCTTCATCGTTGTGAATCATGTTATATTCTTGTAATGTCATCTGAGAAACACACACAAAGATCCATGAAAGAGATGCGCATCACTATATGGGTCACTTAGGTAATGAGAATTTCAATCGAGAGGATTAATGTGGGTCACTCATCTTTAGTAACAGCAAAGTGCAACCCGTGAAGGCTCAAGCACCCTCTGTATTACACTCCATTTTGATCTAATTAGAAGCTATGTCCATTGGGAACTGTGATTTCAGCCTTGGGGATTCTAGGTGAACTAATAATACAGGTGGCTGCTTCATGTTCCCACTTCAATTCAGGTTAATGCTGGCTACGTGCTTTCACTAAGCTACAAGCCTGACCTAAGTCTTGCTTCTTTTTCATTAGCTTTTTCATCTAGTTTTCAGTTAACATTCTGTGGCAACCAAATGTACTATCTTGCCTGTAGAACTAAATTTAACAGGATTTTATGTATTCTGTATCTGTTCACTTGCTTTGTTAAACATATTAGCATCACTTAAGGTATAGAACAGCGTGGACAGCTTTCATCATTACTAATTAGTAACTTCTCTGACTAGAACTGCAAGAGCTAGTTATACAGCTCACAGCTGATTAAAACTATTCTCTACTTCCAACACCTTCTGTCTTCGGAGCAAAAAGTCAAAGCTAAATCTCAACATCCACCCACAAACTAAATATTAAATCAGTGAGGAATCCTGAACTCTTCCTTTTGGCTCAGGAGGCAGTAGTTATAGATTTGCTGTACACGTCTCAGTATCAATCCTCTGAAGCTGACTTATTTGATAAACAGATAAGGGAAATCTGGCCAAAGGATCTGGACTTCTTTGGTCTAGCAGCTAAATTGCTTATTTTTTAACACAGGCAAACACAATACCACTAAAATGCAAACTACTTAACTTGACAACCCCTGGCAAATACAGTTGTAATGTATTTCTTATACTGCAGCTGTGTTCCTATTTACCAGGGAAATAGGATACAAATCTCCTGCTAGAACATAGATTCCTCTCTGCTTCATGTACACAAATAATGAAACTGAAAATGTTAAGCATTTAAGTGCCATTTTAATTCCTTCATGCCACGCTACCTTTCCATTGATTTTCTCCTGAAGCTCTTTCTGCTTCTGCTTCTCAGTCTCGTCATCTAAGTGAGATCTACACGTCATAGATAACTTTTTTATGAGTCGTTCCATTTCCATGCGCTGCTCCTGCCGCTGTTCGGTTTCCAGTTGTTTAAATCTCCGCCAGTCATTAATGACTCCTTTGGGACCTGCAATTAAATATGTAGGCATTTTGTATAAAGGGATAATAAAATTACACCTATCATTTAAAATTCAAGCAATAATTTGTAAGTTAGCAGTAAAATAGTGGCCCTGTTACAGGCTTTTTGTATACTGTGTAAAATATTGAAATAAAAGAAGTAATTTGCCATTTACATGTCCTTGAGCTTGTACCTATTTAAGGTATTAGTTTGATATGACAATACCTGTGTTGACTGCACTGCCATCGCTGCTGAGCTCTACCTCCCCACCGCTCTCAGGAATGGTGCTCTCCCCTTCTTTATCTTCTTTGTCACTGTCTTCATCCTCACCCTCGCTGCTGCTGTAATAATACTGGAGCTTCTCACCAAGCAGTTTATCATCCAAAGCAGTCATTGTGTTCTGATATTAAATTAATAGATAATAGAGAATTAATAAAGTAGAGAATGGCTCCACCACCTGCTTCCACCGTAATCCTCTAAAAGAGCTGCTGATCAGATCTCATCCTGATGGAGATGCAAGATGCTCAAGAATATTCTTCTCTCTTGGGCAAGGGGCGTAGGAAAAGAGTACCACTAAGGTCACATACGTGGCTGTGGACATGTGATGCACAAACTACGTTTAAACGTCCACAACATTTCATTAAAAAGAAATTAAAACAAAAGGCGATTTAAATCAGATCTATTGATTTGGGCTCATGCATGAGAGCCAGCCCCGTCCATGTGTGTGCATCTGAGAAAGACAACTCGAGCAGTGTATGGATAAAGCTTTCAGTTCTAACGCCACCCGCCAGCAGGTTCTGCAAGTTAAAGCCAGATTAAGCAGCTCGCAGAGGAGGTGCCCAGATGGCCCCGCATCACCGCGGTTACTCCGCAGAGCGACACGACGAGGCGCCCGCGTCCAGGCGGGGCCATGCTCGGAGGCACCGCGGCGGATCCTCCTCCCTCGGCCGGGGCTGCGCGATGCGCAGGCAGGAACCAGGACAGTTGAGCTTGGGCTGAGGAGTGGGAATGTTCTGAACGCGCGTCCCCGGCCGCGCCCTCAGCCCGGACCCCTCCCTTAGGGCCTCCGCACCAGCCCACCCCAAGCCGCCCGCCCCGTCGCCCCTCACCGCGGCCCCGGACCTCACCCGCTCCCGCCGCCTTCCGGGGCTGGTTCTGGCTGCGCGGAGCACGGCGGGAACGGGGAGGAGCATCCCACCCTCCTCCTTCTCCTCCTTCCCCGCTTCCCACCCCTTCCGTCCCGCGTGTAAAGCACAGAGAGGCAGTTAAGGTGGACAAATAATTTTTATTCGTGCATGCAAATACATGTCAATACTGCAAACTTCTTCCACCGAGTCTCTCAAACACTGAAAACCAGGATGCTCTACTCCGTGACCAGCCAAAGCTATACAACCTCTTCACTTCAGTGCTACAGCAAACACACACGGCACCGCCCGCCCCTACCTCTAACACGAAGGGAAACGACCATTGGGAACTCAACCCGAGATAAACGGAATAGAATTTACTCCCCCATATAACCCCATTTCATTTTACAGATTTTTTTTTTTCTTTTTCTTTTTTTAAATTATAGTTTTAAATAGAAGCTGAGAATGCGCCATAAAAATGAGCATTAAATCCATCGTAGCGATGGTGCCTGCTTTATACATGATGGGTGTACACCATCTTTTATTTCATTTACATTTCAATCGAACAATAGATTTGCAAAGAAAATGTCTAATACAGACGTAAAAATATTCACACTAGAGCTTCACAATCGGTTGTACAATTGACAAACAGGCCTCTTTTCCCAAACTTTCCAGCTAAGCAAATTTATAAAATGTAATCAATGCAACAAGAAAAAAAAACAATTTTCTTTAAAACTTCCAGGGAAAAGAATACGCAGTAAACAGTATAAATGCGGACAGCAGATGCTGCAAGCTAACCACGATACTTCGGAGTGGCTGTACAGTGGGTATGTGCAGTACAAATAAAAGCCACATGTGTTGTATCACAACTACTGTATAATGTACTTGTTTGCCCAGCTAAGAAAATGCATGCACTTCCATGCCTTGGATTAACTGAGACCTACCCTGGATACACTGATGGGCTATGTGCAAATGACCTCGGCTTTTGGCAGTAATAAATGCAGCCAGGCTCTGTTGTAGTTCAGCTTCTACAGCAAAATCTCGAGTGATTAAAAGCTTCCACAAGCATCCTTCTTAAATAACAGGGTGTAATATTATGTTCGGGTATGGGTCATTTTGTAATTCAGATTTGTTTCATCTCATCACTGACAGTTTGGGGTTTGGTTTCTTTTCTTGCCATGCTCCCTTGCCAGCAAAGAGATGCATGGTGACGACTTACTGCCAAAGTCAGCTGTTCCTTTATACTGGAAAATTGGGTCATTTAAAAAAGCACATCTATTGTGTTCTGCTTGCAGAAGAGGTCCCTCAATGAGAGGGAATTTCCTAAAAAAGGGATTAAACTACAACATAAAGAATGGACTTTTACATACTATAGATAATCCGATCATTTCTCATTTTGTTACACTCTTCAAATTCCACGTCTTCCTTTAATAACAGTCTAATAATAATGTAAAGTCTGTTCACAAATATGATCAAGGAGCTGCTGGCATACAGTGTTTATGTACAGCAACAGGTACAACTTGACAACTTGTGCTTTAAAAAAGCAAACAAAACCAATGTTTGGAACTATTCTGAGTTTAGATTAAGTTATTTTAAGTATTCTTTCCTCAGCTGTTTCTGACCTCTGTGCATTAATTTGTACCTCATCCAGCCTAGTACACTATTATACAAGAACAGCATTCAGCTCTTGAGTACAGGATAAAGTAAGATTTCAATTGTGTTATCAAAGCACTAAAACCTCCCAAATTAGACTTCTACAAAGAGCAGTTAAGAGCTTATTTAACATAATCAGCTGTTTACAACTTGGGTTTTTTTTTTTTCCCTAAATCAAATATCAAACTTTAGTGTCCCTGTACTAGACTACCAAGAACCAACGCCAGTTTGCTTTGCAAAGAGTCTAACCTTTCCTTTGAAGGGTCTAGTATACATTCTACAATGCAAAATCTGCATAAACACTAAGATTCATTTCTTGTCACCTGTTTACAGGAACAAAATATCAGTAGCAGGGCAATCACTCTGCTCTAAGTATACGTTAAGAATGTACAGATAATTACTTTCTCACACAAGCATTCTCCCAGCACAAGCATTAGTCTCTATTAAGACCTATGTGGGAAATGAGGCAAACCAAGGAATGAATCCAGGTAGTGAGGCAACACGATTAACTTAGACACTAATAATTCCTGTATCTCTTGCATGTGAAATCCCTGCTGTACCCCTAGTGGGGAAAAAAACAAAACAAAACAAAAACCAAACCAAAACAACCCAAAATGCTTGTCCAAGCAAAGCAAAAGAGCCAATCTCCTTCCCCATTCTGCTATGGGCCTTTTTTCTGACAGCACAGGTAAGTTAGGCCAAAACCTACATGGGAATCACTGCTATTCACACACAAAGATAAGTCACTGTATCTCAGCATCAGAAAATAAGCCCTTCCATAGCCCAAAGGCACCTGATTTACATCTAGACAAATGAATACATACTTGTTTGTATAGGGTCAAAGGCTGAAACTTCACCAAAGAAGAAAGCCCGAGCTAGGTTACCACCTGTAGCTTTCTCCTTGTCAGGGCACTGGAGGGCACAGTTTCATGGCAAAAACCACACAGTCAGTGCTAAAACTGTAAGACAAAGCTCGCATGCTGTTGAAATCCCTAAAGAATTCTTTTGCCTGTCATTCTAGATATTAAAAATCCAACTAAAATAAAACCCCTAGCCTCAGTTAAGAACCAACTTTCCGTATGAAGTGTATGTCATCCTAGAGAACTGCTCTATCATGGGACCTCCTGCTGCAGACAAGAGTATATATAGATACATCTGTTGTTAGCTATGCCAATCTGGTTGGCGGGAATATGTCAGGCTTATGTAATTTCACTGGACAAACAGGCAAATGTGTGTAAGCAGCTTATCCCAACCCCCCTCCAGCAGAGCACAACCAAGTTTTTAAAATTGCAATTTTAAAATTAAAAAGTTAAGGTAAATACACAATCAATTTATGTAGTATATATTCACCCTCAGATCATGCTGAAGATGTTCTGTGGAGTTCTGGTGCACAGAGGGCTCTTTCCCTGAGGGCAAATAAGGACTTCTCAAACCTTTATATTTTCTCTATTTTTGTAACAAAATAGCAATTTAAAATTTAAAAATCTTTTAAAAAAATTACATCACCTTCAACATGGAAGATCTCACTGTTTAAATATCCGTGAAAGAGACATACTTGTTTGCATATCTGTTTTGGAATTACATTGTACAGCAAATAATAGTATCTCAGAAGCATTTCAAAAGTAATATAAATTCATATTTACATAATGGCCTTGGTATAAAATATACAACAATCATATTTATGTCTAACATTCTAAGTTAAAGTTAACATCGATAGGAAATAAGTTAAGGTGACAAAGGTGGTCTGGTTTTTGTGTCCATTCACTTCAAGTTGCGAGTGAAACAAAGCATCAGTCTAATCCTAGCTATGAGGTGGCACGGGCTATAGGAAGGTACAGCAACAGCCAAAGGAAACTAAGAAAAGACTACTCGACTGGCTTTCTACATACATTCCTTTACACTGGAGTATTAAATAGATGTGTAAGATCTTCCATACTGACACCGGAATATCAAAACTAACCCTTGGATTTTCAGGTATATTTACAACATAATTATCTCATGGACAGGTTCATTAGGAGAGATATCAAACACCAATATTTACTTAGTCTAATCAGTAACCCTCAGGGAAATGCCAACCCCCACCCCCCAGAAGCGTGCACAAAACAGTTATCAAAATCTTACCCGACCACATAGCTGTGATTTTGTAAAATAACAACTCAGACGACCAGTAACATGATCCTCTTTAAGCATTTTTGCTAGCAGGAAAAGCCCTTACATGCAGTACACCTGGTGAAAGATCAGCTTGGCTTAAAATATTCCAGTACAATTTTCAGAGTAAACAACTTCACAGAAGTTAATAAAAAACATAAAAAAAAAAGAAAAATTAAAATAAAGTGTAAAACTTGTCACAAAGAAAAGTAAGAGGACAAACAAGAAGATAGTCATCATCAGGAGGGAGAGTCCTGCTTTCTTTCCCAGAAGAGAAAAAAAAGAGTGGATTTTTAAGCTTCTCAAAACAAAAAACATATGCCCAGGGCTCTATTTCATGTGTATTTATGAAAACCAATTTTCAGTTGACATGTCTAACATGATTCTCAGTCACATCTTAGCAGGGCATAAATTCATACGCTTTTCAGTACTCTGAAGGTCAGATAATGCTCTATTATTGTATTTTCAAGGTCTTTGAAAATAAGTTGCCACTGAACAAGCAAAAATTAAACCTGAATACAAAATTATGATTAACAACATTTAACAAAGGTAATACAACCGCCTTAAATTCCCAATATTTAGTTTAAATTAAAAACAAAACAGTACAAAAAACAGCAATACCATCTTGTTAGTCAGTGCAAACACTACGTACAGGGTTTTCAAAGGAAAGCCAAGAGCACCTGATACTTTTTGCCAAGTCATCTGGATTCTATAATCTCCAAGTTGAGAACTATTAGTAAGAAAAAAAAAAAAAAGAGAAAAACCAAAACTGCTGTTACATTAGTGCATAACCTCTCAAAATGGTTGAAAATCATTTCACGTATAACTTGGGGAAATCAATACCTAGTACATTAGCTGGAGGACTTAGGCACTTGGTTTACTTCTGATAACTTTACTTGGACAAGTAGCCTGTGTATGTGTATCTACATTACTAAAGCAGAAATTGGGGGGCAATGGAAACAAAAAGCTGCAGCAAAGCACTGCACCACAGACCTGCAAATAACGTAGCAGTGCAAAGCTAATGGTGTGTTAACCCTGTAAAAGTCTCAAGTCTGAATCTCCACCTCTCAGTCTTCAAACAGGAAACAATACTCCATGCAAAGTTCCACAACTAAAGAAAAAGCAGCTGCAACAAGACACGAGTTCTTCTCTCATGAAACAAAATAGAGACAAATAAGTTAGTCTTCCTTTCACTAGATGTATCGTCGTAGGATCCTGCTAGTTTAAATAACTGAGTTGTTAGTTTTCTACAGAAGCCATTTTAAACAAGAATGGCTCAGATACCGCACCGGATTGCTACAAACTCATAAAAAGCTGCTTTAAGCTTAAGTAAAACAATGTCCAAATTCCATTCATTTGTGGAAAGTGAACGCCTTACCCTAGTAAAGTAAGTTTTTTTTTTTCTTCAGAATGCTAATGCGAGAGGGGCTTGAAGTATCAAAGAGTCCACAGGAAATGCATGACCCCAATATTATTCTTTTAAAAAAAATATACATTATATAATATATATTATATATATAAAAAGCTAGTGTAAATGCTTCCATGGTGTGGTCACAAGCTGGAAAGATGAATGCCTTTCAGCTGTTAACCATCCTGCCACTTGCAACAGGCTTTAAAAAGTCATTTTTATCCTCAGACATAATGTGAGCAGTTTTCAAAATGAGGCTGCCAACACTGACTGCTGTGCTGATGGGCAGGCAGCTTGCATTGCTAACAGATGTGATCGGCTGACTGAAGCAAGAAGTTACGGGCAGGATTGTTTTCTGCTCCTCCCTGAGGAGAAAAATAAGTTACACAAATATTAAACAAGTACATGCACAAGTATCCGCAACTGAATTGTGTGCATTAAATAAATACTGACATCAACTCCTTTTTAGCAACAGGCTAAACATCTTACTATGGAACGGTACGCTCAAGGTGTAGTCTGCCTCATTTTCAAAGGCTGCATTACACAGTAAAGACTACAGAACATATCAACCTAAAATAGTGTATTTTAAAAACTACCTCTCTATGGAGATTTGTGCAAACAGGAGGACATTTCACCTTTTGGAGTTTTTCTTAATTTCTGTTAACTATAAAAATACTTTTGCATTTTTTTTGCTTACTGAATGTGAAAGGTATTTTTAACAGCTGTGACACGTTTCAGTGTATATGATTACAACAATGCATATGAACGATGGTGCCATCCTGTGACTGTTGTATTTGTGACCTAATTCTATTTCTTAACAGGTTCTTCTCACTTCACCATGTATACACAATGCAGATGTCTAATCCAAGTCTGAGTAGGTACGTAGTTCATCCATAAACAACCATGCTTCACCTATTCTGATGCTGCTGTTTGTCTAAAACTGGCAGACACTGCTGTTTTGTCTAACACTCACAGAATCACAAGGTCTTCACCTAAACTTTGTCTCTTCTGTTCCATAGATTCTTTCTGGTGCTGCTTTAGCAGATGCCCATTCTCTACGGTTGTTCCATTGAGCAGCTGATCATCTTGAGAACTAATACCTAGCTGTATATCCAGAATCTCCTAGAGAGGAAAAGGAGAAATATCTGTCAACACTGTCACAACCAGCTTTAAATTTTCTTAATATGTTCCACTACATAAATTTGATGGAAACGGACTCTCATCGTAAGACTCATTTTTAATTCATACTCTTGGAATGTCTACATTATTTTACTACAGACAAAAGGCAAAAACAATGTTTCAAAGATTGCAATGAATGACGACAGTAAACATCAGTTGCTAAAAAATGGTTTATCAGGTGAGACAGGAAGGAGGCAGTAAAGACTGAGAGCTGTTTCAGTAATCAGGGGTAGAGGTAAGGCTAAAGATAAAGATCCTTCCATCCATGCAATGGTGATTCACAAATTCATACTACAGTACTGCTTCGCAAACCTCAGGCAGAACAAACAAAAGCTGTCACCAGTACTGTAAGTCAGTATTGAATGTATTAGGGGATATGTTCCAGATAAGAACCTTAATTTAATGCTTTAAAAAAGGACAATTGATCCTAATGTTTGGAATGAATACCAGAATGTTTTATGACTGCACAGCAAAGGAGGACATTACATAGAAGAAACTGGGGCAGATGCACCAGTTACATTACAAACAAACAACGAAGTAGTAGTGAAAACAGAACATTGGATTACAATTAAATGACTTTACTATTAGAAGCAGGTGAGCACAACGTTTAAGTTAAATGATCACATTTAAACATAAACTTCAACGTAAAACATTCTTAACTACAGTTTCAACACCAGAGGGGAAGGGAAAGGATAGACTCCCCATTACTAACGTTATCAGAGAACAAAAAGCTGAAAGCTGTGACAAGGAGCACAGTGAGCTGTTTTCAACTTTAGTAACATTAACTGCCAGGTATCTCAGTGAGACCCCTAGTGTTCAAATAAGGCAAGTGTTTGATATCACTACAAAGACTAAATGTAAGATGCTGCTATCAAAGTAATCTACTAACTCACAAAGAAATTGTAGAAGTTTTTTAGTAACTAATGAAAGGACCCACTGACCCCTTTAGATGCACAGATTTCTGTACTTACTTCTATTTGTTCACCTTGCCCATCAGGTTCATCTGTATCCAGGGCTGAAAGCTCCAATTCAATGTCTCGATCTGGCTTTGTGTCTGCACAGTCTTCAGTATAATCAGTCTATAAAAAAAAAGAATATGTTCTGTAATATCAAGTTGGCTTTTCACCTGCTCCACACAACACTCAAGTATTACAGTGAAAACATCAGATGCATTTCTAGGACACAACATTTCTAAACACAAGAGACAGACACAAATAGAACTTTGAGCATAGACGAAATAGGGGACAAAACTAAATCTAATCACAATTAAAGTACTGAAACAGAGAGATAAAATGAATTCTGAAGTAGAAAATTCTGTAGGAGTCCACTGGCACAATGTTTAGGTTCGTAACATGTACAAGTAGAATGAAAAATAAAGATTGCATGAAAATGGATTGTCACATTCTTCCTATTTTGTAAATGGCACAGCACAGCAGATGCACCTTCCTGATCTCAGGGAAGTAACTGGACAACAACAGTGACTTAACTTGCAAAGAATGTGTTAGAAATATTTGGGAATGATAAAATTAAAGAGTTTTAGCTCTTGGTTAAAATGCATGCACTTACATACACAAAACCTCAGAGACTTCTTTCATCCCAGTAACCCCTTTCTTTACCTCACCATTCCTCAAATCAATTTCCTTGCTTAAAAGATTTAAGGTAAGACGACTGCCTTCATCTAGAGAATTCCATTTCTGTTGCATGGCTAGTGCATTCGCCTCTCTCTGAAGTAATAATGAGTTACTTTTGGCCTATAGAAAGAAACATATCAGTTACCAACCATGTATTGTGAAATGGTAAAATAAACCAGCCTACCAAAGGAACATTTCCCTTGCTAGATGGATAACTATGTTTTCCTTTAATGCACAGTATTTGTTTTGCTCTGCATTTGCTGACATCTATCAGGCTCACCAGTTTCTCCCAAAAATGGCCTTACTGATGTCAGTGGAACAGCTCATGCTAGCAGTCCTTATGCATCATATTAAGTGTTGCAGGACTGGCATCTAGTTAACCCTTACTGGTCATTCTGCCAATTGTACTATTTTCTGTAGGCTACACTAAGAAAATTAATTTAAAATCACTTTACTAAATCACTTTTTTTAAAATTATAAAACCCACACGGTATAATTTCTGATCTTACCTGCTGTAATTCAATACTCAATAGATCTCCAGTGCTGGAATGCTTTCGGTGACCAGACAAATCTGTAACTATGAACCTGTCCCTTCAAGAGAAAGAAGGCAAAACTAAGGATTAAAAACAAGTTCTCTAAATCAAAGGCCCCATAAACTTCATTAGTCTATCAGTGTTAGATTTTTGGACAGAAACTATGTGACTGCGATAATGTGCTCTTCATCTTCATTGGGGCTCACAATACCCCAAGATATTACATGAAGCAAACATCCTTATTCTACATATGGGTAAGATGTGGCAAGAAAACTTGAGAGAAACTATTCAAGATTGCAGATTTTGACATGACAGCTTGGCAGTACTTGACTCCAATTCTTTGATGAGGTCTCTCAAGGGATACGTTGCGAGTAATTGGGTATTATTAGGTGCATTAAATATTAAAGACTACACCAGTTTTAACCTAGTTTTTCCAAGCCTGTATGCTTCATTGGAAAACATTTTTACTTTAAGAACATCTGTTAATAGTTCCAGATTTTTTTCCCCACCAGATTCAGGATTTTGAAGAACACTAAGGTATAGACAATTCTTTTAACAGAACACAGAAAACAGTCCATACCGTTCTGCGTAACGTGCTGATGAAGCAGAATCTGAGCCATAGGCACTCCATCTTGAGTCAACAGCATTGACATAAGGGACATAATCTGTAACAAATTAAGACACAATTCATTATCTTCTCTGTTCTTAAAACGGGTTGTACAGGTATTTTAGCTTTGAATCTTCATTGCTGTAGTAAGCATGAAGAGAATGAAATGGTCATGATGTATACTACATTGTCATACAAAGCCTATGCTTGTACCTGATACACTGATGGGTTTAGTAGCACTTCCTTGGGAAGCAGTGGCCTGAATAGGATCTGTCGTGTGATAACCTGTGCGGGATGACCTGGAGATTGCACCCCACTTGGAGATGATCGGTCCATCGCTAAATGGGATTATAGGATCTTCTTCCTTTGCCCTTCTCTGAGTTTCAAATAAATGCACTCTCCTTTTAACATCCCCACTGTCCAAATCCTACATATTTAGGAGATAAAAAGATACATGGACTCATTTGAGGTTATTCAGGTCCTTCAGTTTTGGCCAATAACTTTCTGATTATTGTTGCTGAATACAATGCTGAAAATCTGTCCAACTAGAGAGCCAAGATGGGCCTCCATGATTTAACTATTACTGCCCTTTAATGGCAAACTGACCATGAGAAAGCTATCACCATTACTAGAAGAAATAATTTTGCCTTTCCAAGCTTATGTTTCCAGGCAGAAAAAGTTCCAGTATGCTTAAGGGTCCATCAGCACCCTTTCCGGGACTTCAAAGAGGCAGTATCAAAGAAGGCTTGAGATGAGATTTGATTACACCTGTTTCATAGAATACAAAGGCAACCTGCCACACTATATAGCAAGAAGTCTCCAAAAAGCATGAGCTCTTACACCTTCAGAGGTGACCTGTATCCCATGATTCATACTACCTATTTTTTGTTCCCTGGAGTCTTTCACAGATAGCTTTTTTTCCCCTTCTCATGGCACTGCATTCTGTCACTGAAGTAAATACATGGTTTATTTATAAAACTGGGAAGAGATATTCTGAACAACTTCAAATGGGCAGAACTACTTCAAAATAGTAAGAATAGAAACTATCAACTTTTTAAAAAAGCCTTGTTTAACCAAGCAGAAGACACTTCAGCATGTGAGTATTATTACACTAATGAGATAACATGCAGAAAACCCCTACCATTAACACAGCATTTGAATTGGCAATCACATCCTTGGGCTCTGAGTCGATAGCATTTATACAAGAGCCAATAGTGCCACAAGACCACGGTGAATAGTGAGAGAGATGGTCTTCCTCAAATTTAGTTCCACTCAAATCACTGACATTTTCTGAGAACTATGGAAAAGGGAATAAATAAGCAGTGAATAATAAAACCAGGGAATGCAGTCTTAAAATAAGAAAAGACATTTACTGCTATTAGATTATTTCAGAAGTCAATCATGGAGTTCTAGCTGTATTCAAGACTTGACTTAGGGACGATATAACCCATTTTTGTCATATTTAAACCAGCGCAGGTGACAGCTGTCAAAGAAGGACAAGCTTTGCCACTACAAATAACTGCCTGGTCTGCCAAGATGTGAGACTGAAATCAGTGTCACTATGTTTGTGGCAGGTTGCTTCAGGCAAATACCTACAGTAATTAAACTGAGAGGAAGCCATGCATTTTCCTTTAACATACAAGCCAGTGGCAGATAGAAGTATGACTGTGAACCCTCCAACCTGGATGAAAAGGACTATATCCTGATCTACCTTGAATGCACCCACAAGGGACTTCAGGTACTCCTACCTTACAAGACTTTTTCTGAATAATCAGAGTCTAACACCTCAAATATCATCAATGGAACTGTCAAACCACAGCAAAGAATGCTTGGCACAGTGGTTCTCAAACTAGTTTCTTGGATACATTTAATTTACACATTAAAAGTACACATAGAACATAAGTATCACAAGACTTTTCTTCCCCCCCCCCCAATCACACTGTTCCTATTTGTTGAGTTTCCATTCTTGTTCACAGAACTTATAAAGTACACAATGTTCTACCAATGCCTTTTGCTACTTTTAAGGGATATGTACTCTCTGGGACTTGACAAGCATTTCCAGCTTGATTCAGTCTATTCACCATGTTGTAATGCCATTTGGAGTATAAAAAGGAAGGTCCTTCTTAAGGGAAAGCAACTGTTCCCTACAGAAAAACCTGGAGGTTCACAAAGCTAGTTCAATAACATTACATTTCCTTTAGTGAGGGTAAATTGAATCACTTCATTTCTTGACCTTTTTTTCCAAAATCATGTTTAGCATCACCTTAATATCAAATTGAATGCATTTCTTATTAGATATTACTTTCCTTTTGCTAGAAGATTAAACTAATTTTATGAACAACAGATAGTAGGTAGAAAACCTTTACTAGAAATATTAAATGGCATCTTAAACAGGAAGGGAAAATAAGGAAGTTCTTTGGCTTCCCACCTCTGTGCTGAAATCTACGCTGAAGAGAGGAGAAGGTGGTGTTGGAGATGGTGTTGCCATAGGAAGGGTTGATGATACCAGAGGAGTTTTCTGCGTGTGGTACTGTGCCCATTGCTCTGGCTTCCGTCTTAACTGCTCTTCATAACCAGTCTTCAAATGACCACAAGGCTCCTAGCAACGATAAACATAGGATTGTATACCTTATCATACTGTAATCAAAAGGCAAATACTTGCCAAGGACACACTTGGACCTTCAAATTCCCTTGGGTCTGTAACCTTGCACTGATATCACTGGAAGAATTTCACAAGGATTTGGGGGAGGACCTTGCCCATGTATAGCAACTCAAATCTTAAATATGTAATTAATTCAAGCAACATGCATGGGAATTAGAGGGGCAGAGGGGCTCTCATCCTAATGCAGATCAGTCTATTTTACAAACCCATTTTATTATGGTTAAAAAAACCCAAGAACTTTGTCCAGGTCACATGTCTTGATTACTGTAATCCCAAATAAAGATAAGACATCTATGCTAACTATTTACCAACTTTTCAGTAATGGCCTTCAGAGTCAAGGCTACATCCCTCCCTTTCTGGATCTCACTTACCCTTGGCAAAGGCACAGTCCTCTGTTCGTTTGGAGGTTGACAAGCCACAGAGTAATACCCATCCAAAGAGTTGTATCTCTCACGTAATGAAGTCTGATAGACAGATGAGTGCATCACATCCATGGGAGGTAAAGAATTGCTCCTAATAATATCATCTCGTGGGTACATCTGTGGGCGCCAGATGCGCCTGCTGTCATAAACTGGAGCATACATTCCAGAAGGGACAGGAGGAACTGGTCCATACGGCTGCGGAGGAGGAGGTTGGTAAGGAGAATTCAGTCGATCTCGAGGGGGAAATGTACTGTAATGATCGGCATATGGCACGGAAGCAGGTGGGAGGGAGGATTCTGGAACGTTATTGGACCTCACAAAGCGAGGAACACAGGGAGCCACACCAGCTGGTACTGTTGGAGGTGGTGGATAATATCCTTAAAAATTGGAAAAAGGCACATTTAATGTAACCACAAATGACCCAGAATTTAACACCGTCTAAAACTGTAAGTATTTTTGATAAATACCTTTAGAGAATGAAGAGTCAACACTTTACACACCTGTTACTGACTCTATTGTTCTCCTGTGACATGTTAATTTCCCATATGACAACTGTATTTGCAGATGATGCGCTGACCCTTTACCACCCTAACCCAATTTGGAAAGTTGAGTTTCTCTGCCATTGCTCTCATGTACTACGGTATAACACATGTACCATATGTAACTGAAAATACAGCATCTTACACACTTCTTTATACAGGAAGTTTAAATGACCAGATTAGTATTCCATTAAGTGAAGATTCAGCTGATATTAACAAAACAAATACAAAACATTGACATAAAGGTTATTTCTTAGCATTCAGGCTTATCTACAGAAAGGTTCAGAGCTGTTTGTGATTCAGTGCTCATCTCACTCACCTGTCTGTGGGTACTGTGGAACTTCATATGACAGCTGAGTCCTGGGATCTTGGAAATATTGAACATTATCAGAATGTGGAGGGTAGACGGGTACTCTGGGAACAAACGGGCTGGATTTTGGAGGCACAGAATTAACTTCTGTTCCAATATTAGGAGGACCAGCTGAGGTAGGTGCTGCCTGGCTTACAGGAGTCTTGGGTGGAGAACCAATTTTACTGAAAAGGATTACCAAGAAATCATTAAGCAGATCTTGACTGATTTCAGTTAGTCATCGTTCCGTGTACACTCCCATGCAATGTGGAAATGTGGGCTATGTAATTTCCTCTGGAATTTTGTTTCTCATACCCCAAAATGACCCTATATCTTAGACTTTCTCCTAAGAGAACTCAAAAGTGGATATAAACATTTTGGTATGTATCCAGAAGCTTACATAGCACTTGTAAGTGTATTGTGGTAAAGACAAAGGCTTTGAAAAGCTGTTTAGAGGCTCAGGGCTTCCTGGGGAAGTATCTAAAAAGTTCCAAAGGCAAACCCCAGAACTAGGTTTCCAAGATTAATAAGGCAGTATCAGGGTACACTCTGTGCACCCTTCCTGGTTTCAGGAAATGCCAAATTCTGAGTGCACATTTTTTGTTTTATTTGTATGTAATAACCCAATAGTAAGTAAGATACCAGGCTGAGAATAACAGAATAAAAGATAAAGGGAGAGATTTACCATTTCATCTATATTGCACAGGAGTATTCAACAGCTAAAACAACCAGTGTTGGCTCTGACAGCTTGAGTCCACAGGCTGTGTATAACTATACCCGCACTACAGTACATCTGCAGACAGTGAGCACCAACAACAGCAAGCCAGGACCAGAATTCAGTGTGTACTGATTGCCATCCACAAACTCCACGATAATCTACAGGCAAAATGTTGCACTTAGTTATCTTTATGAATAAAGGTTACCTACTTTTCAGGTAGTGATTCTGTAGGGGACCCAGAAACATTCTGGCCATTGGCTCCAGTCTTCCCTCCCTTCTTGGTGTTCTCCAAAGCTCTCAAGGAGGTATCTGCACAGCGAGGGATCAACTGGGGAACACCACTTTCCAGATTAGCTATTCCGTTAGTACTTGGCACCATCTTCCCTGTTGCTTCAGGGCTTCCTATGACAGAAATTACGTTCCCTGTTGTGGTTGAGACGGTGCTATTTACGCCAACTTTATTTAGAAGGGGGAATGTTCTCACTGTTGCACTGATTTTTTTGTTCCTCAAGCGATATCTATGAACAAGCACATGTAAAACAGACAAAAGAAGACTTAAAAAGTGCTTATTATGAATTTTAATGTATTTGTAAAAATAGCAAAAGGAAGGGATTGAGAGGGATGTGGTATCAAAAAATTACAAGACTTCAAAACATGGTTATTATTTCCAACAATCTGCAAACATCACCTCCCCTCTTAGAAGATCCACTTCTGCAGTTCTTTGCAAATAGTTTTGAGTGAAAATGGTTCCAAGAATGCTCATGTTGAAATAACTCACTTTATTCCTTAAACAATTAAAATGTAATTAACATTCTCCCCCTTGTAGCTGATATAACCAATCCCTGACAAACCCTGAGCCTAGACTCAGTTTCAGGAGAGGAAATTTTACTTTATATGAGGTAAAATAGAAAATAAAACTGGAATTAGCTTGCAGACATTGCTTTAGTGTACTTCCAGTTTTATGTAGAGTTGTGACTTCAAGAGATTCAAAAATCCTTCCAAATGAATAAATGTATAGAAGAAACTGTTTTCAAAATTCTATGGAGATTTTTGGATTTAAATTAAAAAGAAGAAAAAGAAAAAAAAAAAAAAAAAAAGGGAAGAAAATCTCCCAGACTCACTTTTCGAGCTCTTCCTGAGAATGAGCAAATGTACAGTTTGTTCCTCTTGGACATCCCCCTTGCTGTCGAAGGTCTCGGCACATACTTGTTTTGTATTTGCTATTTGGTTGTGGCTGTACAAAGAAAACAGCAAACCACCAAACATTCATTTTACAATCTAGCAGACAATTTACATAAAAACAGCCTTAAAATACACAAACACATTTGCAGTGTTTTTACATTTTGCACCTTTAATCAGAAAACTAAGGAAATTTCTTGTTGATGGGTTAAATACTACACCATCATATGGATCTTGCTACAGCAAGTTCTGCTGCATTCCATATTCAGAAATATTAAGTTCTCAAAACCTGAATGCAGCAACAGTATCACAGAGAAGGCCATACATATTTCAAAGCAATAGTAACTTCTCAAATTTACATCATTCAGTAAATGTACATTAAGACACATATAGTTACCTGTGGAGTTTCATGGCCTTTTCTGCTGTAATTCTGAATGAAATCCACTAGCCCATGTACCACAGTCTTTACAGCAACCATTGCATTTTCCAGCTGCTCCCATGTTGGAGATGCTGCATCTAAAATCATTAAAAGCAGACTTGTCATTCTATCAATAATTCCAGCAGTATCATAAATAAGAGGCAACTCTTCTAATGCTTCAAAACACCAAGTACTAAGACAGAACTCAGAGAGCCCTGAAGAAGAGTTTATTATATATTAATCAATGGGAATTTTGTAAACAAGGAATGGAAGTTATCTTAATTTTCTTTGTTATATACAGAAAATATCAAAAGAATGTTTAAAAAGCTTCATCTGCATACCTGGATTTGGATCTATGTTTGCCAGGAGCTCTAAATGAGGCCTCAGCCTGTTTAAGTTGGCAGGATCCCCCGTGCGCTGCAAGACAATTGTCAATTCTTGTACACTCTTTGCAAAAGACTCTGGAGACTGGAGCTGAAAACAAAGCAAGCATTAGTGTGCTGCATCTTACAACTGTGAACTACTGATCTGAAAAAGATTTTCATTACACTGGTTCCTAGAAGCAATATGTAGTGTCTTCAGATGGCATATAGAGAGTATCAGTGGAGAGAAATTTTATTTCTCATCTCAGAATCTGCCCTATGAAGCTTCATCATAAGACACATAAAAGGGAATTAGGCTTAAACTACTGAACATCAAAATGTCTTCATATGAAGAATACACTACAGTGGGGAAAAAAAACCCCAAACTTAATTCTAGTTTTAATTAGTATTTTATATGACTAAAGGCAAAGTTAATTCAAGCATTTCTTGGATTTTTATTTCAACATTTAATAGTCAAATCTAGTCCTGCAAAGATACTAAAATCGTGCCTTTGACGAACCTTGTCAATAATGGATTGCATGTGTGATTTATGTGCCAAGTCGCCATACAGAAGAGAAGACCATTGTTCTGGTGATATTCGAAGTCCTGCTTCCATGGCAATGTGAACAATCTGGGCATCATGTTCTCTCCGCAAAGCCTCATAACTCCGAAACTCTTCTTTAAGTTGCATCAGAGAAGAATCTTCATCCCTTTTAGTGACCTAATAAACAGGAATAACGAAATACTCCTCCTTTAACAAAAAAAAAAAATCTCCAAGTCCATTAGAAAAAGACAGTTATACAGCACAAGTCACAAAAGTATTGGTTCTGTATATTTAGCATATACTTTGGGCTTTTTCCATGTATTCACCCACATAGCTAGCAGTGCACAAGCAGACACACCAGCTCTTCAAGTTCCTACAGGATCACTGATGCAAAGCTACACCAACTTGCTACTTCCAACTACAAATTAATCAGATTTGCTTAAGTCGTAGGAGATACTGTTAGATATTTAGTAGTTCTACTAGTAGTTTTTGCTACACAGTATTGAAAGATGACTTAAAGAAACAGGAAAGCCTCCAGAAGCAACTAAATAAAAAGGAAGAAAAATTTTAAGACACTGACATTTAAAAACCAGAATATTTAACTGAGAGCCCACTATACAAGTTAAGTAAAACTCTTAGGTTAGAGAAGATATTTGTAATAAATGAGAGCAACAGATCTCATTATGTTAATGTTCAGTTCAGCAATGTTGTGATAATCATGTTTTTAATTGTGATTCAAAAAGAAACAAAGACCCACGGAATTAACTTTTCATTCTTCTCCAGAGTTGAGAATATTCAGTTTAAAACACACACCCTTATATATCAAAAATAAAGCACTTCTTCAGTGCAAGATGGCCAGATACAAACAAAATAAAAAGGCTAGAGGGTTACAAATGTGTGTGAACACAAGGCTGGAGCTCAAGCTGAGAGCAATCTCTGTCTGGTGTCCCTCTCTCACGCCTGGTGTTGAGGCTAGGGAAGTTCCCAGTACTACATTTGTTCCTTTTGCAGGGAAATTTAAATATCAAACTACTTCATGACAGCTCTAGATAAAAATATTATTAGTCTGTACTATTTAAATGTGTAGAAACTGAATTTATGTAACATTTCACAGGTGAAAGATACTAATCCTAGGTCAGGTTCTCTGGAACTTCACTAATTCACAGTAACAAACTTCAAACATTGGTATTTTACCTTAAAGCAAGATGCTCTATACAGTAGCTGCACAACATGACCAATGCTCGTTTTAGAGGCCTGAGGGAATCTTGGTTCTAGCCTTTGCACGACAAAAAGTACCAAAACTTTTCTTGAGAGTGCAGAGCCATCTTCCAGTGCCAGTAATACAAGTTTCAGTGCCTCCTCTTGCATAGCTTTACCACACAAAAATAAAAGATGAAACATATTGCCAGAAAACAGCAAGACTATCATACATTAACATGATAAGTAGGAGCATCTGAATCATCTCAAACATAATTCCTTATTACTTTTTATTTCCCTAATCATAAGAAAAAAGCTTTGTAAACATTTTAAGAAGTTTGCTGATTTAGAAGTAGTATTTAGAAGCACTTGAAGCACAGCAAACAAAGAGCTATGACTAATTTTCAGTAATGAACCCATCAGTAAGGCAGGTTTTACACTTTCCTCCACCATGCAATCGTGCAGCCTTTGTAATTTTGTAGCATCTTATCAATGCTACACCATGAAACTGTATAAAATAAATACGGGGACAGTGTACAGGAATGCTAGCATCAGTTACTGGAAGAAAAAAAGGACTAATTTCAGTTTAACCATGTCCTTCTCATTTTGTGCCTGTTTCAGCAGCACTCAAAGAATTTGCTGTTTCTATCAAAGATATAACCACGATCATTATATACTTTAAAGTATGCTGCAACCTTGTTATGACAAGGTACAGCTAAATATACTCTGTTGCAGCCCCTACAGGTGCGTTACCTGGTCCTAGAAACTGGCATCCTCGTGCCCTGACAGCAGCCCAAAGATTGGCAGAAAGCTGCTGAGGATTTTGGTGCTGCAAGATCAGTTCTGTGACAGTTCTCTCTCCCAGAGATCGAGCTGCCCTCATAGCTCTGACCCGACCCTCTTCCTCCACCAGCTGACAATTCACCAGCGTCACAAGCTTCCTTTGCATTGGACGGCTCAGTGCACTCTGATTCAAGCTCGCAACACCTTCAAAGGAAGAGAGAAAAGGCAAACTATTGCTTTTATCCAGATGAATTTATCTATGTAAGACAAAAAACATGTAGTAATATGTGTCTTTCTTTAGGCCTTGGACACTAATCAGAGGTATCTTCCCTTCTCTTCAGCAACTCTTGTTATCAAAAAGAATTGTAAAGTCTTGCATTGACAAGAAGCCCATCCTTTGAGGAAAGTTCAGCTTTAGTACAAAGTTAGCCTCAAAGTAGTAATATTATTAAATAAAAAAAAGAACATCTTATGAACTTAAAATGAATTTAAAAAAAATGAAGTGTCGCAAGTGTGAACAAGCTTTTAAAGACATATGGGAAACTTTATCACAAAAAAGAGATGATTATCCCATTGATATCTAAAATCAGTGCTGAAAACAGTGCTGTTCAAAGTAAGATTCATCAAAATTCCACCGTTCAGCAGAGACTCACCTTTCCCTCCACTTAATGGCTTTAAGTAGAGTGCCAAATCCTCAACACATTTCTTTGCTACTTCATAATGTTTGTTCTCTCCTACATTACTCAACTTTACTGTCTGATGATCAGGTACCTAAGAAAATGCAAGGGGGAGGAGAGAGGAGAAGAATTATACATACCAGGCTACCCGATACACCTTTGTCAGTACCAACATCACTACTATTAATACGTAACACTGCAGATTTACACTGCTTTTTAGGGAAGTGGGAGATGGGACCCACCCAAGGTATGTAGAATGTAGTAAAGAATAACAAAAAGGGATCGAGATGAGGGTTGGGGTGATGAAAGGTTATTTTTATTAGTACTCAACACATTAAGAACATAAGTAGGATAGAAAACAATAACCAAGGTCTAATTAGAGGGTACTTAAAAGATGAATGAAGAACATGAGATTTGAGAGGAAGATCAGTGTGATTTACTACAGAGACAGAAGGGAGGTTACAAGACAAAATTAAGTGGCAAGAAAGTAATATGAAAAAATAAATGAAAAGCAAAGTTAAAGAATAATTTAAGCATAATTTGGGCATGATGAAATCTTCAAGGAGAACTAGCAAACTTAATTTGCTGGAAAAAACCCAGAGTAACAAGGTCAGACAGCAAAAACAGAGGGAGTATAAGTCACAAAACATTGTTTGGAAGACAGTGCAAGCAGTTAGAAGACAAGGAAAAGAAATGTTCTAAGATCAAGGCTGTGATCTGACACAAAGTTAGAAATGAAAAAAATGAAAGGAACATGTGAACTTGAGAAACAAAACCACTTTGATATAGTGTTATTACCAATAGCTGTGTCGAGGCATGTGATAAGCCATTAAAAAGCAATGTAAAAAGTATCTTCTTACTGTTTCTTATGCTACTTAAAATGCCCAGATGTTACAGCAAGAATAATATCTTAAAGCATGTGAACCAGCAGAAGGTGAACAGACTTATTTAGTCTCTGTAAGGCACAGTACTGATTATATAATCGCTGTTTTGCCACTGTTATAAGACAGCGCAGGGAACGTTCCTGGCCTGATTAGCCAGTGTCTGAAAACACAACTGGAAACCCATCATCATGCATACTTCAAAAAGCAAAATAAAACAAAGCACACTTCTGAAAGCTGGTTAAAGAGCGAGCTACTTTTGAACACAGGACATGCACCAACCAGACTCCTTCCTTGCAAGCATACAATGAACCAGTGCAATCTGCAGATGCACTTTTCTAATGACAGTCATGACAGGTAACTGTCCATTTCCTAATGGGTATTTTTCTCCAGTCACAGTTCAAGAGCCTTTTTAAACCAGAATTCAGCTTACAACTAGAATATGGTTACATTTTACAAGGATGGTCCTGAAAATGGTGTGATTGCTCTTAGAGGACTTCTAAATATCACAAAGCTAGTGTCTTACCAATTTTTTTTTAGACTAAAACGAGGGAATAAGATTAGGATCCCTATTGCAACTGGCATGTAAATGGTAATAACACAAAGTGGCAAACCAAAGAGCTGCTTAAATCATACCTGGGCTCCAACTAGCTGGAGGAGTGCGAAGTTTACAGGAAGAACATCGATGTCCGTATTGATGGCAGTCTGGTCGAAAGGACATGCCTTGCGATGAAGCTTGTTCAGGCAGGTCTTACAGACAGTGTGAGAGCAACCTAAGCTGATGGGTTTGTGCACATTCTCATCAAACTCGTTGTAGCAGATTGGGCAGGACAGAAATTCTGTCCACTGAGCTGCCTGCACAGGCATTGTGGAAGCTGGACGCTTGTTTAGCAGGCTAGCAGACCATTATTTCTCTGTACTATGTTTTGGCAGCTGTAAGTGAATAACAGAGTATTTAAAAGATGGTTTCTGGTAATTTAGAATGATTTTTTCATTAAAAAATAAACAAACCACCATTTCAGTATTTTACAGAAGAAACCCAAAACCTTATATTGAAGTAATCAAAACCCCCAACTTCATGTTAGTTTAATAATTGTACCAAAAAAGGCTCATGAACTGAATTGATGCAGACTACAAGTTGAACCTATTCACAAAAATGGCATTAAAGTTCTTCTCACAGGATTAAATACACCTTTAGTGCAGGAAGAGGAAGACATTTATTGGCACAGAACACATAAAAGCATGAATCACAGTAACCATCTCACACTATCTCATCTGACTTTGAGTTTTCAAAACCCTGACAGCACTCCCTGGTTGTAGAATGGGCCTGGCCTGGGGAGAAGACACAGAATTTGTTTATGGTTTTGGGAGGGGTAGTTAAAATGTTATTTCCATTTGGAATGGAGCAATGCCTTCCTTCTGCAGATCTTCGTCTGACTTCATCAGACACATCAAACTGAACACAGCTTTACCTTTTTTTAAGACATTTTCTCTGTCAAAGACAAATCGATTCACAAAAGAACCATAAGAAAAACACTAAAAGAATGAGAGATTAGGTTTCAGTTTTATGATTCTCTTGTGTTACTTCCCCTTTTCTCCCGAGAACCCATTGAAGCGCTCAAGGGCAGAGATTGCTGTGTCCAATTTTGTTTTCACATCTCTACCTTACACAGGAACGCAACTGCACTTTCACAAACTCACAGCAAGAAAATCTCTGATGTGTTGAAATTCCAGGTATTTAGGACAAAACTTAATGATAAAGCAATAACTTCACTTGGCTTGCTATTAAGTCTTGAAACATCTCACACTGTGCAATAGTACCTTGAAAACTGTTCACATAAATGTGTTCCAAAGAAAATATGGATTTATAGAAATCGTTCTGAAGGACAGCCCACCTTATATAACTGAAGTTCTTGGAAGAGATAACAGGACTAAGTAGTTCATCGAAACCGTTCACATCATGCAGATTGAAATCCACAGCTCCATCTAAGAGCCGAGCAGCCCCACCCTTCGCTGCAATGTGCAATGATGTTGACTTTCTGTGCAACCTAGAGACCAGTTAGTTCACTTCAAGGCTATGAACAAGCTTCTCCTAGCAGCTTGTTAGAAGTGCAAACACACAAATGCTATAATTACATGCTTAACATCCTATTTTTTTTTTTCCCTCCAATGGTGGCAAAAAGGTAATTGCTTTGAGGAAGCTGAGCTCTCTCCTGCAGTTTGAATCCAGTAACTCTCTGCTGCAATTCCATTGTTGGCTGTGCTATGGTTTAATGAATGCTAAAGTATCGGACCATTGAAATCATTATGAGAACACCAAATAGACTCTATCTGAGAATGTATTTTATGTTAATTATAACCATCTGTTTAGAAATTCTATTTAGTACTATGAACATTCAGTGCCCTTTAAGTAACAGGATACTTGTACAATATGTCCTTATCTCAGTGAGCTTTTCAATACTATGCAGTGATTTTTCCCTCCAAAATGAATTCCCATAGTAAGTGTAAAACACAACGAACTGGAAGTTGAACCCATCCCTTCCAAACCAAACTGCTGAGGTAACACTTTCAACATAAGCCAGAATATTCACATCCATTAGACAAAATTGATTTTCACCCAACTTCTAGGAAAGCACAATCAAAGCTCTTGCAGGGAAGAAAAAATTGCAGCCCTCTTTAATCTATTACAACATGTGTCTTGTAAGGAAGGAAATTCACAAGCAAAACAAATAATAGCGAAACCAAACAATGAGTCAACATGCCTAGAAAGATTTTAATTCCTCTATAAAGAATCCCACCATTTCCTTTAGCTCATCTACTTCAGCTTCCCTACCAGAACAGCAGGACAAGACAGGCACAGAACTGTAGCATGAACTTGCAGCAAACACTTCCCTTAAGGCTTTTTGCCAGCATCAAGCTACTAACGCCAATACTACTGCTGACCCAGGAACCACACCGGTGTCTTTTCACCTGGCTGCACCACACAGGTAACAGCACAAACTGGACAACTCAGGAAGTGTGCTACTGCCATGACTCACACAGGGAAAAGTTGAAGGAAAGGCCAGTCCACAACAGCTCAGTTGCTGGCACGTCACTAACAAGCTAAAAACCAGTCTCTATTTCCACACTGCTCAGTAATTATCTCCAATGCAGGAATCTCTGCTCTGAGACAGTCCCCACATTCAGTTTCCACAGATACTCACAAGAAACAGCCACCTCTCTACTGACAAGCTTTTAAAATAGAGTTGTTTGTTTTCCTGACCAGCATAGAAACTAATACAACAGATTCTTCAAGTGTGCACCACTGATTTTTAAAGATCTATCTCTGGATATTTCATCATCATAAATGACAGATTCCACTAAGCATGTGTTGTCCTTCAGATTTCTTGACAGGAAGAAATCTAATTAAATCAGCAAACAGCTGGGGAGAGCTCTCAACTCCTAAAACTTCCAGCAGCCATACGCAGAGGAAGGCTCCATACTCTTTTAAAGCATGCCAGCTCTCCTGCCACTCCTGTGCTCCAGTGTGTAAAGAAACAACCTCACATCTCCTAATTATCATGTCAACCTCTACAGAAAGCATAAGCCCAATGTTTAGCAGATTCTTACTCCTCATCAGAAGCAGAATATTTCAGGGATGTCCTCTCGAACAAATCGCTCCAGTGCTCTAAACTGAGCAAACACAAGGAGGAGAGAGCATAATAATGAAGGTAAACTTGAAATCATTTTGGGTTTGTAGAAGCACCCTGAAAAAAACCCCAAAACCCAAGGAAATGGCTGATACAGAAACTGCCCAAACATACAAGGTAATGGTGATTTTTACTTAAAAGCTCTCTACATAGTATACTTACAATAAATTTTACAGTATTACATTTAGAAGCAATACTTCAGATGACAAACTGAAAAATGCACAAGCCTAAGTTCAGAGATTACATAATAAATAAAAACTACTGCAGTTGAGTAATTTTCTGTTTCTAACACAGCAACACTGTATTCCCACTGCAGGGGTGGCTGCAATGGAGTGGGGTAACAATGACAAATGACTGATTTTCTTGTAATTTTAGTCCAGAATAGTTGATTAAACTGGAACGTGGGGTGGAAGGGGGGAAAGGTGAAGCCCCCAAACCTCCTTCAAACAGCTGCACCGTTTACAACTGATGGAAGTTGTAAGATTTAGATGTTCTTATTTTACATTAACTTTTAGCTACCTAATCCCATGACATTCTCTACAACTAACTAAAGCCATTGTAGTTACTCAGCAACCTTTGGACACGATAAATATTGTTTAATCCTGATTTCCTGAAGAAACCAAGCTTAGGTGACGATGCTGTTCTATTAGTCTGTTCCTCTCCCACACGAACCTCGGGACCCCTGGACCACTTTGGAGCAGACGTGACCGAGTTGCATCCTGTCTGAAATGCGTATACATTCCAGGAAAATTGGTATCTGGAAAATCTTCCAATTCACACTTCTCAGGAAAGGCTACAGCACCAGGCTCAGCAGTTACTGTCTGTCTGCTTCTCTGATCTATCAGCACACAGCACCAGCCAACAAATATCACATTTTGTTCAGATGTAATAAAGGGCTATTTGGAAGGGAAAGACATGACACAAATCTGCAGGAATTCCAACAAACCTTTAAAGACAGAGGGCTTGATCTGTGAAGAGCAGTGTCGCACGTCTGGCTCTTGGCCTCCTGAATTTGGTACCAATTCGTTAAGCAAGGCAAGGAGAGGTTTCAGAACCTCATGGCAGGAGGCTGAGCCAGCACGTTGGGCTGCACATTACCTGCACTGGCTAATTAGCAACTCATGACAATGCTTTATCTTAAAGTTTCCTTTTATGCAGGGCTTAGAGGCCTAACACCAGAAGGAGATCTCCACACCAGAAGTTACCAACCTCAGAAGTTCAACAACTTTACACCAAAATAGAGAAAGGGGTTTTTTTTTAGTGATGCTGGTGTTGCCTTACATCTTCATTCACGACTACATTTCTCACCCACACTAAGATATATAAATTCAATTACTGTTCAATACTTTTCACCCATGTTTTCATCTTACAGAGAAGCATCCAAACACACGTTTAGAGATGGGGCAATTTCAGTCTCTCCCTGTGAAGCTATTCCTCACACATAAAAGGACTGAATATCCAAAGACAACTGCAGCCTCATCTTCAGCTACCCAAGCAGATGACTTGGATTTTGCTTCATTTTTGAAGATCATTTGTGCATTTTTATTAATCAGTCATTGGATCAAACCTAGGTACAGTTCTTTGAGCAAGGAACAAAACATTCGGGTACCTCCTCACCAGCTACATGCCCCAGTTCCTACGCAACATGGTGAGCATGGGGCTTTCAGCCTAGGAAAACTCTTTTCTTCAAAGGGAAACAGGTTCAACACAAGGCAGGGATTGATCCCCTTCAAAGCTCCGCATTGCCTGGAGTCAGGACATGTACTAAAACATTATACACACAAGTTTCACCTCTTTTCAAGGGTTGAAGGCTTGAACACACTTCCCCCATAGCCTAGGCAAAAAGAGAAGCAGCAGTACCACCAGCAGCCATGCCTGAACAGGAGCAGCCGTCTTGCAGCTCCCCCTCAGGTCTACTCAGGCCTACTCGATCAGGTCCCTTGTGGGACACAGGCAAAGGGAACTCTAATAAGCAGAGCTTGTACGAGAGCGTGACATGGAATAATTCTGTCACTGCTGAACAAAGGAAACTCTACACATGAAGGAAAATCTTGAAAAACTTGTGAAATTATATGTAATTTTCACAAATTAAGGTAGTCCAAGTACAATCTCACTGTGGATTTACACCTACATCTTAGAATCCAACTGACTTTTAGTCATTAAAGAGTCCTTGATATTGACTTGCTCTTAATATTGACTGCAGAGATCATGATATTTTCTTTCCTTTTTTTTTTAAGTGATCTCCATTACAATTTTCCATTTATGCAGATTAATCGTTTGTTTGCACTACAAGGAGGTAGCTGTTTCAAACCTTCCTTCCTAAGCTATGTAGTTCTGAAAACACGCTGACTGGGTCAAAGACTTAGTGTCCATGTAACCAAATTATCAGTATTACTCTCTGAAAGGGTAAATCTTTTACTCATTTCTCTTCAACAGCCACCATTCACAAATCTAAAAAACTAGCTTCATTAGAAGCTTAGAAAAGGGCCACCCCATAATAGCTTTGCATCATTCACCTATGATGGCTTGAAATGAAAATAAATCCTCTTTACAGAGCAGACTTGCTTATTTCTACATTCCATAATATCTGTCACATGTAAATCTCTTTATATCACATGCAAATTCTATATATAGAGTCTTTCATGACCATTAAAGACAGTATTTCAATGTGGTATTTTCACTAAACATTAATACTATTGGGAGTTATCTACAATTTCAGTTCAAATTACAGAAAAGTTATCATCAAGAAATCTTGGTGACATACTAGAAACATAGAATATCTCAAGTTGGAAGGGACCCGTAAGGATCATTGAGTCCAACTCCCTGCTTCTTGCAGGACTACCTAAAACTAAACCATATGGCCAAGAGCATCGTCCAGACATTCCTTGAACCCCGACAGGCTTGGTGCCGTGATCACTTTCCTGGTGAGCCTGTTCGGAGACCAACCACACTCCCAGTGAAGAGCCTTTTCCTAATGTCCAGTCTGAACTTCCCCTGAGGCAGCTTCATTCCATTTCCTCGTGTCCTAAATACATGCGTCTGTCCAGACTATGTTTTGTCAAAACAGGACGCTTCACTTTACTATCTTCTTAAAAAGTTACAGCCTGGATCCTCTCTGCCTCCTTAGAACATGCGGCTGAAGAACAAATCCTTATGAATGGAGGCACAGCTCCCTAACACAAATTGAAGTTCATGGCTGCACAGTGACCACCCAAGTTCACTGGGTTCAGAGGTAAATCCCCCCCAGGTCAACACTAGAGTCAGTGTATCCTCAGCAGCTCACACCTGCTCTTTCCTGTTCAAGTGTTGCCAGCAGGAATCTGTTACTGGATTTTAAGTTTCCTGTATACTTATGTAATGCCACTGTGGGTTTTTTTTGTGTTTCGTAGGTGTCACTGAAAGGAGAGTTTGTCCTTGCCACAAGCCTGATACCAGTTCAGCTCCTGTAACAGTATTGACTTTTCAGGACTAACTGAAGGGCAAATAAACGAAACATTTCCTTTGCCACCAAAAAAAATCAGTTGAACTTAAGCTGAAGGCAGAGAAAGGGAATAATTCTCTAAGCAGATCTGTTTTGACACAATTACTTCAAGGGGAGATCAGTGAAGGATTCCTTACTCTCCATTAATATTTTCAGAGTTATTCTCTGAATAACTCACTTATGGCTTAGTTCCCAATGAAGTTTTTCTTTTTTAAACTATGTGTTTTGCAAAGGAGATATTCCGTACTCTAACATTTCCCAAATCATTTTAATTAAATACTAATTCTATTCTGAGACACAACCAAGAAAACAGAAGGTGCCATAGGAGTCAGAAAGCCTTCTTAAAGTTTGTACAGAATATTTTAACATGCCTACAGATATAGATTTTTCCTTTCGTTAGGATTGTCCAGTCAGTGAGACCACTTCTGTTCATCCCATTAAGAGCTAAGCAAAACCTGACCAAACCTAATGTAACGTACACCTAACAAGACAAATGCTGATAGCCATTACCCTCTGGATGATGTAAATAGTCTATCCCCTGTAAATCAACAAAGCTTTAAATGAAAGAGATCGATACTCAAGACTAGGGCTTAATTTCAAGTTATCTCAAGCACTGACATTAGAACTGTGGGAATTTAATATTTTGGAGAGAAACGGCCATGACCTCAAACAAGACAAAACCAGGAGTTAATAAGAAACGTGTTCTTGTGGAAAGCTTTGCTTACACTGCAGAAACAAGAAGCTCATTAGAAAGGCACGCAGGTCTTGGGAAGTGATTGATTACAAAAATTAACAATTCAGTGTTTCATGGAATAATATTTATACAAGCAACAGAGCTCCAATTTCTAGAATTTCCACAGATGTTTAACACAGAGCAAAGGTCAAATAACAGTATTTTGACTCAGAAGGTCCACAGTTGTACTTGTTGGCTCTCATTTAAAACAAGAAGATCTTTTCTGCCCCAATTACACATTTTCACGCTTGTAATCTAAAGGGCTGGTTTTAATTTTTGCTTCAACGTTCTGATATAGCTGTAATGGGCATGAAAGAACGATCACAGGAGTAGCTACAGGAACTACAATTTAACCCAGACAAACCCCTAAGTTTGCACTTAAAGCAAAACAGACCTAACTCGGAAATTTTCCAGGTTGACAGCTTAAACTTTGTCATTATTTTATCTCACTGAAGATCCATGTCACCCCAATCTGAGCCCTGACTGTAACTGAGAGCTCATCACTCTCCAGCCACACTACTGCCCTCTCTTACGCTTTGTGCTGACTTCTGCGCTTAACTTAAAGCCCTCAGCGGCCCAGCAGAGCCAAGACACGCTTCTACTGCTCAGTTGTTTTGGGTTTCTAAGACACTTTAAACGTGACATGACGGGTGCAGTCCTAAGGCCCGTTTTCCACCATGACTCTCCTCCACCATTACCCTGAAGCAGAGCTCCACCTGAGCAGGACCGCTGGGGACGCCGGTGCAGCTCTCCGGAGGACACCACGGAACAGGCCGCCTGGTGCTGCCGGCGCCGTAACCGGGAGCCTCCCGGCCTCACGCCCGCCGGTCCCGGCGCGGCCGCTCCCCTCGCCCCCCTCCGCCAGGCCGCTGTCAGCAGCCGCCGGCCGCGCACCTGCGCCCGGCCCCGGCGCCCGCCGTCATCTCGGAGCCGCCGCCAAATGGCTGCCCCGCGCCCCCGGCGGGCCCAGCGGCCTAGCGGCGGCGGAGGGGCGGGGGGGGAACCAGCCGGCAGCCCCCTCCCCCGCGCCGCAGCGGCGGCCGGCACCCGGCGGGGCGGCGGCGCTGACAGGCCGCGCTCGGCGGGCGAGGCCCGGCCCCGCTCCCCGCCCGGATTCCGCAGCGCCGGGACCCCGCAGGGCACCGGGAGGCGGAGGGAAGAAGGAGGAGGAAGGGACAGAGGGAGGGAAGCGGGGGGGGTGGTGGGGGGTGTGCGGGCGGGGCCCCGCCGGGTCACCGCGTCCCCCGCGCCGGCCGCCCCACGCCCAGCCCGCTCCTACCTGCGAGGCGCGGGCGGCGGGGCCGGGAGCAGGCGGCGGCCCCGGCCTCTCACACGCCATGGGGCGGGCAGCGCGGCGCGGCGCGGCGGGGGCAGCGGCGGGGGCCTCGGCGGCGCCGCCTCATCGCGCTGACAGCCGGGAGCGCCGCCACGCCCCCTCTCGCGAGACCCAGCGAGCGCAACGGCCGCGCCGCGCCCGCCGCCGCCGCCGCCCCGCGCGTGACCGCCGCGGCGCATTGTGGGAGGCGGGTGTGTGTAGGGGGGGAGCTAACCATAGAGACGCCTGCATAGACGCGACGGCAGACGTGCGCCGCCGCCATGGGGAAACGGAAACCATAGAGATAGAGTGGCAGAGCGGCGGGCTGCGCCGCCGTCGGCGCCCCCTCGTGGCGCGCCTCGGCTGGGTGGCGCCTCGGCGGCTCTTCGACGCGTAGAGCGCGGGTGTCACCGACGGTGTCGGTCATGTATCTTAAATATTAATTAATAACTTCATTATTATTAGCGCTAAGAGGGATGAGGGGCTTGGAGGGCGTCTCTGGCGCACATCGTGTGTCCTGGTGCCGCCCAAGGGGTGAGGCCACCTCAGGGCCAGCATGAGGGAAAGCGCCCGGGTTGGGGTTTACCACAGGAACAAGCGCCTCGTTCCTCTGCTCACTCACAAAGATCAAACCGGTGTCGTGAACCAGAGCTGAGGTGGTGTAGAGTTGTGATTGCTGAGGAGCAAGCGTTCTGTGAGAAGAAATAGGTCAGACTGACTCTTCTGAAGGACAGAAAAACATGTTACTAAACGACTGTGACTTGAACAATGTATTTTGTTTACACCTCGCCACAGCAAACAAAATTCCAAACGCTAAGGTATGCAGATAATTATTTAGCTATGATTAGAAGAAAGCATATGTCTTTCTGAAACGGCGTCTTGTTTGTATTTCATTTATTGTATTATGACAGGATGAGTGGTTACATGTATGGACAGGAGAGAGGAAACACCTTTAATGAGAACATGTGCACAGACTCGGGTTTTGTTCACAAAGCTTACCAAGACGCTCGAGCCACTGAACAGAACATGCTGTTGGCCCGTCACACAACACAACTCTCTCGTGTTTACATGCAATACAACAGCAGACCAAAACAATGCGTGTTCCTGCTCCCACAGAAGATGCACTTCGAAAGATCAGCCTGTTTCCCCCTTGGACACACAGGGAAATACCCGTGCGTGCGCCTATCAGAACCAGTCAAACAAAAACCAAGGTGTGATCTTTTGAACTGTTACTAATGATAATCGTACACCTGCCAAAAATAAGTATTAACTGAACAGATTTCAGCACAGTTGAACCAAATCTGTCCCATGAATGCACAATACGTTTATTTACTGAACTACAGTAATAGAAGCCCAATGTAAAAAGGATGGAGGGAAGTTAACTTTTTCCTTGTTTTATGACCTCTTCCAAGGATGAGTGAGTTTATTTTAAGTAACTAAGTCTGCAGACACAAATGAAAAGCTACATCCAAACCTGCAGCTATACCCAAGTTAACATCTGTAAATGTAGCAAGGGCAAGTACAGGTCTTAGCATCCTTTGAAAATCAGACTTAATTTTTATGCAATTAGGAACCAAAAATTAATGGTATTCTGTGAAAGGCAAGGAAATATTAACCACAGGGTCAAAAGGCTGTAAGTAGTGACAGACTCATAAATGCAAACAGAAGACAGTGCTACAAAATGCATTTTAGTTTGCAAAACGTTAGGCACTCGCACTGTGAATGACTCCCAAACTTTTTAATAGTCATGACAATTCCTATAGTTGAAAATCATTGAAGTAAAGCAAATGATCAACTTTTAATATGAAATAAGAGCAGAGATTGTGAAAGGTTGGGCCTTCTGCTTAAAGTGCTGGATGCAACAGGTGATTTTCTCTCTGTAGAGTCAGACACTGTTGTGAATTTTTGGAGCCTAACACTCAGAACACAGGACTTGCCTATTCAGATAACCTGGTTTTTGAGGAAGACACGCTGCCTACCACAGCAAGGCCTGCTATGAACTGGGGCCTGCAAATGGTGCTGCAGCCCAACTAATACGTACTTTGTTAATAATACCAGGTGAAATGCTTAAGAAAACCCTCATGAAACACATGTTCTAAAACTCTTCAGCTGGAATTTCCAAGAGATAAAGACAGCAGAAGGGCTGGCACAGCTGAGCGTGCCTGTCACATATCGTAACAGGAGGTGCATGGTACACACCGAACCCCTCACGTAACTGATAAACCCCAAAACAACTGGTGCACTCACAGACACAGGGGAAGAAAGTAACCAAAACCTGTTAACTGACACTGAAAACTATTGTCTTGGATTTTACCAACAGCTGGGTTATGACTTCTGTATTCGGAGCAAGAACTTCACAACCACCCTTCTGAATCTGGAAGGAACACTTGAAGGAACAGGTACCCTCGTGATACAGACAAGATTACAAACTACCGCTTCTTAGTTGGAGAGCATCTAACGTAAGTACCATTATCTCATATTAACTGAATTGACTCTTTATTCATATCACATTAAGTGGAAGAAACATATACGAGTCAAAGACAGGTACAGGATGAAGAACTCTGCGTTATATGGCTTTGGATGCTGGTGATAAAACAGCAATGACCTTTGACAAAATACAAACACACCTATCCAAACACGCACCGTTACCATTTTACTGTATCACAGAGTTAGAGTATTATAAGACCTCTATGTCTAAGCCATTACTAATGAGATATACAGGATTGTTTTTCAAAAGTAATGTAGAAATTGCTATTATGTAACAGCACACTGCTTAATTTATATACCAGTGTATGTGTCTTTTGTAAAAAAATGAAGGCAAATGTTACAACAAACAGGAGTAACTTAACTAGAATTAGTCAAATACAGGTGCAAAGCACGGGTATGACAGAAAAAAGAAGGTAGGAAGACAGTTTAGAAAAATTCAGGGCTCATTCATAAAACGGAAAGCAAATCCTTCTGCTGAGACTATCCCGTTGAAAATGAACTGCAAGTCAACACTGTTTCTCTTTTACCCATTCTCCATTTGCAAGAGGCGATTTGAAGGCTTGATTATCCTTTGTTTGCTGTGTGTTCTTTCTTAAGTATCACAGACTTCAGTATGAAAATGTGCCTTCTTTCTGTTGAAGGATCTAGCAAAGTTCGGGCAAGGAAGGAGATGATTTCACTGTAAATGATACATGAGCTTGGTGGGAACAAGTAACTGGACAAATACAAACATCCCCTTTCCTTAGCCATTATAGGTCACAAACATCATGGCTCAGGGTTCAGCTTACTGCAGTATTGGTAATAGCTTGAAAATTGGCAGCACCTGCCCTTGAAACAGAGGAGTGCAAAGAATAACTGGGGGAGGAAATCAGAATGCAACCAGAATAATAGAAGCATGAAATAATTTCCCCTATTTTGCAGTTTGCTTTTGGCTAGTAAACACCTTTTTCGCACGTACAGCAATAGCAACCTTAAAGCAGCAGGCAAGTTCACTGCTTGCAAGGCATGTTTTTGACTACCAGTCATGTGTTCGTGCTTCTCTCCAGGGATCTGTATCGAGAATTCCACCTAGAATTTCACTAGGCAGGAGCTTTTTGGGGACAATCCCATCCATATCTTAATCATAGTCTATTTTAACTGTCGTAATAGTGTCCAGGTTTGGTTTTTCGCTGCTACTCCTTCCGTGAACAGAAGTTAAATGCTTTTTAAGAGCAGACTTGTGTTTGAAGTCCATGTCGCAGCAGTGACACTTGTAGGGCCTGTCCCCGCTGTGTATGTTCAGATGATCCTGGAGTGTACTTTTGGCTGTGAAGGTCTTCAAGCACACCATGCACTGGAAGGGGCGGATGCCCATGTGCCCCCGGATGTGTCTGTTTAGGTTCTTTTTCTGTGTAAACGTTTTGCCACACTGCAAACACAAGAAGAGTTTGTGCATTTTTAGGTGTCTAAGATAGTTCTCAAGGTGCAGAAATCCCCTGGGACACTTTGGACACTGGTGTCGCCATGAATTGCTGGAATCATCCACGCTCTGGAAGCCATTCGTCCCACCGTAAGTTCCTTCTGGATTGTCATTGACTAAAGCCTGAAAGTGATTTCCTGACATTTCTGTATTTCTGCTTTCAACTGTAGAATTTATCAAGCAGTGCTGGGTTTCTGGAAAATACAAATTTGTTTTAGAGGAAGTGCAAGGCTGAGGAAAATTATCATTATCTACATTTGCGACGCTCATAGAATCCATTCTGAAGATACAGATTTCTTCATCCTTGATTCCAATCTCAACTGCTGGTATTTCCGAGGGTTTTGTGTCCTTCCCTTCCGAGACGACGCTCTGCACTATGGGCTGCAAGATGTCCCCATTCTCCTGCTTCACAGCGTACTCAACATTCACTGGGCTGTCTTCAGAGATCTCAATTATTTCACAGTCTTTATCTAAACCCTCATCCCCATTTCTCAGTTCAGCGTCTGAGGAATGACACCTCTCCGCAGCCTGGTTCTCCATGGAAGCGTCGACCTCCAGGTATTTCGACAAAGCTTCAGTACACTTCTCCACGATGTGAACCATCTGGAGGTAGCTGGCAGCAGTGAGGTACTTCAGCAGCTCCTTCTTTTTGACTTCCAGAGCACCGGTGTAACAAGAGAGCAGGAGCTTTCTGCCCACCTCGGCGCTCTGCAGGATGGTGATCCGCACCTGCCTGGACTGATTGAGCAGGAACTGATCCCGCATGAAGGTGGAGCAGGCGGCGAAGATCACTTTGTGCCCCTGGAACTCCGTGTCGTTGATGTAAATGGAGACGTCGCAGAAGAGGTTCTGCTGCCGCAGGAGGTTCATCTTCTGCAGCACGGCATCCCCTTGCTGCTCGAACTGGAAGTGCAGCACCTCCGAGTCCGCTGCCATGGCGCCGCTCCTGCGGGGGAACCACCAGAGAGTCCCGCCGAGCCCAGGCCACCCCCGCCGGCAGGGCCCAGCCGCGGCCCCGCTCCCCTCCGCGGCGGCTGACGGGCTCCGCGGAGCCGCCTGCCCGCCCGCCCTCCTTCCCTGCCGCTCACGGGCCGCTTCCCCAGCCGGTGCCTGCTCCGCCGCCAGTACCGCAGCGCGCCGGAAGCGCTTCCTCCGTCCGCCCCTTCCGATAGCGCCGCCGGAAGGGGCCCCAGCGCGGTCCCGTCCACCCGCCCCCTCCTGCTCCCCTCCCCGGTACCGTTACCGCGGTGAGCAATGAGAGTCGGCGGGAGACAGAGTTAGCAGCACGTTTATTATGAGAGTTGGCACTGCTACAGCGGCTGCCGCCGGGAGACACCGCGCCGGCACCGGGGCGCGCCTCGCCAAACGTCCGGTAGAGGTAGCAACGTACGGGCCCGGGGCGCCGCGGGCCGCCGCCCCCGTAAGGCATCTCGGACAGCAGCGGACCGGGGGCTCCGCTCAGCCCCGGGGCGGGCGCTATCAGCGAGAACAGGCCGAGGGAAAGGCGCAGCGCCGGGCCGAGCAGCAGGCTTTGCCCCGGCCCCCGAGCGGGGAGGAAGCTACCGACAGCCACTGACCGCCTGCTTTGGTAACAACGCGTAGTATGAGACTTTTGCCCAGTCACTGCAGAGGTAGCTAATGCTCAGTCCATCGATTATACAATCTCCAAGGAAAAACGTCCATTCTACCTTCTCAACCCTTACCACATCAGGAAGGTAACCCGCGTTCCCCCTTTTGTCTTTAAAAATCAAGATTAAACGTGACTTTACAGTTCTCTCAACAGTTTCAGTTTGTATCATCACATCTCGATTCTCCCTCCTCGCCTCTACTCCTCCCAATGACTCCAGAACCAAAATCCGCCCCACACAATAAAGTTATTTCAACAAAAGTCCAGCGGGCAGCTAAGTTTTGCCAAAAAGCTGTGTTAGAAAAAGACTGACACTTCAGTTTTATCAGTTACTAATTTGCAAACCGTGTCTTCTAAAAGAAAAATAAATACTCATCCCTGATCTATACAGGAGGCTGTGCGGCTGCACCAGACGCTGCAGGAACACATGCTACACAAGCTACCACCACTTGGAGAAGTGGTGAGCCTAAACCACTGGTAAACCTAACAGTTCTAAGGTTTTCTTCTTCTATATAAAATAAATAAATTAAATGCCAACATAAAACAAACAAAAAAAAAAATCCTAATATATTCAAGGAGTTATTAAAATAGTTTTGTAATAGACTTCAGTTATTTTTAGGATATGCAGGAAGTTGTACAGCACATTAACTTGTGAGACTATCCACTTACCAGCAAATAGTATTCTACACATTAACACACAGATTATGATAACTGCCATAGTCCTCATCTGAATATGCAGCATCAGTAGCAACATCCAATGGATCTAGTCTTTCACTAACTGGAACATTGCAATGAAGACAACATTTTACATACATGGACCATTAAGTTCATCTTATTCTATAGAAATCGAGCTGCCTCTGTATATTCCATTTAAAATAATTCTCACTCCATTTTCATCTGCAATTCAGAGAAGCATTAGCCAGATTTTTCTGTTCTAATACCTCTTCTATACTCTTCACTTGTCTGTTCCTTATAGGGGCAAGTTTTACATTAACTCTACCACCAGCGTGCTCTGCACCATGCCATCAGTGTATTGCCCTCTTAGATCTCCAGTGTTTCTGGAGTCATGCAGCCATCTCCTGCGTAAACCTTTTGGCCTGCACCCTTTGGCCAGGCCAAAAGCACAGACATCAGTAAGAAGTCACTGTTCATCCAACAGATGCGTCCATTTTCATCGGAGAAGCAGTCTTCTGCATTTCTGCTTTTTACTATTTACTTCTGCCATGGTCTCACCAAACGACCCCAAAAGCAGCCTTTTAACGGAACGCAGTCCCAGCCTTCTCAGATGTTGACATTGCCACAGCACAGGGTGGACTCAAAACTTATGTATCTTGACCAAATCATTTTTTTGTTCCTTAGGAAACTCCCTTGTCTCTTCATATCAGCTTCAACAAGCTGTATTCTCCCTACAGTAGGATTACAGCTTCGTAATTCCACAAAAACAATCAAACCAAGCTTCCCAAAGCTTTCAATACCATCCATTTTGCTGCCACTGTTTCTAGCATTTGTACAGTTTTACTCCTTTCTCTGGCAGAAGACCATTTTCTTTACCATGTCCATATTCATATCTGGTTGGATGGTTCACTCATCCCTTACAGCATGTTGACCTGGCTCTGCAAGCTCTTATTCTCCATGTCTATCTTCGTTCTGACGTTAGTGCTATAGCTTATTTCCATATAGTGAGTAATGTATTATCAAAATGTTTGAACAATACAGAAGATTCTGCCTGAGCACAGAATGCCAGTGTCAGCTGCAACCATCACGTTCAGTTTTAGCTCAAAACAATTCTGAAAGCGGGTGGCTTTAAGAGGAAAACCAGTTTCTCTTCCTATGCAAACCTATTTCCTGCCCCAGGAACCTGAACCTTTTAAAAGTTCCAAATAGATTTTAGGCCTAAATATATTTGCTACAACTTGAAAGATGTAATGCCCTGACTCCATTTCCATTGCTTACTTCATAGCTGTCCATGGAACAGTTCACGTAACAGTCAAGTACAGTAGTTTACGAACACAATTGCAAAACCTGATTCACAGAATCACCTCGCTTTTCTACTTGAACCTACGTGGGTTTCTGAAAATGTTCTGCAACATTAACGTCCATCAGTGTAATGCCTGTGTAAGGGAATCCTGGCTTTTACACACATGGATCTGAAGATCAAGACCAGCTTTTGATAATTACATACAAACCCATTTTTTGCTCTAACACACCTTTGGTCATACCTGCTTAGCATTTTTAACCATACAATAGCAGCCTTTCACCCTCACCTCCTCATTCAAACACACAAACAGTACTACTTTTAGGTAGGAAGCATAATCTCAGCCTCATGCAAACCTTGTGGAAAGGAGCTGCATTGGAAGAAATACTTACTCCAAATACAAACAGCAGTTCTCTACTGAGGATCAGCCATTTGATTATTAGTTTATGCTACACTTCAGTGTAATAAGAGTGCTGTTCTACTGGGAATGGTGTCCCTCATAAATTACTTTCAGCCTGATTGGGATGCGGATAATTCCACGGCACTTTTGAGAAGTAATATGGTATAATCCCAGAATCCCAATTAACATGCCATTCCCGCTACATTTGATGTTTAAGGCGGTATACAAGAGGTATTGCTGAGTACAGCTATAGCTGCTATATTAACCTATGGAAATTGTGCTACCTATACCTCATCCTATGCTCTGTAAAACACTAGTGGCCATGAACTATGCAGGGCACTTAAAACAACAAAAAAAATATTATTTGAATGTCCAAGAAATCAAATAACTTTGTTGTTTAACATTCCTATGGCAGGTATTTTTGTTTCTTTTTTCAAGTTAACTGACATGTGGCCCTTACTAGCTATCAAGGAGAGATATACAAGAACTAAAAAAGCAAGGCATGGAGTTCTTGGACATTTGCAGCTTTGAAAACAGTTTCTTTTCACAGTGTCAAAAAGCAGGATTTCTCCACTCCAGCTTTGCTTTAAAATTAACAGCTGTTGTGGCTTATGTGATGCAACATTTATGGAAGATGGGTGATAAATTCTAGTTTTGAAGTGTTTAGCTTGTCTTAGTCAGTACATACACTGGTAAGTGCCCTTTAAAAATCCCAGGTATGAGAGTGTAAGACATAGGTCACACTTGCTTTCCAGGCACCAGCCTCTCGCATTCCAGAGCTGCAATTTCTTCTCATTTTGAACAGTTCTATGCAATGACCAGCTAACCCTGCCAAATCATTTAGGGTTTTATCTTTTCATAATGCATGTTGAGGTTAAAAACCCTGAGAGCTTTTAAGATAGCATTGACTGGCAGCGGCATTTTCTTGAAATAGTTTAGAAAGGGCAAGAAAGTGACACAAAAATACTTCATTTCAACTGTAGGGGTCTAGATAGAAGACCAGAGAAAGGTAATTTCAAGAGGTAATTTTAAATTTAACTATGTGGAGTGCTTTCAGTTATCCAGTGATTAAAAAAAAAATAATAATTGGGTTATCTCAGAGACTTGTCCTCTTTGCTCTCTCCTCCATCTGCCCAGACACAGAGTCCTCTAACTGTACAGCAGATGGTTTACTGGCAACCCCCAGCAACAGTCTTTCAAAAGGTGTTAGTCTTGAGTCTCGTAATCAGAGAGAAATGAAACAATTAACCCCATAATCCACAGTAGAGACACAGACAGAAACCTGAAGGAAGATTGCTATTCACAGAAAATATCAAGTAAGACTAAGAATGGTGGCTGGAGACCTGCCAGGTTTTGCAATCCAACCTGCCATCCATCCTTCCATCCATCCATCCATTCATTGCCTTTCAGGGCATACCACTAGCTTAGGTAAGAGCCCAAACCAACTGTCTGCTCCTCAGTCATGATCTCTACAAAGGGCTGGTTTTAACTGCTCAGTTGACGCAGGTACTATCACTCCTTAAACCAAGCACAGCCTGAGGCAGCTTCCCTGCATCCAGTACCTGGCTTGCATCAGCTTGCTGACAGACCTTACTGTCTGTAGCAGCGCTACATGTGAATGTATCAAAGTCCACTGTTATGTCTTGAACGTTCCTTTCATTGGCATTGTCAAAGCTATTTTTACCATGTAGCTGTTTCAGGTGTTTCCTCAGAACGGGTTTATGCGCAAAAACCATGTCACAGTAGTTACACTTGTGGGGCTTGTCCCCACTGTGCAGGTTGAGATGGTCCTGTAAGGAACATTTCTGAGAGAACGTTTTCCCACAGATCTTACACTGGAAGGGTTTGATGCCTGCGTGCACTCTCATGTGCCGGTGGAGATTGCCCTTCTGAGTGAATGTCTTGCCACAGAGCAGACACATAAATAGTTTATGCATCTTTAAGTGATTAGCGTAGTTTTCCAGATGCCGAAATACTCTTGTGCACTTTGGACACTGATGGTGCCACTGGAGGCCTTTGTCTATACCTCGGTTGTTGGGCCCAAACATATCTTTAGAGGCCAGAATGATGTTATCGCTGCCAGCATAGGAAAGGGCATAGTTGTGGAGGTGGTTTTGCTCTATTTCACTTGCCCTGTTTTCAACAGTGGAGTTGATAAGAAAGTGTTGAGGCTCCGAGGAATGCAGCGCAGTTTGTTCAGAAGAAATAAACTGGTTCTGATCCTTCTTATTTCTGACTTCTGTCACCTCCCCAATGGACTCCACCTTGATGATCTGAATATCGCTATCCTCCATGTCCATACTGTCTTCCAAAGGTTGAATACAAGGTGAATCTTGCTGCAGAGAGTCGTCGTCTCCTTGGTGTTCCTTCAGCTCAGAGGAGTCGCTTTGCTGTTCACACTCTTTGCTCTCCAACGGCTGCTTTGGTTTTATAAACTTCCAGAGGGCCTGTGTACATCGTTCAACGATGTGGCTCATCTGCAGGAAGCTTGCAGCAGTCAAGTAGTTTACCAGCTCCATTTCAGGAAACTCCAGAATGCCGCTGTAACAGGAGAGAAGCAGCTGCCGCCCCACTTCCGAACTCTGCAGTATAGAGATTTTGACATCTCTGGAGTCATTCAGTAAGAACTGATCTCGTAAAAAGGGAGAGCCAGCAGCAAATACAATTTTATGCCCATGAACTTCAACATCATCTATATGGACCACGACGTCACAAAACTTGTTTTCTTCCCTCAGTTTGTTCATTTTCTGTAGCATCGAATCCCCATAGTTGTCAAACTTGAAGTGAAGAATATCTGATCTTTCTGACATTTTGGCACACCTGAGGAAAAGCAGCAAGAAAAAAAAAACCACCAAGTGAGAACCTTTTTCGTTTTCTAAAATGCAACTTAAAAGGGTCTAAAGCAATAATACGAAGTGTGTGTTTAATTAGATATTACATCCTAAATGAATACTAAAGCGTGTGATATGTTAAAAGAAGGAAAACACAATCAAGTTTACACCTCGCCTTATAACAGCTTTCACATTTCGTTCATTTAATGCAGCTTGGTATAAAGTAGAGGTGCTATGACAGGAATTCTCCTGAAGCCGTATCCTAAAGAGTTAAAATGTTTACCACACTATTTGTTTCGAATTTAAAGGGAAACCATGGCAGTAGTTTTAGCAGTCTTAGCTCTTGTTAAGCTTCGCTTCTACATTAAGACTCTTCAGAGATTTTGTCTTTACTAAATAACAATGACATTCCTTTGGCTTTTGGTTCTTGATTTCCTTTAATGCCTGAAAAACTTTCATGGATTCAAATAGGTTCAAGGTGAGGAAGAACTTTGCACTTGCCAGACATACAAACACTTCTCTTAACATGAATCGTGCTTCTAGGCTCCCTGTTCGGTACACCAAGGCAATGCAGGAAGTCTTGCTTCTTGTCTTCTTTGGCACATCACTCCTCTAGGAAGTTTGTTCTTGTTTGGTAGTACTTGGAATTAAGAACGGTGGCTCTCCCACCAAACAAGTACCAATCTTTTGACTTTCAACAGTTCTTTTAAGAGTTTTTATAAGGCTACAGTGATTCTCAATGAAACACTGCTCACGCAATCCTGCCAGAGAGCTGGGATTGCAGGAAGTGGAGAAATCACAGACACTAAATGATGCAAGATTTGGTGAGATAAAAGTAACAAAGCAAAGCAAAACCAATACCTCAAAACTCTTGCAAGCACCACACAAAGCTTTAGCAGAAGCTTTGAAGTTCATAGATAAAAGCAGATACTGCTCTCTTGGGGTGTGAGATGTCAGCTCAGTGTATACAACAGGAAAACGTATGAATTCACATGACAAGGGTTCACAGAGGAACACTTTTAGGACTATCTGCTGATAATGAGGGTTGTTGCAGTTTGCTGATCAGACGTCATTCAGAGATGTGACCTCCTCGCTACTCAAGCCCATCAAGTGTATCGTCTAGCGTACAGCATGAAAGAATTGCAACAGGATTTCAGAACCAAGGGACTCCAGAGAGTTCAGAAGCAGGGGTAGCACCGTCCTGCAGTTCAACCCGTTCTGCTGAGCCTACATGAAGTAGAGCCACCAGTCTCCTGACACAACTTCACTTTCCACTACTGCTGATCTCCAAGAGAGAAAAACAATCAAACGACCCCTCAAAACCGTGCTCAGAACCGCACCCAAAGGCGAAGCAGCCCCGGCCCCGCGGGAAGCAGAGAGAAAGAGAGCAGCAGGTACCTGCAGCGCCGGGCCGCGTCCCCCCGCTGGCACCCGCGGCCGCTCCTACCGCAGCGCACGCCGCGGCCTCCGGCTACGGACCTAGAGAGGGGAGGAGAGCCGCCGTGAGCCGCCGCCCGGGCCTGCGGCCGCGCTGCCCCAGCGCCGGGTCGGGCCCAGGCGCCAGCCGCGCCCCCCGGGCGGCCCCTCGTGCCGCCGCGCCCCCGGCCGGGCCGGGCAGCTCTCCGAACCCGGCCCGCGGCGGCGGCGGGAGCAGCGGGAGCCACGGCCCGCTCCGGACCGCGCTCCGGGGCCGCCGCCCGCGCCCCGCCAGCCCGCCGGGACCTACAAGCGCCGCCGCCGCAGCCCAGGACGGCGACTCGGAACCGCATTGTTCGGCCGCCGGAAGCGCTCGGGCGCCCTCCGCCCCGCACCCGGAAGCGCCCGGCGGGGCACCGCCCCCTCCGCCCGGTCACGTGGTGGGCGGCAGCGGCGGCCCAGGCCCGGCACCGGGAGGAGGCGGCGGCGGCGGCGGCCGGGGTAGGTGGGTTCCTCGGGCCGCCCCGTCCCTCCCCGCCGCTGCCCGGCGGTCCCGGCCCGCTCTCGCGGCGCCTGCGAGGTGCGTGCGGGCGCTGTCCCTCCGCCGCTCCGAGGTTTCACCGCCGCTCCCTGCCCCTGACCGGCGAGGGCGTGCGGGAGGTGGGGGCTCTCCTGCACCTCGTTACCGGCGTGTCCCTCCCTTGCTCCCCCGGGTCGTGTCTCCCCCTCGCACCCCCGTCCCCTCCGCCCGCCGGGGCCGCGGCGTCGGCGCGGGTGGCAGTGGGAGTGAGGCCGGGAGTCCGCCCCGGCCCGCAGAGGGCCGGGCGCTGCCGGCTCCCTGGGCCGGGTCCCGGGGCAGGTGGGGTGCGCCGGGCCGGGCCTGTCCCTTCCAGCTCCGTCGGGGTGGACAGGGGTGACCCCCCTTGCTCCGAGGCCCCTCCCGCCGTGAAGCCCACCAGTGCTACCGGCACCCCTCCGAGCGCGTACCGGAGCCGCCGGAATTCACTCCCGCGGCGGGGCCGTCCTGTCCCGGGCTGCACTGGGCTCCCCCGGGACCGCCGCTGGTTTCCCGGCCAGGCGCCCGCTTCCCTCCCCATGGCCCGGCTGCGTTGGTTGATGCCTGTTGCTTCCAGGTGGATCCTAAATTGTGGCATTTCATTGCGTCCAGCGGTCTTTATTGGGTGTATGTCCCGCAACCTCGGTGTTGCTCTCGGTTTTTTTTTCCTTCCTGTTGGCAGGGAGACGTTTGCTTCACTTAAAACGGCCTCAGAAGATAATTTTTGAGGGCTGATTGTGTCAGTTAGGGGTGAAAATTCAGTATAAACAAACAGTGCACTAAGTTTGCTTAAAAACACCCATCAGCAAAAAATAAGTGAAAATCGAGCTGGTAGAAGTAGACTTTTTGTCTGTGTAGTTTTACCTGTTCAAGGCATGTCGTGGGAGAGGAGGAGAAGGAGAAAAAATACTCAGGAGAGGTTTGGAGAGAGAGGAAAGACCATGTTTATTTCTTAAATACAAGTTGGAGATGAAGTTCTGCTTACCTGTACTGTTATACAGCTACAGCGTGCTGCATATCCCCCCTTTTATTCTACTTACAGGTTGTGTTAAAGGAAAACTTGATGGGATTTGTTGAGATTTTGGGCAGATTTGTTGGAAAATGTGTAACTGCACAGAGTGCCCCATTGCTGATTAAATTACAGAAACACTGTATGCTTTTTAAAGGGCTCTACTTACCATTAAAAGGTCAAGGACCTGAGCAAACTTATTTTTGTGTACAGAGTAAACAAATTAACACATGGAGCTTGGCAGTGGGGTTCCTGCTGTTCTCCTGATCCCAGTGCAGGTAGCTTTTAGTAGCGTGCACCAAATGCAACTCTCCTTTTGCAGTTCTTCCACAGCAAAGTTGGAAAGTACTGTGTTTGGTGAGCAAAACTCTCTGCTTCTCTTTGAATCCTAATGAGGGAGGAACTCCAGACGTATATAGAGCCTCGTGGTAGGAGTTTGTTTAGCCTCTGGCTGCGCTCACTGCCTTTATCCCAGCCTCCAGCCTGTGTTGTGCCCTGCATGTCCCAGCTCCCCTGTGCAGACAGCTCAGAGATGTGCCTGATGGAGCAGCAGCCGCTGAGCACGGATGGAGCATCCGTTCATAGCTAATTCATTCCAGTGACGGACCAGCTAAGGCAGCGTCAGCATTTCTTTTATAAGGCATGGTTTCCCAGGACCTGCTGCGTGTTTCTGGGGTTGGGGAATTTGCTTATTCCGAGAGCCTAAAAATCAGTTTTGTCCTTTGAGCAGAGAGTTGAAATGGAGATTAAAATTATGTTGGCAATAACTATGAATCTGTTAAGGGTTGTTAACAAAGATTGCATTAGCTTAACTCTGGTGTTTTGCCTGATGCCTGGTTTTACATACAATGTCTAGTGATACGCTCAGCTTCCTGAGATCTGCACTTTACCACTCCTGAGAAGAGGAGGGGGGTGAAATTTGAGGCAGCATTATCTCTAAATGATGATATCTCTTTGGCTCGCTCGCTCTTGAGGTTAGTGGGAGCATGTGTGGCTGCCAGTGTTTTAAAATGAACAGGGAAGTTAGTATTGTAGTTACTATTTTTAATTCATTACTCTCTTTAGTCATCCTAATCTTTATTTTCACGTGCAGTGTTCCGCTGGTTTTCTTGCTTCATTTTGAGTGCAGAATACTTCTTGTTGCATTTGAGAGCGTGTGCTGCACAGGGAAGGTGGGTAAAGATCAAACATGATTGCTCAGACTAATCGTGATATGCGAGGATAAAAAGGGTTGCTAGTGATAGATCTTTCTTGTATGGTTGGTGCATCCCCCCCAAAGCTGCAGTAAAGTACAGGTGATGTGTATGTGCTCAGAAACACTCAAACCGCAGCTCCTTTCCCACATGTCTGTCAGTGTGTCATCACTTTTGCTCTGACATTTCTTATGCTGCTCAGGCTGCAGCACCTGGCACAACAGCCTGGGATGATAGTGTAGCATTTTCCAGGCTTTTTCCAAGACTCGGGCTGTATCTGTAAAACAATCAGCTTACACTACGTGAATTGAAATCACAGATGTCAAAGACTAAAGACCTAAGAGTCCTAAAGCGTGCTGGCTTATTTGTCATACCACAGCTTTGCAAAGTGCATTGTAAAGCTTCTGAACTCTGCTACAAATTCCATTCTTCACCCACACTAAGATGCTAATGATGAGAAGTAGGAAAGTAGAACTTTGTGTGTGTAAATTGGACTGTACTGGATATTATTGTTAAGCTCTGCATAAAGCCAGGGGAATAGAAACAGAACATACATTCTTTTCAGTGAATCAGTTTGCATTGAATCAGTCACCTCAGTGCTGTGTGACACCTCCTTGTTTTCCGTAACAATATACTTAGTGTATTTGTGGTTTAGGGGATAGAGGATATAAGTTTGTTGTATGCCAAGCTTTCTGACTTTGCTGTTCAAGGTAGCTTCTTGAATTATGCTGTTCTTCAGTAATTTAGTTAATATTGATGTATTGTTCTGCTGTGTCGGGTGCATTCTTCATCAGATATACTGTAGCTTTGTGGAATTGCTATAGGAACTGCAGCTGAAGAACAAAAGCTGAGAAAGATATGAATGGGGGGCAAAAAAAGTCTCTTCTCCTCTCTAGTTTGCATATCTGTTCTCATGCTTATTCTCTTTTCTGCCCTGAAAACCCATAACTTAAGTATATTCTGTGTTGTATTCCTCTCTAAATTCAGGCCAAGGGTGCTGCATTTGCTGTTGACTTGAAGGTAACTGCTGTTTTAAACAGTCCAAGAAGTTCACAGCTCAAACACTGATACTTCAGCTTACCCCCTGGCTTTTGTTTTATGTGGCTGTGGATGTTCTAAACACTGGAAAATGGGTGTCCCTTGGAAATGGAGTGAGAGCAGCCATAGTTACAAGTGCCTTGCTTCACTTGTGCATGTCTCAAGGTGGCATTCAAGCCTCAGTCTCTTACAGTAATATAAAATGGAAGGTTTTATGGTTTTCTTTTTCTTACTGTTTGCTTTAAGCTCTTTTAAATTCATTCTGGCAGTACTTGCAAGGAAAATTTTGATCACAGACTGCAGGTCAGGTGCCAAATACTTGGGAGAGGATAGAAAAGTAAAAGATAAATATTTTATAAATCTATGGAACTAGGTTTATATTTTATAAATCTATGGAACTAGGTTCTATTTTCCAGTTGCTTGAGATTTTAGCATGGTGAACGGTGTCTTTGCTGTTCCTTTGCGCGTTATCTTGAACAGGGAGGGTAAGGTAGGTTGGTGTTTGGTTGCTTTAAAGATTAAACAAAAACATCTTTTACGAATCTAGTTTGTTTCTTGGCCTCACATTGTAACATTGTGAAACAACAGCAGTGAAGGTGAATTGCATCAAGACTTAGAATTTTAATCTCATTTCGCAGCTTTTTCTAATGGTCTTTTGTGTGGGGATAGGCCAGGATACTCATTTAATGACGCGGGTGAGCAAAGAAATAAGTGGTTCAAACTTTGCCACTTAGTATGCGCTTTCCCTAGACGCTCCGTCTCCCTTCGAGGTGTAAAGACACCTGCAGGCAACTAACTACATTATTGTGGTGTAGCTTTGTGTCAGGACCTAAACTATGCTGAATTCAAAAGCTCGTATTTTATTTATGTTGAAACAAACCGAAGTCTCTTTCCTTGTAAGGGATGTTTGTGGCTTCTGAGAACCATTAAAACTTGAGATCTGCACTTGGCTGGGGTCTTCTCTCCTACCTCTGAACCATGAGAACGGAAAGCTTCAGCTTTTAAACAAGTTGGAGGTATTACTAAAGAGCGCTGTCACCGCTGCTGTTCTTGCTTTTTGATTCCAGAGGAGTCATAAGCCTGTGCACTTAATTGCTCTGTTGGTCTTTGATGTGTGTCCTTCCAGGCTGGCCCATATCTTAACGAGCTCAGAGGCCTTCTCTGGTTGATTCTTCCATTGTGAGCTTCCTGATCCAGATAAAATGATCCGTGTGGAAAGCTGCATGGAACAAAGCGACAGCAAGGAGCACAGGAAATAAAATGCCTGCAAAGTATGGGGATGGGAATTTTGGTTAACTTTAGGCAGTGCTTTGGCATTTTTAGTATCTTAAGACTGCTTTTGCACCTCAACTGTTTGAGCATTAACATGATGAACCTCAGTGGCTGATTCCAGCGGTTGGGTAATTGAGTCTCGCTTGCTCATACATCACTAAGAAACAAAAGCTTCTTACAGTAGTCTACTACGTTGTCCCTTTCCTGTGCTGTCTTGTCTTGTGTAATGTCAGTGAGATTTTTGCTCAATGTAAGGTTGGCAAAGTTGGGACCTTCTGCTGTTGCAATTCTGTGTTGTGAAACTACTGCAGGGGTTAGGCTGTGCTCTAGGATCAAGTGTGGCATCTGTTTAAACCACAGTATCGAAAAAGAATATGCAAAATAAGGGCATACTACTTCTTTATTTGAACTTAACGTTGGTGAAAGGTGTCAGATTGATAGACTTTGCAAATAGGTGAAATCAGCATTTTGACACAGATGCACTACACCAAAATAAATAGCTAAATTGATCCTTGCCTAGATGATCTTTACAGCTGCTTGTGATCAAAGCCCGCTCTTCTACCCAGCCTGTCTTAGTGTGGCAGATGAGTTTGTATTGTTTGAAAGCAGTAAAGCCAAAGGGCTATTAAGTGTTTGAAGCTTGTTTTTATTCTGTGTTTCAGTATATTTAATTTAGTTGTTTTCGGGTGGTCTGTGTATTGTATAGATGGTGCAATAGGGAACTTCTGCAGAAATGTTTTAGTATGAGTTCTTTAAACAAAAGCATCTTTAAAAATGAGAACTCTGCCCTAAGATACACACAAGTGGTGCCAGATAGACACATACAGTGAGTAAAACCTTTCAAAATATCTAAATTTCTCAGCCAGTAATTCTCATTGAAAGTCAGTGGATCGTAAAATGTTTTTGCAGAGGATACCTGAATACCTTACATACTTTTGAAAATGAAACCAAATAATCACAGCTATGTTGACGTCCACAAACAACCCACATCCTCCTTCCTCTCGCACACTGCTTCAGTTGTCCACTGAAACATATTTCAGGACCACGAAGCGACTCGATTGGTAAAGTAATCAGGTTAAAAATAACCCAGAGGAAAAAAAAAAAAAGAGTTGTTGTCCTCCTGGCAGATTTCATGTCATGTTGGTGGCCGTGCAGAGCCGGGTATTGATGGAAATAAAAGCAGGCTTTGCTATTTTGGGTGCATTGTTCTTGGTTCAGCGAGGAATGCGATGAGCCATGCTTGTGGCTATGCCAGGTTTCTCCGTTGTTTGGCTGCTCTGTTGGAAGCCAGGTTGGGACAGTCCTTCACCTATGGAAGGCAGAAGTTGAGGTTGAAAAAGCACTTGGGTTTGGTCATGCCTGGAAGCATGTAAAGACCCGAGCCATTGTGATAAGGATATATTTGGGTTTCTGGGAAATGTAATCACCCGTTTTTAATCACGCAGTCTGTTTTGAGCCATGGGTTCTGAGAATTTGTGCTGTAGAGTTCAAGGTGTGCAGCTGAACTTCACCTTTTGTTCCTTTCTTCAAATGCCTCTCAGTGCCAGCTCCAGCTTTTTAAAACCCTCTGTTGGCTCTGATTCTCAGTACTGATCCAGCTAACGCTGTTCTTCCTGCTTCTTGGAAGTCTTTTATTGTTCCTTACAGTACAGAAGATTCAGCATAGATGTCTCCTTGTTTTAGAGAATCCTTATCACAAAATATTAAGAGTTAGATCTAACTCTTGTTTTGGGGGAAAAGAGAGTGACTGCAGCATACAGCAAGCTCTGATAGCTACAGAATTAACTTTAACATTAACATAGGTGAAGACAGACAGGTTATCTGAAGAGAGTAAATGGACTTCGTCGTTCTGGCTTTAATACGAGTCCTTTGTCAGCTGGCATAGTGTGTGTTCCAAGGGCCTGTTTTGTGCTATGTGTAGAAAATGGTGCCTGACATAACCATGGGATACTGTGAAGAGATTTATTAACTTCCCTTTTGCGAGCTGTGGAAACCAGTGCTCTGACAGCAGTATGCTTCTTAGTAAAATCACAGCAGGACCATGAGTGTACACTGGCAGGAGAGTCGTAACTCGGTGGTGCTGTCAGATGTGTTACCTTGTATAACTAGTCAGCAGGCTTCTGAAAAGAAACGTTTGAGCATTTTAGCATGAAGTTTTATATAAGTATTTTTATGATTTTTGTTTTTCAGGAGTTTATAACATATTTAATCTCATTCATGAATCGAACTTCCTTTTTAAGTCATGGATGACAAGGCTTCTGTTGGAAAAATCAGTGTCTCTTCAGACTCGGTATCCACTCTTAACAGTGAAGATTTTGTCTTGGTTTCCAGGCAAGGGGATGAAACACCATCTACAAATAATGGTAGTGATGATGAAAAAACAGGACTGAAGGTAAGAATCAATAACCTGAGTTTGTTCCCTATTCTTCTAAATCAAACTAACCATAGAGAGCTTAAAGAGGGACTTCTTTATTGTGGAAAACTTGACAGAAGGGAGAACTTATTCAGGAATCAATTTTGCCAGTGATTTCTGCATTACTATGGCTGATGTCAGAGGTGGTAATTAGGTTCTGGGTAAGAGCTCTCTCCATCACTACCTGTGGGTTTTTTCCCACTTTGCAGAATCCTTCATGAAGTGCTTAGGATGAAAGAGACTGACTGTCAAGAACTTGGAACTGTGATTTCATCACAGCTTTCAGATAGAAAGTAACATTAAACATATGCTTGATTTGACCATATCCATTAATTAAATCATATATTAAAGTTTTCCCCAATGTGAAATGTTCTCTTTAAGAAATGTGGAAGCGTAGTTATAACTAACAACTTGGCATGAATCTGAGAATACAAGCCTATGTGGTAGGCTCGTGTGAATTGGAAGGGCATTGATATCTCACTTCTAAAAGTGCTGTTCTGAAAAGAGACCCTTGTCACTCTCTCTTTTATTTCCTCCTCTTTTTATTTTTTTTTTTTTTTGCTACTGAAAGAAAATCTTTCATCCCAATTTGTATTCCAGCAATCTTTAAACAAAGTGACACAAGTAGGGTGCTCACTCCAAATTCCATCATTTTAATGTGTTGAAAACCAGATCTTTCCTGGAGTGAGTCAAGTTAATATGTTTTTTGAGGGAGATTGAAAGAGATACTCCACCATCACATCACCATGTGACTGATGTCTGCAGTCACATCTATGTCTTGAAAATGTCTTTAAAGATGATGAGAAATCACATGTTCTGCCTGTTGGATTGGGTGTTCCTCTTTCCCTTAGCAGCAGTTGTAACAGAGACTTTACTGAATGTTTCTTGATGCTTTTGCTCATCTTGCTTTTACCTCTCAGGTGCTTTGTTTGTTTTTCTTGCATTCCTTTGAGTCCTGGATGAGCTGTACCATTATAGTGGCTGTTCTCTTTTTATATAGGGCTTGAAGCTAGTTCTGTTAGTTAAGAGTCTTAAGATCTTACTTTTGCTTCATCTGGCAAGAATGTTCACTGGTGGTTTATTGCTGTTGCAGAAGATTGCTGCTTCACATCATACGATCGTCTGAAAATAAATTGAGATTCTCTTGAACAATCAGCTTGGTGATCTGTGAAACCCAGTGAAAGTCTGTAACCTCACACTTGTCTTTCTACATACTGCAAATACCAGCAGCTATGAACACTTAACAGTCCATTAAGTGTTGGAATAGTCTCCATAGTGGTGCTTACCTTGAGAATGCTTATGTGGCAGTGTACATAATAAGCTCCCAAAGTTGTGATGCATCGTTTGAGAGCCCAGGAGACAGACATGGTCAACTAGATTTTCCTTTCCATCCTGTTATTCCCAAAGAAAATGTGGAAACGTGAAATGCTGTAGTCTGCAGCACTTCTTGCTCCACGTGGGAGCTGTTTGTATTGTTGGTCTAACAATGGCCTTGTGGCTGTCCTGCAGTGTTCGTATGACATGCTGTATCTTGTTTAGTACAATCAAAGAAATTGAAGAGACTTTTGTATAAAGTCATCTTCATAAAGTTTGCAAATATTTCAGAGTACCCCGAATCAGTTTCAAACTGACTCCTTAAGTTTTACTCACGTGTTTGCTTCCAAAGTGGTTTATGAAATGCTGGCTGTGGGTATGGTGTTCCTCTTGATGAGGAAGGAACAACATCAGTGCTGCCGTCTCCTGATCATCAACAACTGTAAAATCAAGTTATGCTGTTCCCTGATTTGGCACTGAATGTCACAGAGCTTTGCAGGTCTTAAAGATAAGCTTCTTCATGAATTTAGTGCCAAGCCTGAGCACAATCCTTGAACAAAGTGATTCACCTTGAGCCTTTCAGTGTTTGATGTTTGAGAGTATGTGCTCTTTGGTTATTGGCTGCAATCTGAGTGATTCTTGGAAACAGTACACCTTAGATAAGCAGTCAGTGTGCATTCTCAATTCTCCCATGCAGGGATCTGCCTGTTAACCTCCTTCCTTCTGTTTAGGGAGGTGAAAAAACTGTTAGCAGAGAAAATAGGAAGACTTTTTAGACGTTCTTAAGGATAGAAATTGTCTTTTGGTGTTGTTCTACAAGAAAAGAGACATACTACTGTAGAATATGGCTTTGTTCTTGGTATCTCTTTTTCCAGCTTGCAAATAGTCATCAGTAGCCAGTTTTAGTGTATTATTAACACTAAATAATACACTAAATTTTTTTAGTGTATTATTACCCATGTGTGCATGGGTAAGTGGAGTTGTGAAGGTTGTCAGAGATATGTTAAAAGTACTGCCACTGTGATGTCTAAGTAGTTTAAGTAGTATATGTAAAATTCATATTAACAGTACAACATGAGAACTGAGGTGTGTTTCACAGGTACAAATAGGATGAGTTTTTTTCAGGAAGAAGCAATTGCTTTGGTATTTATAACCAAGTTAATTTGTTTGCATATGTCAAACCCCATTTGCTTTGATGTGCCTACTAAGAAAAGCGAAAAATAAGTTCAGGTGTCTTTTTCTGGTGTTCTGTTTCTTTAGAAAAGCAGTTTGAGGATCTTTCATTTGCCAAGGGCAGTCTAAGGATGGTGCTAGAAGTTTAGGCTTGTGTTTGCTGAAGGTGAAAGGCTGTGAAATTTGTACCTCAAACCTGAGGCTCTCATTTCAGATTTGTTGATATGCTGTAGTTTTAACTAATAGTGCTGTGGACTGAATTAATGCACTTTTTGTTTGTTTGTTCTTTCGCAAGTCCAGATAGAGAAATATTTCTTCTGAAAACAATCAGGAACTGTATTTTTCTTCTGTGGGTCATAACTCATGAATGTGTTTTTGCTTTCTGTTCATGCTGAAATACTTGGTTCAGTTTAAAAAGGGCTTGTTAGTGATTGTTTTTTGGAACTATAATTTGCTGGCTGACTCTGCTCTGTTCAAGAACAGGAGTTCTTGAACTACACGGTACAACGAGACTTCTCACAGCAGAGGCCAGCAGCACATGCATCAGGGAAGGGGATAAACTACAGTTCTAAAATCCCCCATGTGGCTGTAAAGGAAGTTTGCTACATCCTATTTAAAGGTTAAGTAAAATTAGTTTTCATGTTTGTGAGAAATGGAGAAAACAATGATTAGGGCAAATGGCTTCTTTCCTCTATCTCAAGCAAAGCTACGTGAAGCATTTCTTAGGTACTGGACTGTTAGTGCCAGGAGGACAGAGAGCTTCTTCAGTCCAAAAGTGTCTTTACTGTGTCTTTTAGAATTCTTTTTGAGGGTAGTGTGGGCAGAGAAGGGAGGCTTTCTTGGAGGGATTCTTTTCAATTACTTTTTAAATGCAGATTTTAATTATGAGCTTCTAGAATATGTAGGAGATTTGTTTTATTTTTTTTAACATGCCCATTTCCTGTCACACTGTGAACAACTTGGGCTCATGTTTTACCTGTCACTACTCATTTTAGGAACTTTTATTGTCAAGATCATGGTTTATTGGGCAGTATCTGGATATAAATTACTGATGCTGATTATTTTACCAAATACAGTAGATGACCATTCAGACTTTTTTTGGCTTGTAATTTTGATGGAATAGAACATTTTTCATGTGCATTTTATATTAATATCATTACAGCATTTAATTCTCACTGGGTATAAATTCCTCACCTTCCTTTCCCAAACCCAAACTGAAGCCTGTTTAATCTCTGTGAGCAAAAGCATGAGAGATGCAGGTTTTTGCCAGAATGAATTTTAACTTCAAGTTTCACAGAAAACAGGTCCTGTAAACTAAGTTACTTTAGGGTTTTTAATATATAGGCTTTAGCAGGGCTGGCAGGACATTATAATTGCTTCATTATATTTTGTTGCAAGACGTATAAACTGTGTGCAGTAGAGTATCACGGTGCATCTTCCATCATCATCATCTTCCTGATGAATGGCTGCAAAGACCTGAATAATAAACTTCATACTTAAAAGGATTATACCTCTGCTGACTGATGGTAGTGCAAGATTTTCATTGTTTCCATGATGAATCATGCAAATAAATGCTAAAATTATTGGGAGGAAAATGCAAATCTGTGGATTCCTGTAACTAGTTACAGGTTGTTGATACTTCTGTGGAGGTACAGCTGAGTAAGGCAGATATTCTGGCAGATGATCCCCTATAGCACATGGGTGTATTTTAATCTATACTGAAAAATTACTTTGTGTTTGAGCATGAGGTTTAAGAGCATAAACCTCTCACAGAGTTTTGTTACTGTTGTTGTTTAGATTCTGCAGTAAAACAGTCACTAGGTTATTGCTTTTCTTTCTTATGTCTCTCCTGCCTAAAGGAGAGCCATAAAGGATCTCATGTGCTTGTGGTTTTTTCATTACCTGTCAATTCAATTTTTTTGCCTACTTTCTTCTGAAGAACAGAGATCTGGGGGACTTCTCTTAAATAATTGTGTTCTCCTCTGTTCTAGAGTAATTCTAGGTCAGAAGTTTCTGTTCTTTGTTAATATTCTTGTCTATTAACCAGAAAATTAATATATAGTTTACATCTTTAATGCAATGTAGATAGAGGCTGCAGATAGAGATAACTGTTTGGAGATTGTGGGCCTGAGTGTGAGAGAGAAGACAGTAAACTTCATGTTTCTTCCTTTTCCTTCTGAACTGAGAAGTTTGTCTTTGGGGATGCAACGAGCATGGCCGTATGTGAGAATTGTGACTTGGCTGAGAAACCTCTCATCTCACTGTAATTACTCCTGAGACACGCCTGTGGAAATGCACATACACATATTTAAGTGACATCTGATGTTTTGCTCATGGTATATTTAATTAATTGCAAGGCTCATCCATGTGCATAAAGGTGTTCTGTTATCTGCCCCAGCGTTATTTCGGCAGTCTTAGCAGACTTCAGCTTGATTTATTTACTGTTAAGAACCTTGGCCATTCCTTCAGGTACTTTCAAGATAATTTAATTTCCTACTATGAGACGCTGGGTTCAAGGCAGATGGAATTTGCTGCAGTGCTGAGCTTGTGTTATGGGCAGATTACAGAGCAGACAGAATTCTTCCTTCTGTTTTTAACCACTTCCTTTCTTTATTGTCTTATTTTACAGATTAAAAATAAGAAGGAGATTTTTCTTTAATAATATTTCATTTACACTCTTTGTAAGAACTTGGGGGAGTTGCACAGTTTGGATTTTATTAGGTTGAGTGTAGCATCTGAAGTCAGTAAGCTTACAGAGACGTAAGGATATAGAAATGCGTATCTGCTCCTAGGGTTGAGGTTTAGTGCCAACAGTAATAACCAGCAGCAGCTGAAGTGTTGGAATCAAGTACCTTTCTCTGGCTGCCATCTGGCAAAATACTTCTGTAACTCCATTTCCATGCTTGATTTCTGAACTATGTAAAGCATCAGTCACTTCCCATTGCAGAGGAATGGACAAAGAGTTTCCTTAGATACAGTATCCAAGATTTTCCTGAAATTAATGTCTTCATTCTCCTTCTACCTTAGGACCTCATTTCACACCATTTAGGTTGCTTTGTGCCTTTCATGTTGACTTCAATGAGTGCAAAGGAGGGCTGTAGATGAGTGTTAGGAAATAAAACAACACTGCTTCTTCTCCTCAGCATGATGGCATAATCCTGTTCCAGGTTCTTCTCTTTCCATGAAACCTTGCTATCTTACCCATTAACTGTGTAGTATATTTAATTATATTTAGCCCTTTCTGGTACCATTCCGAGAATTATTATAGACCACTGTACTGTGGACACCTGCAACTTTCTTCTCTCACAAGCTAGTCTTTGTAGTTGGTGATTAAAGGCTAGTTTGAAAGTAGTCTCCTCACTTTTTCCAGTGCCAGAAAACTCCTCCTTTGAGTTTGTTGAGTTGTTAAAGCAGGGAGGATATAACGTGTGCTGGTGAGCATTTGCACATTGCAGTTTGTGTTTGCGGTTGTAACCGGGTTATATTTGTTAACTGCTGCTTTGGTTGGCAGAAAAAGTCATTTGAGTGACCCTGTGCCTGAGTTGTTTGGGTTTGGTTTGGGTTTTTTTTCATTTGAACAGTCTTTTTTGTGTCCCAACTCTGTTTGTGGCTCTTAGATTGTGGGGAATGGAAGCGAACAGCAGCTGCAGAGGGAGCTTGAAGACGTGCTGATGGACCCACTCATGGAAGATCAGTCAAGTGACCGGGACCATGGAGATGAAGTTAGAGCTGACGGAGATGGGGATGAACCCGTTGTCCTTGAAGCTTCAGCATCCTCTACCATTAACCCAGTGTCGGTGGCAGGACTCCAGAAACCAGAAATGAGTTTGCCAGTGAAACCATCCCAGGGAGGTTAGAAATAAAGGGGGAATGCCTGGTGGCATCTTATGGGCTAGCTTTTTGTGGGGAAAGGAATGAGAATTTAGGTACAGGCGTGTGCACCACCCTTTCTTTGTTTCTCCCCTTGTAATCTCCTAGTGCAGTAAATGCCAGGTTATGTGGTGCAAGAGTTAACATACGCTGAACTAGCCTCTCTTCTGAAAGCACTTGCTGCTGCAGAAATATTATGCTTACTTGCCTGGCTGTATAAAATATCAGTCCATTTAGCTCATCTGTGTATCTTATTGCTGTAATGAAAATCAGTGCACTCTTAAAAGAGGCCCTCTGAGCAAACTGGTTATAGAGTTGGGATAGCTGAGCTGCTCTCTGCCATCAGTAACTCACCTTCAGGCAGGGTTTTTCTATAGTATTTTGGCCTGACCTGACTTTCTTTAACACTTCTGTCATTTAGTTAGTGATGAGTCAATCTCTGATAATTTATTTACATATGCCTTGTCTTGCTTCTTACGTTCAACTTTGTGTCTCACCCTAGACTGTGAGGATTTGAGCCCTTTTACACCTATGACAGATGAGGACAGCGTGGTGTTTAGCAAGCTCACCTACTTAGGCTGTGCCTCTGTGAACGCTCCCCGCAGTGAAGTGGAAGCCCTCAGAATGATGTCCATCCTACGAAGCCAGTGCCAGATTTCTCTAGATGTGACCCTGTCAGTGCCTAATGTCTCTGAAGGAACAGTGAGGTATGAAGCTTGCTCAGGTGCACTCTGTGACTGTGTGCATTTAATCTCATTTCCTTTTAGCAGAGGAAAAAAGCTACCAGGGAGGAGACATGAGCAACTTGGGATTTTGTTCAGTGGAAAAAGTGGGTTTAAAGAGATTTGAGAAAAGTCGTGCTTTGATTTTGTTTTCCAAGGACATTTTATGTCCAAGGATCAGTACAAAATCTTATGATGATTCTATGATGACCCAAGATGTCCGCAAAGCCATAGTGGGAGTGGTTATTGATGAACACTTTGGAAATAGCTTGGAAAGTGTTTAGTTTGTGGGACTGGAAAATGCCTGATACGTGGGGCTTAACAGGGATGAGTCTATCCACTGCTGCATATTAGTGTAGCTTTTTGAAGGCTAAGCCCTGAAGACTACAGGGAAATTACTGGTGCAAATGTCTGTTGCATTGTGCTTTTTTATGCTGTTCAATTAAAATACAATTATTCTGCTCAAACTTTGCATTAAAGGACAGTCAAGAGTTAGTTTCATTGGGATGTATTTTCTCCAGTAGTGATGAAATTGTTAAAGCTTGCAAGTTAATACCTGGCTGAAGTAATTCTTCTAAAGGTGCAAGCTGTGTGTGTGTGTTTTTCTCTCTCTATTTTAACAGACTTTTAGATCCTCAGACAAACACGGAAATAGCAAATTATCCAATCTATAAAATCCTTTTCTGTGTACGAGGGCATGATGGGACCCCTGAAAGTGATTGCTTTGCTTTCACTGAAAGCCACTACAATGCAGAACTCTTCAGGATCCATGTCTTCAGATGTGAAATCCAAGAGGCTGTAAGTTGAAATTTTGTCAAATGATGATTATGTACATGTAAACATTACTATTGAAATTAAAGGGAAGTGCTTCAGGCACTTTAGAAGTAATGTAGTTCATCACTTTTGGCTTTTTTCTACCCCAAGTTAATTGTAGAAACCTCAGATATGAAATACACATTTAATAGTTTACCCTCTTAAGAAGTGTAGAAAAGCAGTTAAAGATGCTAAAACTGAACTATTTTCATACAGTTCCTTCTCATTCTGTTATTTAGTGAAAAATTCAGGTAGGTTTAACTGCTGCATCCTGTACATCTGTAGCTTTCTGATCTCTCTCTGGTGCTGTCTAAATGCAGGTGAGCCGAATACTGTACAGCTTTGCCACTGCCTTCCGTCGCTCTGCCAAACAAACGCCGCTCTCAGCCATTGCCACCCCCCAGACTCCAGACAGTGATATCTTCACCTTCTCTGTGTCTCTGGAAATCAAAGAAGATGATGGGAAAGGTTATTTCAGGTACAGATTCTTCATTTCTGTGCATACAGCATCTGGTTCTGTTGGAAAGTGAGTGACTAGAGAGAGTGAGTCTGAGGTGGTCCCTAAATCCCCTTTTTGAAAGTTACCTAATCAAGTTTAAATGAATCTTTTAATAAAGTCTCATGAAAGAAGACAGAGAAAAATAGAAACTCTGAGAAATAGTTAGTGAAGGCAGAAAAGAAGGCAGAATTCACATTTATCCAAGATCATCAATATTAGTTTTCCTTGGGTTTGCTATGATCTGTTTCCTTAAAATACTTGCCTGTTCTGATCTGCAGAGTAGTGTTTCTTTATAAGTGTCAGAAAAGCTTTATGAACAAATCTTGTTTCTAACTGGTTCTGTTTTCTGACCAAGTTCTCAATTTAGTTTATTTTTTCCCTCTTCCCTCCCTCCCCCTGACCCAGGTGTTATCAGCAAGTGGGTGTGTAGGGTGAGAGTATTAGAGCAGCTTTTCATGTTGTGTCAGCCAATGCTGTTTTCATGTGAAGTCTGATGGTGGATAGCCTTGGTTTCTAAAGAGACCTTTTATAGTTCATGCTAAAGTGGGGGTTTTTTCTGCTTAGCCTATACACAGTGCCCTTATGTTTTATGTGACCATTTATAGTGTTCTGTAATTGCTGAAGTGTCTTTATTTCATTACAGCATGTCTGCCAAATACTCTGACTTGTTGAGCACATTGGCTCCTAGCCACAGCTTCAGAGAGTTTTCTTGGATTTACATCCAGTTCGATTTTTACTTATTAAATAAATCCCATTTAATAATCCAGTATTTATTCAGCACTCCAAAGGACTGCTCAAATGTTGAAACTGAAAAAATTACTTACCTCAGGGCCTGAGCCTGGTCCTGAAAGATACTGATGGTTCTTGGATGCGGCAGTGGCCACTGGGGTGCACAGCAGGTAGAAGCAGCACACGGTGATGCACCAGGTGAAGTTCAGTCTTGCTGGCTTGGTACCAGTGCCAGCCTGGCCCCAGCAGTGCAGGCAGTGTGAGCCAGCCCAGGATTTGATGCTTACATGGCTTCCAGAAGTTGTGCTGCTAAGAGCTATTTCCATCCTAGCCTGCTCGGACTGTAGGCTGAACAAGCTTTGTCAGCCTTTGCTGTGAAGATGTATCCAAAGATCTCCTCAGCCACAAAAATACAGTTGCATTAGGGGTGGAACAGGGCATTTGTTTAAAAGCTATGTACCTACTCTATACAAGGTGAAGGAAAGTGGATTTTGCCTCCAGCTAAGCAGAATCCTACTGACATTGGATAAATAGTACAGGTTTTAGTTCAAGTAACAAGCTTTGTCAGTTTGACACTAATCCTTGTATGACCTTTCGCGTGCAGACCTGTGCTCACCTGCAAGTTGAGAGAACACTTTCCACATACTCAAGCTCTGATCTCAGTCTTTAAAGTACCTGATCCTGTCTTGGCTCATCTTCCTTCACTTGTCACCCTGGGTCACTAGTAGTACATTTCTGTCATGCTGGGGAAATGAGGTCTGACTGCATGTGCTGGCTCTTCGTGTGTAAATCCTCTGTCCTGGCCCCAGAGACAAAACTCCTGCTGACAGTTCAAGGCAGTCTGCCATTCCCTGGCCTGCACTAGCACCTGCTGACAGAAAATAAACCCAGATTTTATTGGAGGTGTTAAACTATGGGCAATACTCCACAGTCCATTTTGCAACTCCTGGGGGTAATAATGCATAGTTTGCAAGTCTGAAATAAAATAAGGATTATTTTTTATATCTAAGGGAAAACTGAATGTGTGGTTGACATAAAAAGGAAGTTAAAACCCAACAGGCTCAATTTGTCCAGTATTTAGTGCAGCTGTGCTGCTCAACAGGAATACTGATGCTAAAACTTCAGTGTACGTATTGGCATTTAAGTGTAATTAGGTTTATCCCCTCTTTTTGCAGCATTTAGAAGGGGCTCTAGAGAAAAAAATAAGGGAAATAGTCTTAAGATTGGTGCACTCTTCTGGTTTGTTGGCTTATGTCCCCAGCAGTCGCCTCCCTGGTGAAAGAAAGCAATATACAGTTTCTTACACATAATTGCTTAACAGCTCCTACTTGCATGTTACATGGGGAATCAATATTTAGAAACTTCCTTGAAATGCTGCTGGAACTCACAACACTACACCAGGCAGCAGAAAATCACAGGTTTTGTTTTGAAAACGAAGTGTCCTTGGTTTTCACCTAACGATGATAACATAACATCACCTAATTATGTTGCCGTTTCTTTCGTGTTACTGACTGCAGTGTGCAAGGAAGAAAGGGCTGGAGTGCTTTCGTGTAAGAAGCTGGCTTCACCCAGGGTCTGACGCTGGGTTTGCTTCATGCAAGGAATACAGATAAATCACACTCTTGAGTTGTTTTTTTTTCTTTCCTGGTAAATAACAGTGCGGTTCCCAAAGACAAGGACAGGCAATGCTTTAAACTCCGCCAAGGAATCGATAAGAAGATAGTGATTTATGTCCAACAGACCACTAATAAAGAACTTGCTATTGAGAGGTAAGTTCAATGATTTAAAAGATTCTTTATCTTTTTGATCATATCTTTCACTTCTCAGAAATGAGTGGGTTTTGCCTACTGACAGAGCTTAGTGCTGCTCAGACTGCAGAGGGAAGACACAGCTGCTGCCAGGCTTTGAAGTCCGAAATGAAATGCAGGACAGCGTGGTAAACCAGAGGATGAAGTGAAATACACTTCTGTGGACCAAAAGTCTTTGCAAAATGAAACCATGAAAGACAGGTCCTTGCACTTCATCTGATTCTTGTCTCTATCAAAGGGTAACTTCTATGTAAATATGCCTCCCCTCAAAGGAAATTAAAATTAAGGGAAGAATAATGCAGGCCAAGTTGTCCTGGGGATAGGGAACCCTTGTTAGCAGTGTCTGTTTTAACTGTTCTTGCAAACAAAGATAATTAAACAACTTCCCAGGCTACTGTAGGCAGATAAAATCACATTGTCAATACCTTCATGAAATCTTGCTTGACATTGTTTTGTTTGACATGCTTCATGTTGCTTTCAGATGTCAGTGTTTGTTGACTTGTTACTGGATTCGTGGGTTGTTTGCGATGTATGACATCAAATGTTTAGCTCAGGAATGTTAGTGGTTTGTTGATGAGTAAGTTTGATTTTTGCAGTTGAATTTTTTGCCTGGCTTTGCAGGTGTTTTGGCCTCCTCCTCAGCCGCGGGAAGGATGTTCGGAGCGGCGACATGCACCTTTTGGATTTGGTAAGGAATCTTTCATTAAATGTGAAACCTCTGCCAAGTTTAGCAGCTTGTAAGAGAGTGTTCTGATTTAATTTGTTTTCTTGTATTAAAGGTAATGAACTACATCCACTAAGTTCATGATTAAAGCCTCACACATTTAAATACTTTACCATTCAAGCAGCTGTCATTCAGAGATTGAATGATGCAAAATGAGGCCAAAATGACTGGATTGCCTTGGATTTTCCAGAACAGCTTAAAAGAAGCTTGAAAAGGTGTTTGTTTCTAGAGTACTTGCCTGTGATCTCACCTACATTTCGTGAGCTGAAAGCTGCTGCCAAGTGGCTACTTCCAAAATGAGCTATTGGTCTTCAGGTCTCACTACACAGATGCTCATATCATATAGATAAAACAATTAATATTAATTGGCCTTTTTGTGTTATCAGCAGGAGACCAAAGATAGCCTGAGAACTCTAATCTTTTTGTCAGAGATGATCTCTGTTACAGGACTGTCACATGGACTTTGGGTGCTTGCCCTTCTCTTGCCAGTGCAGTAGGTGCTTTATGGGGCTGAGACTTCATAATATGCAGATTTCTTTAATTTAAATAAAAATACATAAACTTACCTTGTTTCCAGGAGTCCATGGGTAAAAGTTCTGATGGGAAATCGTATGTGATCACTGGGAGCTGGAATCAAAAATCTCCACACTTCCAGTTTGTAAATGAAGAAACACCAAAAGGTATGAAGTTTGCCAGATATTATCCCTAGCCAGGGCAAATGACCCACATAGCAGGCGTTGGCTCAGGTCTCTTTTCTGTTAAGATGAATCCCCCAAGAAGCCTTTCACAGTATGGGATATACTATCAGAAAGTAGGATTCCAGATGTGACATAAAGAGCTAAACAAAACAGAAGGCTAGAAGAAATCTCCTGTGTTCAGTAATAATACCTTGTAAGAATGACTGTATCCTGGTGGGAGGCTGTATAGGTGTGGTCACCGGACACAGATGCTCTGCACACCAGTAGAGCTTTTTAAGAATCCCCCTGAGAATTGCACTAAATGACTATTGCAGATTTCTGCCTTCCTTAGTTTCTGTGGTCAGTTCAGACTTTCCTGAATCCAAGTTTTTAATTAAGAGGATTCTTGTACCTGTGAAAATGAAAGTAAATCAACTGTAATCTGAAAACAGCCGATGCTGCATTGCTCTGTTGAGTCCTGAAACAGATCTGTCATTACTTCTTTCAAGGTGTCAGCTGAATTACAATCTTTTCAATCTCTTGTCACAGCTGCATGTCAAAGGTTGGGGAAGTTAACGAGAATTGACTGGGCAAAATCATAAAAGTCAGCTGCTGGGTACAATCTGCTGCTAGATTGAATGCCATCCTCCCTAAAGGACACAATTTATCATGTAGTACCAGCCATCTCTCAGGTCACTGGGTGCAGTTGCCTCCTTTTGGAACATCATACTGTATAGTCAATTTTCTGAATTTCACAGCTGAGTGTTGCCTAAGGAACTTCTAAAACCAGAAAACAACTACAATGTAATTAGACAAAATGGGGAGAGATCTGCACAGTGGAGTCAAGTACACAGATTTAATGAAGATTCTTGATACATTTCAGTGGGGTTTGACAAAGCAGAATTTTTATTATCTTTAGCAAGATCATTTTCTTGTATTGAAGAGTTAAGCTTCCCTACTCTCTAGTGGACAGTGCAGGGTCATCTTATTTTCTTACTTTAAAACTTTGAGGGTTTTGAGATGTTAGATTAGGGAAAAAACTGAATTCTGCCAAAACCAAATTTCTTTTGCTCTTTCATGTTACTGGGAAAGAGGTTATGGAATATTTTGTTTGAAATATTTCTTTTAATAATATTGCTTTGGTTTTTTTTGTCTCTAGATAAAGTACTGTTCATGACTACTGCTGTGGATTTGGTGATAACAGAGGTTCAGGAACCCGTTCGCTTCATTCTGGAGACTAAAGTCAGAGTTTGTTCACCTAATGAGAGATTGTTCTGGCCCTTCAGCAAACGTAGCTCTACTGAAAATTTCTTCCTAAAACTGAAACAGGTAACACTTAAAATAATAATGTACAGTTAATATGGGAGTTGGAGGGTTGTTTTCTGAATATAGCTGTGGTACAGTCAATTATGTTGTTTCGAGACTGGAGAGGTAGGTTTATGGTATAATGCTGAATAAATATAAATGCATTGGAGGTAAAGGTGAATTGTAGTTGTTAGTGCCTGCTGACAGATGGGAATTTCACTGTGGTGGTTCCTCCCTGGTAAAACCTTTGCTAATGTAATGTTCATATTTCTACATTTTGCTCCTGAATCAAAGAGGTAGAATAAATGCTCTTCAGCTTTAGAAAAGCTATCCTTCATTATGCTAATTGTTGCTGCTATCGAAAGTTCCCATAAAAATGTCCTCATTTCAAAGCAAATTTTGATGGCTTTGATGGGGCTGTGAGGTTATATAGAGGCTTATGGATTTTCTAACCAAACCACAGAAAGAAAAGGAGCAGGGATTTATCTGTGAACTGGACCTATGCTGAGAGTTGCTTGCATGAGGTTATGGTAGGGTAAATATGTAGAATTAAGGGCTAAGAGAAAAAAAGAGCTTGAATATAACCCTGGTGACATGCTGTCTGATAGGTCACTAAATTAATTTTTATCGTAAAAGTCCAACTTTTTTCTTTCCCCCCTTTTTTTTGGTGAAAGCCTTTTTTCCCCCTTGTACATGGTTGGAAGCAGAGATTTCACCCATAGCCCAGGTTTGCCCTGGGGAGGGGGATAAATCCAAGCAACCACAAAAAAATCCTTAGAACTTGTTAAAAACTTTTACTGTTTTTCCAACTTACTTTTTTACCCTCTCTACTAAAAAGGAAAGGATTATTTCTGTCCAGGATATTCATAATAACAGTACAAGGCAATAACTGAGTCTCAAAATAAGGCTGGAAAGTTGAAAGTCCAAGTCACTAAAAGAGATGATGTACTCACAGTAGCTGCCATTCTCCAGCTTTAGAACTTATTCTTCTGAAATGAAAATCCTGTTTAAAGAAATGGAAATACTTAGAAGCAAATATCACTGTGGACGTGTGTGCTCTCTCGGGGTTTAATAATTCTGGGTGCAGCCCAAAAAAGCAGGTTGGAGTCCTGATTTCTTGATAAGTGTTCTTTCTTAAAGAGGTTTTGAATGAAACAAGAGGCTTTTCTTAGTTCTTTCTGCACCTGGCTTAAAGTGCTAGCAAATAATGGCATCATGGTAGTAACAACGATGTAGTTCTCTAAGGATTCTTTCTAGTGTATGTCCTATTTTTTATGTAAAATATAAATACACATTTTGGAAACTTCCCTTCGAAATCTAAGGTGGAAAAATTCTTCATGGATGAGATCAGCCTTTTTATTTAGGGTATTTTTGAGGTGGAGCATGGAGATGTTGAACAGTTAAGGCTGTTGGGCTATAAATATTCTACACCCTCCAGAAGGTGCCTTTTCTGTTTGGCAGTGTAAAGGAAGCTTATCTTGCTTAGCTAATTCTGTATCTTTTGTCTTACCAAATTCACAGGCATTGTGACTTATCTCAGCCAATTCTCTTTTCCACAGGCACTGTCAAGTTATCCAACTTCCAGTGTTTACTAATGGAAGATTATCAAAATTCATAGTGTAAGCAACAAATATAGAATGTACTGCCTGATAAGCCTGGAAGGGAAACCTGTTTCTGTGGAGTGATGATTAGCCTATTAAAAATACAGCTGTGTAGAATTGGCTTATCTTACTTTGGCAGTGTTTCTTTATTCGGAAATGGTGAAAGCAGAGGGGTTTGATTTGCTCAGATTACGTTTAGTGATTCAGTCGTTTTTAGTTTTGCTGCATTTCTCTTCATTTTTCATACTCCAAAGAATAAAATTGAGCGCTGGGAGCTTAGTGTAGAGCATAATTACAAACCTTATTTCCCTCTTTTCTTCACCTTCCCTTTTCTACTCTCTATTTTTATCCCTTTATGAAAAAATAAGTTCTAAATCCTGAGACTGTATTAAAATTTTAGAACCACTTCACAAAGATCTTCCTTTAAAGGAAAGGAAGGTATCAAAGCATTGAAAATTAAGGAGAAAATAGGGCCACTTAATAGACTTTGGGACTCAACAGTTTGTGTTCCTGCAGCAGTGTATACACAGATATGAGACTTGGAAGCATTGCTTAACCCTTGCAGGCCTGCACAGTGCATTAAGTGTGCTGCAAGGGTTGAACATTCCCCACTGTAGCATGTGATGAAAACTGATTCTCAGCTCTCCTATTGCAGAAAGAGAAGGCAGAGCAATATGGGGTAATCTGGGCATTTTTATATAGGTTTTCTCAGTAAAATGAAACTTGTTTCCTAGATAAAGCAAAAGGACAGAAAGAATAACTCGGACACGCTATATGAAGTTGTGTGTTTAGAAAGTGAATCAGAAAGGGAGAGAAGAAAAACTACAGCCAGCCCCTCTCTCCGTCTGCCCCAGTCTGGGTCACAGGGCTCCATGATTCCTTCTCCTCCAGAGGATGATGAAGAGGAAGGTAAGAAGTGGATTTATGCTTTGTGTACTTCAAGAGAAAGGGCAGTTGGTAAATAACATAGTTATGAAACATGTTGAATCCTTTCTGCTCAGAATCTGGTCTGCTGATGGTTTTTTGCCCTTGCTTTAATGCCGTATTCAATAACCAGTACCCCTGCATTCCTGGATCAGCCTCTCCCTTGTCTGACACTTCTGTGTCTCTGCTTTTCTCAGCCCAGGCCTCCTGAAGCCTCCAGTGTGATATATTTGGAACAATGTGAAAAGAGGCTGCTAAAAATTTGAGATTAACATATAGCTTCTGCCCCTCCCCGAGCAGCTGTGAATGGATTCGAGAGCAAAAATGAGAAGCTGATATTATTTGGGAATATAAGCAAGCAGCATGTTTTAGTGAAGAGGAAAGTAGAGACATCTGTAATGAGTAAAACTATACCAGGACCTGCCCACCTTGAAACTGAATGCCTTTTCAGTATCTTTTTTTCTGCTTTTAGAAGATTTTCTTAAACCAAGCCATGGGCTAGTTCTGAGTATATAAACATCTGGACCCACAGCTCCGAGCTGAAATGGAGATGACTTGAGTTTCTGCTTTTTCACTTTTCTGCTGGCCTTCTATGTGGCCTGGGGTGAATTACTTCACTTCTGTGCTTTTAATTTCCTTGGTTTTGGCGGGACGGTGGTGGGGGAGAGGAAAAGAAGGGAAAGCTGGTTTGTAAATGAACTCCTTTGCAAAGTGTTACTCATTAACAATCTCTAACCACTGCTTTAAACCCCCAGCTTTTCTAGACCTGGAACAGACATTTTGTTTGCAGTTGATATGACTGGCAGCATTGCAGGAGTTTGCTGACAAGTTCAGGTGTCACTTGAGAAAGCATAAATTTAATGAAAAAGAATATAATTTCTCAATAACACAAACCCAGTGTTGACTGTATCAGCAAAATGTAGCTTTTGTATATGATACTTGCTGTGAATGCTTAAAAATACCTGAGAATACAGTATTAGTTTCAAAAAGAGTTACTGTGATTATGCTCATCCTCCCCCTCCACTGCGTTTTTGAACACATTTTGTTTAAAAAGCTGTATAATTTAAGCCAAGGAAGTTACCAGAAAGTCCTAGCTTTCAAAGTAAAAGTACAGAACAGTGAAGTAAAACACCCTGTGGACTCCCATGGATCTGCAACAACATGGCAAGTCTGTGGCTGCTCCGTGGAACTATGTTGATTTTATTGTCTTTTTGGCTTTTATAGTATTGCAACTTTTCACATGCAGCAATTTGTGTGTTTGAGGTAGAAAACTAGAATTACTTCAGTGGGAAGGAACTCCTGGAGGTCTGTAATTGTGCCTCCCACCCAGTATGAATCCAGCCAGATACCCTGTTCAGCACCTTGTGCTGTTGTGTTTTCACCATCTCCACTGATGACATTTCCACAACTTCTCTGGGCCCTTATATCAGTTTGGCCACCCTCATGATGAATTGTTTCCCAGATTTTTAACCAGAATTTCACATGTTGTTGCTTATCTCCTGCCTCTTGTCACATCACTGTGTGCTTCTGAGAAAAGTCTACTTCTGCCTTCTCTATGTCAAGCACACAAGCACTGCATCCGTAAATGAGGGGGAGTTGTTCTTGCCACACACTGATACAGTTAAGAGAGCAGCATTTAAATCTGTAGAAGTACAGTAATGGCTGTTGATCTCATAGCATCTCCTGTGTTCTGTTGGCAGACAATGATGAACCACTCTTAAGTGGTTCTGGAGATGTTTCCAAAGAGTGTGCAGAAAAAATCCTTGAGACGTGGGGAGAGCTGCTGTCCAAATGGTAAGTGGCAAAATCACATTCTGACAATCACAATTCTGAATATTCTCATTCTGTTGGCTCCTTCTGCTTGGAGTTTTTCTTATTTCCAGAAGCCAGCTGAGATGAGATTAGTATGGATTTAATCTTCTATCGTCCTCACAACACCCCTTATTCTCTGGCTTTGTGTTTTCCGATTTCTTCATTTCTTTGTAATTCCGATTTAGTTCACAGACAGTTTTTCCTGCAGCTGTCATATCTTGGTAACTGTAGCTTAAGAATATGGGAGATTTGTACTTGGATAGCAAAGATGCTTTTCCTCCCTTATCTAAAGGAAGATGGATCCAGAGCCTGCCAAGAAGGAAGTACATGAGCTCTTCTGTTTTTTTCCTAGAAAATGCCAATTTACAAGAAGAGTTTCTTGACAGTCAAGTTGCTTATGCAACACCTGCCCTCTTTCATGAAGGATCTTTTATTCATCTTGAAGTAGCCTGAGCAGTTCTAAGAAAGTGATGCTGATTACTGCAAAATTCAGGTGGTTTTTTGGTGTGGGGTTTCTTTTTCACCCCTACAAAGGGAGATGACAGACACAACATCACATTGAGCTGACATATGCTACGTTTTGACTCTGGCTTTAGTTGTTGCCTTCTGCTTCCTAATTTTACTGAGGAGCAGGGCAAGGGCTGTACAGCAGATAAAAGATCTGAATAGAATATTAGATCTGAGGAGTTAGGACACAGAGATTAGAATAAGTCATGCCCTTTAGATGAGGCAAAGCATTAGTGTGAGCACTCAGCCAGGATTCTCTTTAAATTGAGATGAGAACAATTTAGCATTGTTTTCTGCAATTACTTAGTACTTATTCGAATAAGTACTTTTACTTCCAGTTTGGTTTTGCACTAATATATTGCACTAATTTGGTAAGAAGGTGGACATCAGAAACAGACACATTCATCAGAAGGGGAATGAGGTAAATGATATGTGGCCCTTTTACCCTGCCTCTCCTAGACTGGCAGAAACATCTTCACCAGATGAACTCTGTGCATCTGCTGCTGTGAGAAGGTTTATTTCAACTTGATATTTTTTTCTGTAATTCCTCCAAGGGCTCAAAGATAATTCAGCCACCTGACACCCATTGAAAATGTTTTGGCAGCTCTAAGAGGATATGAAGTGTTTCTGTGCTAATGCTGGCAACGACTTTAATATGCGTTAAAGGGCTTTCCTTCTTAAAGAAAAGCGAGTATTTGGAAGTAATGATGCTTGAGCTTTTAACATAAGAGGATTGAAAGTCATAAAAATGGGAGTTCAGGTAGTTTCATGCTAGTTTTCAGAATCCTGTAATTAGATTTGTTAGTAATTAAATATGCGTTGGTAGTTTGTGATTTCTAAATGATATTTGGCTCACGTTTCGTAACTGCTGAGTCACACAATTTTCTCATTTCAAAATAGTTTGGAAGAATCCAGTGGCATTTAGTCTACAGCCTGATGGTTCCAAGAAATTCCCATTTCTTGGAATTACTGATGTACTTATGTTCATCTGAGATTAAGGCAAAGCAGTTTTATGGACCTTTACAAAGAATTTATCTGCAACGAGTGTTTTATATAAATATTTTTATATATTTATACGTTACAAAGGTATAGTAAATGCTCTATTAATATGATAATGTTTCTAGATATGACTATATACATATAAATGTAATTATTATTTAGATGTTATTTTTATTATAGTTTATTTGGTTTAAAGAAAGCAAAGTGAAGGAGAACATTATGGTGCCAGGTTCTGTGCAGTATATACTGATTCAAATATCCACATTGTTAGTCTTCTACTGTGCTGGAGCACTGTAGACTGGAGAAAAGCATCAAGGAGTCCCGGTCTGTGTAAAATTATCATCCACATATCTGTTAGACTGTTAATAAACATCATGAAATACCAGTTTATTATTAACAAGATAATGCAATTAATGGGACTGCTTTGTCTGTCACTCCTTTTAATCATTTCACCTAGAAGTTTGTTTTTAGTAACTGCAGAAAAACTGTGATTTCTTTAAGGCCTCCGTCTTCTGGGGATTTTATGTATAAGCCGCAAATGGACTCTTCAGCTCAACTTTCTGTAACTGCATAAATTAGATGTAGGTTTAGTTTTTAGAAGTTACAGTGCTGTAATTTATGAGCTGTTACCGGGCTCACATGAAAAAACTGTTTAGATGGGGCTAAGCAGCTTGTGCAGTGGAAGCTGCTTAAATGCAGGATGTGCTCAAAAGGAGTGTGGCCAGCAGGTCGAGGGAGGGGGTTCTCCCCCTGAACTCTACTGTGGTGAGACCCCCACCCTGCTGTCCTGTATCCAGCTCTGAAGCCCCCAACACAAGAGGGACGTGGAGCTGTTTGAGCAAGTCTAAAGGAGGCTCCGGAGCTGCTGCGAGGGCTGGAGCAGCTCTGCTCTGGAGCCAGGCTGAGAGAGCTGGGCTGGGGCAGCCTGGAGAAGAGAAGGCTCCTGAAGGGGAGACCTTAGAGCAGCTCCAGTGCCTAAAGGGGCTCCAGGAAACCTGGAGAGGGGCTTTGGACAAGGGCCTGTAGGGACAGGACAAGGGGAACGGCTTTAACTTGCCAGAGGGGAGATTGAGATGAGCTCTGAGGCAGAAGCTCTTCCCTGTGAGGGTGCTGAGGCGCTGGCACAGGGTGCCCAGAGAAGCTGTGGCTGCCCCATCCCTGGCAGTGTTCAAGGCCAGGTTGGACACAGGGGCTTGGAGCAACCTGCTCTAGTGGAAGGTGTCCCTGCCCGTGGCAGGGAGTTGGAGCTGGATGAGCTTTGAGGTCTCTTCCAACCCAAACCAGTCTGGGATTGTCATTCCATGTAGTTAGATACCCATGTGAGATTTTTTCACAGCTCTTTTTGCCTGTCTTCTCTTTTTCCTCACCTGGAAGGTCACCTGCCTGCATGGGTGTAGGAAGTCGAGACAGCAGCATATGCTTTTGCAAACTAATTCTTGTTCTGGTGTGGTTTGAACTTAGAATTTTACGCAGTGTGGGAATCTGCCCTCCAGTTCTAGTTCTTGCTGGAGTGTTTCGGTTCGTTGAGTGATTTACGTATTTATATTATATTTAAATCTAATGGGAATCAAGGAAATAATTTGGAAAGAGCTTCTCCAAATCTGTTTTGGGTTTTTTTTTATAACTTGAATTTCACTTACTCTGGCAACATATGGACTGTCTTGAAATTCCTGTCATTTGACATGTTTGATATAACACATCAGTTGTTGCTCATGTAGTCGTTTATTTGTATCTGGATAAGAGTAACAGTGCCTTCATCTACTCATTTTTTTGTATCTGGATGATAGTAACAATGCCTTCACCTACACCCAGGCACCTCAATTTGAGCGTGAGGCCAAAGACGTTGTCAGCCTTGGTGAGAAGTGGTGTCCCTGAGGCCCTGAGAGGAGAAGTGTGGCAGTTGCTGGCAGGGTGTCATAACAACGATCATCTGGTGGAGAAGTACCGAATTCTCATCACAAAGGTACAATGCCTTTTTTCTTCTTTTTTCCCCTCCACAGCTTAAGGAATGGAAATACAGAGACTTCCCAGCGTGTACTCTCTTGCTCAAAAGGTTCATGAGTGCTTCTGAATATAGAGTAACAACTAATGAGTGTAATGCAATCCTCCCTCCAGCAAAAAAACCCAATATGCAGTGCTAGTTGTGGCATTATCTCTACTTAGAATCCTCTCTTTTTAGTGTTTCAGTTTCACTCAGGTGAGTTCTGAGTTTGTCAGAAATTAGTATTCTATTAATTGCTTTCAGAATTGACTTGGGGAGCTCATTTCCTTTGCTTGTTTGGTTTTCTGGAATGAAAGCTGCATTTTGATGTATTGTCTCAACATTTATGCTAAAAAACCAATGCTAGTTGAAATCGCAGCCTTTTTTTGATAGGAAAACCAGAACACTTTGGACATTTTTGCACTGACAGCAGTTTTTAAACTTCTCCCCTTGAATGCTGAGCTCAGTAACGCAGGGAAATAAGAATTGAATGTACAGACATCATTTGGTGTTTCTCAAAGTTCTAGAGTAATAAATGGGTCACAAAATGAAATGTCACTTCCCTATCCAGAAAACCGACGTGTTAGTTTGGATTTGACCATGATCTGTATAAATATATGGTGTTTACTGCTCTCATCAAACATGCAAGTCCAGAAGGACTAAATTAGAAATTATTAATGATGCAACTTTGGTACAAATATAACAGAAATGAATTATTCACCAGTTAAAAAAGCAAAACAACTGAATCAGCCCCTGTATATCTATGTTCTGATGGCACAGATTCTCAAGGAGCAATTACAGACCTTATTCTGAGGGCAAGAGGGCTTCTGAAATTAAACTCGGTTTCTGCTGGAATCATGCAGGCAGGATCCTACGTGATTTGAATGAATCATGTTAGATTAGCTAAAAATGTCCTGCCATAAGTACTTTCACATACTTCTGGAATATAGAAGAAACTTGATCTGAATTCCTTATATCGGTACATTGCAGAGCTGTAACTTGGATTTTATGGTGAATAAATCATACAAATAATGTGGAGTTTGAGTGCTCTGGCACAGAGTGTATCACAGTTATCCTGTTGTGTGATTTTAATTGCCTGGTGAGTAGCTGACAGTGTCACTTGTTTCTCTGTTTCAGTGTTTTTGTATCAGAATGGAAAAGATGATCTCTGTGGCACAGTTGGTGACATGTACTGCTACTATCTTTGTGAGCTAGAAAGGAATAGTGTAACATTTCATTTTTAAATCTGTGAAACCTTTCCACTCATTTACATTTGGCAGAGACAAAGGAAATAACCTGGGTCTAATGTGTTGGAGGCATCTCCAGAGTCCAAGTAAAAGGGAGTGTAGGCTGATTGCAGCAAAGGGCTGCTTATACCTGCAGTGGTCATTCGATGTGGAAACTAGTTAAGAAATTAAACAATGGAAGTAAATGAGTACTGAATGACCATTTCAGGCTCATGTAGTCATATGAGGTCTGTAGTTTACTACCAGCATGCCACGATAACCAGATCAAGCGACAAAGCAGTCTCTTTTAATTTGGAAGTGCCATATTAGACCACCACTGACGTTGTTTGCTGCCTTGTGACTTAAATATGAACGCAGCTCTGACTGTTTCTGTGGAATGGACACAGGTTGGTGCTTTGAGAGCAACAGTGTCTGGCCAGTTCCCAGTGGAACTGTGATTTCTTCAATCTGCAGGCAGTGGGAGAAGTGTAAGGCTTCCAAAAGGGTTATTAGTGGTTCTGTGGAAGTACTAAAGATGGGAATTGGCAAAGGATGCAAAGGTTGCTTTGGAGGCTGATGAGAACATGAATTCAAGACCCAAGAAGATAATGTTTGCAGACCCATTGTATGTGCTCACAGTATAATAATGCTGGCATGCACTTTGGCCTGAAGTTTTTATTTTCATGCCTTTCACAGATTATTTGATAATTTTGGAGTTCTAGTGTGACTAATTCTTACTGCTCTTAAAATAGCAGCTCGGTTACAGTCAATATGCAGCAATGCACAGAAGTAAATGTGTCTGGGGCGGGGGGGAAATACATTTGTTAATTCTGTGAAGGCAAGAGTCCCTTATATCGCCTTCCTGTCCTCGTCATGCTGCACCATGTCGTGCATGTCGCCTATGCAAATTCTTCTTTGGCAAGCTTGCAAGTATTTGCATTACCATGCATTGAGAATGGTTTATCTGAGAATAACTGCTGTGGTGTAGTGCAGGAGCACATGGAGTGGATGACAAATCTTTGCTCCTTGGTGCGAGCAGGAGATGCCGTAAGCCTGTTTGAGTACTCGTAATCCAGTGCCCCTTCTCTCTTAATGCTGACCTCTATTCCTGTAGCTGCGTTTGATTTCTGCCAGGCTTTTCATGACCCCATGCGGCAGCACAGTCCCAAATTAATAAGGAGCTGTGTTGACAGCTGCTTGAAAACCTTCTGGCCTCTTTCAGGGATTTGTTTTCCCCTTGTGCACAGGGTGTTGGATGCAGGCGCCCCAGGATTGCTTTTGGTGTTTGCTTTCCTGTGCATTCTGGCCCGTGGTGCTGAGCAAATCTCTGTTCTTTCTGCTTTCTTTTGCAAATTAACTGCTACAAGGATGGTTTTTTCTTTACTGTTGATATGTGGCTGCTCAATGATTGAAAAGGAAATGTCTTCCATTGTGTTCTACCAGTGAAGGCTATGTCTAGGTATCTTCTTGAATCTGGGTTGTACATTAAAAATTGTGTTGGAACTGTACTTCAAGGTGTGCTTGTTGCATTCTAGTCATCATGACAGTATTAATTAATTATTTGCCCTTATTTCTTTACCAAACACTAGCTGGGATTTTGCACTCTGTGCTTTTGTTATTGCAGTAGTGTCTAAGTCTCACCATTGTGGTGCTTCCACAAATTACTTTTGAGAATTTGCACACCATCTGTGTGCAATAATAAAGCTTTTAGCAACTCCAGATTGCCATGCTTGTGGTGGATGGAAGCCAGCCCAGTGAATTAAGGTCATGTCCCTACTGGGGGCAGAAAGCAAACTCTAGGTAAAATGATCTAGACGATCCCTTTGAGAGGCATCTGTTCCTGGTAGGGCTTTGGCAATCGTGGTTCCGGCTGTTAATCTTCAGGCTTCCAGCCACTGAAAGGTAGAAGAAGAGACATGGGGACTTGCTCCAGGTTTAATGGACATCTGCAGGAAGAATACTTCATGTTTTTGATAATCACAGGTGGATGGAAAGTGTTATGGAGTAGAAAACTTGTGAAGTGAGCCACACAGGTTAAAAATAATCCAAAAATCATGATCCAAAGCAAAATGGACAATAGCCACTTCTCAGACAAGGTTTTAAAAAAGGATTAATACAACTACTGAATCTCTTGGATCAGTGTCTATCTCTTAGTGGAGAAGTTCTTCATAATACCAAAATTTAAAGAGCTTGACATTTACAATATTGAGGAGAAAAGAAAAGCTTTTGGATATAGGTCTGTGTGGGAGGAAATAATGTCAAAAGGAAAAAACTAAGAACTGTTGTACCAGATAAATACACTATATTAAGAAAATTACGACGTGAGAGGGACATCTTGTGGCACAAATAAAATAAAATGTCAGAAAATAATCCAGTGGCAGGACCTGGAATGTTACCCCAGGGTCACCATTTCTGGTGGAAATTCAAGGCCTGGTGGGAGATAGCAGGACTCTTGCTACCCAGTTTCCCTTCTTCCCACTTTTTTGTCTCCACGAGCAGAGGATTACAGAACACAGAAGTTCTACCAAAGACACTCATCTGTCTTGGTGCAAATAATACTGGTTTTTAATGAAGAAATAGATTAAAATGTCACTACCGTTACTTGACTGTATGTGTTGCTTCATCAGTGGCATAAAATGGAACAGTATTTTAGCTGTGGGTGGTTAACGCTTATTTTCCACTTGTATGGCAATCACATTTCCATATGTTCATTTAAATTAAGAAGAATACATTTAATTTTCAGGAGCACAAAGGTTGTATACCATCAGCTGAAATGAAGCCTAAGGTACACCTGTGAGTCATGGGGTGTAAGTCTGATGTAGCGTTGCTGTCAGTGTGTCTGCACCTCTAGATCCCTTGTTTGATTAGTTTTGCTCACGTGGTGATCAAAGTTTAATTATCTTTTACAAGCAGTAGTTTTCCCAAGAGTTCCCGTCATAACTTTGATTTCTTGAATACCTTTTAATAGTCTCAGATGAGGTGGTGGTGTATCACTGTGCAGAGTGGGAGAAGTCTCTACAAGATGGAAGTATTGTCAGTCTCTCACAGACCTCAGCCACTGGAACCATGTTTTGATGTCTTTTAGAAGCGGTTCTTCATGGTAGGTTTGTGGGGCACTTGACCGAGGGCTGTAGCTCCAGCCCAGTTACCTTCCAGTTGCAGTTTGCACCCTTTGTTGGCTGCTTTGGTCTGGCTTCTGGTGCTTAAGAGAATTAACTTGAGATATTGCTGGTTTGGGCTTGGATGTGTTAAGCAGGTAGGAGTAAGTCGACATGAACTCTGAATAGAGTTATTACTCCTAGCTTTGTGGAAACAATAGAATGTCAGCTAGAGGGAAAACCAGTGCGCTCCTACAGAAATACCTGTCAGCTACAGAAGTTCAGTTCTACTTGTAATAAAAATCTAAGCATTGAGGAGGTTTTGATTCAGTGGTACATCTTTTGTTGTGAAATTTCAGCAACCCAATGTTGTTTTGGTGAGTCTAATGCTACCTTGTCTTTATACAATCTCAGATACCAAGTTCAATGTATGTTGTTTTCTTAAGGATGTTTATAATGTGTCTATTCATGCCTAAGGATCCAGAAATAGTATTTGAGTCAATTGGTATGTAAATCATTCTCTGCTTTGGAAAGATCATTTCTCCAGCAGTAATTCAATCAGAGCTTGGTTTTTGTATAACCACAATACCCTTTGCCTAAACTGAATTCAGAGTTCATGTTTCTGAGCTATAGTTCTAGTACTTCAGTTGCCATGAGTAGAAACACCATAAATTACAAGAAAAAGTAAAGAGATCTTTTTGGGGGTAAAGATGGCACAGAAACCCCAACTTTGTGTTTTCAGGCTTTTGCACAAGACTAACTCCAAATCTGCCAAGTCATGCTGTTGTCCCGTCCAGGTTTTTGTCCAACACAAGTGTATCTTAAAATGGTTTTATCTACTCACAGGTCAGCTAAAATCCTGAGCATTGCAGTGTGATTGCTTTGAGATTATCCCCTTGGCTGCAGTTCCTTTGCCATTAGGTATTCTGCAGAGTGACAAACGTTTAGCTTGGGTTCACCGAAACCTTGGGTTTGTTGGTGCTGGTTGAACTCGGTGTGGGGACTGGCTCGGAAGGATGCCAGTTGCACACAGTGTTTTTGACAAAGGGATTTTAATTGCTGAGGAGTTTCTTACTGGTTGAATTGGTTCAAAGACCAACTCCTGTAGCGATGGGCCTGTCCCATGCTGTGGCAGTGGAGCTTTCTGGTATCACAGTCAGAGAAAAAGCTTCCCCATCCCATGGGAATGTGTTTTCCAATATGTCAATGAGTAAAACACTCCTGACAAACCAGAAGATATCCATATCCTGTTATGACATCCTTGCCTTGTTTGCATCCAAGAGGTTTTTCTGGTTAAATGGGCGTGATGATATTAGCTTATGGTGTGAGTACAAGTGCTGTGTTGGGAATCTCTTGCGTATTTGCTGTCTTGAATGGCACTGGGTTGTGTAGCTTGCCTAGTTTGGTGTAGGTTGCTTTGAGATTGTCAGGGATAGAGATGCCTTTGTGTTCTGTGTACGTGTATGCAGGAGGTGCTTCCCTACCTGGAGTAACATCTGGATGAGCAGTAGGACACAGTTCTCAGCTTTGCCCTTGGTTTCAAGTGTCTCCTAAGCAACACAAACTACACCTAGGAAAGACACTCTTAATAACAACCTGGTCTAGTGGAGGGTGTCCAAGCCCCGTGGCAGGGGGTTGGAACTAGATGATCTTTAAGCTCCCTTCCAACCCAAACCATTCTATGATTCTATGAATAACTATTTCCCCAAGAGGGCTTGGATGGAAAAGCCTTAAATTACGACTCATGGTTTGAATTCACGTCCTTGCCTGGACGGTTGCCGTTTCTCTGGCAGAGAGGTGCTGCGAGCAGGAGCAGGGGTGTGCGGTGGGTGTGTGTCTGTCTGTCTGTCTGCAGGACCGGGGTGTGCAGGGGCAGACCCCGCCGCTGCGGTCCGTGGCGGGGAGCAGGGGACCCCCCGGAGGCTGCGGGTCGCGCGGGGTGAGCCCCCCCCGCAGCCCCTCGCCCAGCGCGTTTTGAGGCTAAACCCGCATTTCCGAGGCTGCGGCCGGCGCTGCCCTTCCCCGGGGGGCTGCGGCCGCGCTCCCCGCGGGTCCCCGCCGGCGCCGCGCCCTCCGCCGCGCTCCTGCCCGCCTCCCTCCCCTTCCTCCCCGCCGTCCCCTCCCCCCGGCTCCGCATCGCCGCGGCCGGAGCCCACGCCGCCCGTGCCGGCGCTCGGCCGAGGATGCTCCCGGGCTTTTGTCCCCCCGCGGCAGGTAGGGGCCGGGGCGGCGGGACCGGGGCTGCGCCCCGGGGCCGGGCGGGGGGCGGCCGGGCGGCGGCGGGGGCCGGAGCGGCGCGGCCCGGGAGAGGCGGCGAACAAAAGCGTCGTGCAAAATGGAGCCAGGAGAGAAGGGCTGGACCCCCCTCCCCGCCGCGCATCCCTCCGCCTGCATGGACGGCGGCAGCAATTGCGGGGAGGCTGCTTCGCCCCAAAAGCCCCCGCCGCCGTCCGCCGGCCGGAGCCCGCCGCCACGGGAAGGGGACGGGAGGGATGGAGCCGCCGCGGGAGCCCGGTGGGGAGCGGAGCGCGGCGGGCGGCGGCGGGGAAGCGCTGTAGCAGGGCGTGGGGAAGAAGCGGGGCGATGGAGGTGGTAGCGCGGGGGGAAAGGCGGTTCTGTAAACCACTTTGCCCTTCTCTTCTGTCAGCCTTCGGGAGCACTCTCGTCCTGGGTCGGTGAAGGTTCTTTCTCCCTCTTCCCCCCCAACCCGTCATCCCTCCCCTGCGAGGCAGCCCGCCCAGGAGGGCTTTAACATCAGTCCTCTCCCGTGCGCTGGGTGAAGTTGCTGCCATGCCTGCTGCTGGGTCCCGGCGCACCGGGAGCGGCGGGGAGCTGGATTTACCGGGGAGTTGTGCTGCAGACAATGCACAGCAGCAGCATCTGGAGCAGCCCTGGGGACTGGAGCTCCGGTTTTGACATTGCTACACACACACAGCACCAGCCGCAATGACAGCAGCTGCCTGGAGTGGCTGCGGGCAGCAGGCAGGAGCATGAAGTGAAGAGATCACTGCAGTGCTCAAGATGAACTCCTCTTTGGTTGGCAACCAGAGTGGCCGGCCGTTCTGTCTCCTGGCCATTAGCTATTTGGAGACCATCAATTTTTGCCTCCTGGAAGTGGTTATTATTGTGTTCCTTATGGTGCTGATTATTTCGGGCAACATCATTGTGATATTTGTCTTTCACTGTGCACCTCTGCTGAACCACCACACCACCAGCTACTTCATCCAGACTATGGCGTATGCTGACCTCCTGGTGGGCGTGAGCTGTCTGGTGCCTTCTTTGTCTCTGCTGCACTATCCTATTGTTTTAAGTGAGTCCTTGGTTTGCCAAATCTTTGGTTATGTGGTATCAGTGCTGAAGAGTGTCTCCATGGCCTCTTTGGCGTGCATTAGTATTGACAGATACATCGCCATCACGAAGCCGCTGACCTACAACACGCTGGTGACCCCATGGAGACTTCGAATCTGCATACTGATCATTTGGCTCTACTCCTGCCTGGTCTTCTTACCCTCCTTTCACTGGGGAAAGCCTGGATATCACGGGGATGTGTTTCAGTGGTGTGCCAATTCCTGGAACACCGATCCCTATTTTACCCTCTTCATTGTGGTGATGCTCTACGCCCCGGCTGCTTTCATCGTCTGCTTCACTTACTTCAACATCTTCCGCATCTGCCAGCAGCACACCAAGGAGATCAACGAGAGGCGAGTGCGCTTCAGCTCTCAGGATGGGGAGGCTGGGGAGGCGCAGCCCTGCCCGGACAAGCGCTATGCCATGGTTCTTTTCCGCATCACCAGTGTCTTCTACATCCTCTGGTTGCCCTACATCATCTATTTTCTGCTGGAGAGCTCCAATGTCTATAGTAACCGCGTTGCGTCCTTCTTGACCACTTGGCTTGCCATTAGCAACAGCTTCTGCAACTGTGTCATTTACAGTCTCTCCAACAGTGTCTTTCAGAAGGGGCTTAAGCGGCTCTCGGGGGCTATTTGTGCCTCTTGCGCTAGACAGAGGGTAGCTAAGGACTCCTCTACCTCTAGGAGCAAAAGATCTTCCAATGGATGTCATGTTTAAGACTCCTATCAGCTGGACTGGGAAGTGCAGGGACAATTCCATGAATAGCAAAAATAAGTTAAATATGATTTTAAGATGTCCAGATTTGCAAAAAGGTCTCTGAGAAATGCTGCTGACATAGAAGAATCAGGAGCACTTATCAGTGTGGTTAAAAAATATTGCTGTGGAGGAGGCTGTGGAGTTTCACCTCCATATTCATTTTTAAGAATAAAGCTGTATCTTGACACTTACCTCTCCAGCTGGTGTGACTGAATGGAGTGGGTGTCTGAGAGCTTCAGCAAAATGTAGTCTTTCTTACAGCTTTACTAGGTTCTTTTCAAGATTCGTGCTTCACATGTAAATGATAGATCTGAAGTGGAAATGTCACAGTATATGGTATATTACAGGGATTTTTTAATATATGCCAAAGTATATTGACACAGTGTTCCAGCATCGTAACAGAAGGGGCCAAACAATGTTGTTTTTTCAGTGCTACCTAGACAGGACTTCTAGAACAGCAGTGACCAGTGTGAACATTTGAGTGTGACCTTAAGGTCTTACTGAGCCGTGAGGGCAGCGATGGGATCTGAAGTCCTACGCTTAGGAGGACTGCCCTGGCTTCCCTGCCTCGTTTCTCTGGTAGGAGGCATGTGTGCCATCAGAGTACAGCATCTGCATTTGCCTGTTTGCTGGGAAGGAAGAAGAAAAACTTGGATCAGACCAAATTTAGCAGTTAAATAAAATGTGTTTTGATAAGCTAAGAGAAAATACGTGTTGCTTTATGATACCAGAGTTGTGGCAGCCACTTGAGGATGATGCCAACATGTGAAATTATGCTCAAACCAGTGGAGAAATGCCACAGTTTTGTATGTGGAAATTTTCTCAAGAACAACTTTAAAAATAACATGTCCCTTTTTTTTTTTTTTTAATCTAAATTCTTCTGATATTTTACATACTAGAACTTAAGGGGAAAGGAAAGAAAACGATGGTCTTCTAAACAGCTAAGGGAACTATGTTGTAAATTTAACTGTAGTATTTGAGTTATTCATAAGTGCACAGAGCTAAATCAGAGACATTTTTCTTTAGCCTTCATGGGATTAAAGACAGTTCGAATATAGCAGGAGCTAAATCCTGTTGGCAAACACATATCTAACTGGTCAGACAAAGTCAATGTCTGAGAAACAAAATCTCATTGACCACAGCTTTCTCAAGCTAGCTGAGGTTAAATCTTTGTGAGTACTGTAACACTGTTAAGAAGGCACTATGCCCCTCAAATTGGTTAGTTTTTCCTAAAGCGTATCCTTGTCTTTTTACTGATGCCATACTGAAAAGTGAAAGTGAACCAAGTATTCCTGTAATAACGGATTACAGTCAGTGTTGTCTTATCTCACCCTGTGCCTGGTACAGGGATATCCCCCACCACCCCTCTGCTTGGAAAGCAGGTTACACACCGTGACCATCCGCAGTTCGCTCCCTTCGTCGTGCTTCCAGTGGGTGCACTGGGCTGAGCCATGGGAATTCTGTGAGCTCGTGGGTTACAGGTGGTGTGCGCTGTTAGAGCGGGAATGGAAAAATACTAGGGAAAATGATTTAGATGTTTTTAGGATCGGGGTAATTCTCTTGGCCAAAGGGAAGACTCTGTATTTTTGTTAAATGGTTTTAGGTCTACTGTTGTTATAGATCAGGATCATCATCTTCTTGGTACCCTGTCCCTCCCACAAGCATACACATACCTTCCTCTCTGGTGTGCTGTGAGCCCTGGCTTCTCATCTTCCATGTGTTGCCCTGGAGGACAACAGTTTGTATCTCTGTCCTGTCACACATGGATTGCTACAGACCATCCTGCTTGCTGCCTATCCACATTACTGCAGTAATGTGGTCTTGTGAGGCTGCCAGTGAGGAAATGGGGAGGAAAAGGGAGAGCAGCAGGATGAAGCACTGCTGGCACGGCTTGTGCTTGTCAGTGCTCGTTGCTGATAGACATGAGTTCCTCTTACAGATGTGTGCGTGGGGCAGAATCCCCTGCTGTTGCTGCCTGGTTTTGGCTTGACAGCCCTGTTACAAGGCAGGTTTAAGTCATCTCTTGGTCTGCTTTCAACATATTTCATCCATAGGCCAAACCTCTCAAGATAAACTTTCTCTATAGTTGATCTGAAATGTTAAGAACAAAGGTTGTCTAAACCCTGGTGCCTTCACGATGACATTTCTTGTTATCTTCTTAAATTAAGGCAGTGTCTAGAGCCAGGGCTTACGCTGTGATCCCCGCACAGTCGTGATGGAGCTGATGTGTTCTGCAGAGGTCTCTCAGTCTGGATTTTGGTTAGAGACACAGACAGCCCTGGCGGGGATGGAGTGTAAGGGTGTAGTGAGTCATTTATAAGTGGTATAATAAGCTCACAGCACATCAGCTGGCTAATTGCTCTCGGGTGTTTCGCAGGTATTATGGCAAAGGTGGGCTTTGGGGGACAATTTAAGGGCTTTAGTCACTAATATCAAAGTGTGTGTGTGTGGTATTTTTGGAACAGCCTCTCAGGTAAACTCCCAATAGCTTTTTCTCTGACTCTTCACCTTATCTAACATTTCTAAGGCTTTGAAGTGATGCAATTTATAATTGAAATAGCGTTTGATTAAATTTAATAGAAGAAAAACATGTGCTAGGGCCTAAACCACTAAAAATGGCAGTTTCAGGCTTAAGTGGAAGCTGGAGAGCAAAGATTGTTGCTTTTTATTTTATTTTACTCTTCCATGGCATGAATGGAGGGTTTAAACAGGAGCATTTTGTCCTAGTTTTTGAGAATATGGAAAAATCTATAAAGTAGGAAGGAGTCTAAACCATGGCATAGAGATTTAACTTGAGATGAAGCAGTTGCTGCTTCAGCTATAAGCCTAGAATTGTACTTGAAGTGTAGTGTTGTTGCAGATGCAGATGCATGCTTGCAGCTGTTGTTGCTTTGCAGCTAAGGTTCGCTTATAACATTCCTGACAGCCAGGCTTTTGTTCAGTTGCCTTACTCATCTCAGAGTCTTCATCAGCTCAGATGCGAGAGGTGAAAATCAGGATCTGGAAGTCTCCAAGAGATGAGGATGAGGAGGAGTCGCAGCCAGTTGATACATTCAAGTTTCATCCAGTGTTTGTACAGACACTTTTGCCTCAGTAGCTTAGTTTTAGTGTCAAATATTTCTCTTTTTGTCTATGTTAATTTATTGATTTTTTTAAAACTTTAAATTACTTTTTTCCTTTAAGTTAATTTAATGTTGATCTAGGTTTGTATGTGATTACATGTTTTAAATACTCGTAATATTTGAGTCTGTTGTTTTCAGCTAAATTGCACAGGGTGAATCTTGTTCACTGTGCCAACTGTGGAAGAGATGATCGTGAAATACATTACCTTGTTTGCTCAGCAGTCCATTAACATCCTTTGTCATGTAGTTAATACGAGGCACAGTAGGTCCTTTTCATCACAGTCTGGGCTATGAATTGTTTTAGGCAGCAAACTTTCCAGTTGGATCATTTTCATCCCTGTATATATGAAACTAATCCTTTCTTGGCTATATTTGTATCCGAGTGTGCCTGGTGCTTTCGAAATTGGTATCAAGAGCATTGCACAGAGAAATGCCACACCGAGGAGAATATAGAAATCAAATCACATCTTCATAAAAATTGTGTATTGTGATATGATTAAATGAACTAATTTTGAAGTTCTATCTCAAATTAGATTTTTTTTAATTATTTCATTAGGGTTATCTGCCTCACTTTCCAATTAAGCTGCTAGAAGGTGCAATTTGCAATTCAGTGGCATGTGTTTAGTACCACGGGAAGGATTTCTATACGCACAACTTCTCAGAAGGTGATCATTTGCTTCATCTTGAATTTTTGGTTTTAATAAAAAGTTTACTGGAACTTTAGGTTGTGGTTATATTATTATTTTCCAAATGGATTGGGAGAAAATCTGTGAAAGACTATTTTTTTTTTTCTATAATCTCCAAGTGACAGTATTTTTTAACTCAACAGGTATCTTTTGTGTGAAAGAAGTGTTTTGATGTTAGGTTTGTTTTATTAAATGTTCCCAGCTTCTACAGTATTTGTTATGCTTTTAGGGAGGTTGTACTTGTTTTTAAGCTTCTTATCACTCAGAAATCTGTTTCTCCTAGTTGGAATTCTGACATGGCTCAGAGTACCAAGGGGCAGTCTTGAATATTTGTCACAGATCTTTGACAAGAGGAAAGTGGTCCAAGGTACCAAGGCACAGAGAATCACAACAGTGGCACGAGGTTGTGCAAAGAGTCTGTCTTAGAGCAAACCAGAATGAGGATTTCCAAATCTCAGTCTCATGCTGCATCTTTATGGCATTGTTCTTTTCCTGCTCATGCAAAGGTTTTACCTGTAAGAAGTCCTAAATATCTTCAGTTTCTGTTCTGGAAAAGACACTTCCAAGGCCTCTGTGTGATGTGAGGTAGAAACATTCAGTATTTAATCAGCAGAGTTTTTGACATTCCTTCTGGTGTTACCAAGGATAACATGTACTGAACCTTCGTGAGTCAGGAAGTCTGAAACATTTCAGTCTGATCTTACTCTGCATCAGGGTTTGAAGTTGACAGAACTTCTAATTCAGGTCGGTGCTTTATAAAACATTTCTTCGGAACTAGTGTCTGAGGAGAGGAGGCTGCCTTTATACGTAACAAACAAAAGGTCCATTTAAAATTCTTCCAATTACTTGATTCATCTAATACAGGTAATTTTAATAAGAGGAGGTGGAGGTCTTGGAGGGCTTTTCTTGTTGTTTCAACACATTTTTGGTCCTGGGTACTTGAAGTGCCTGCTGTGAAACATTTGCCTGACCTGGCTCTTATTTTGTTGTTTAGTTTAGATACCTTTTTCTTCCGTTTTATGACTTTGCAGAATACAAAGACACGTCCTTTCTGTGGTGTCATTCAAGATAAACTTGGATTTTACCTCACTACAACACTCTGAAGTCGACAAAGCACATGTTTGTAAGTGATGTTCTTCTGAGATCCAAGAGGTCTACAGGCCTCTATGGTTTGTATACTTAAATGCAGGAAAAGTCACTTTCTTCCCTTCTGCAACTTAAAGAACGGACACTGCAAATGCTTTGAGGCTTCCAGGAGGGGAGAGGCTGGGCCATGATGGTGGAGAAACACCTGAGCCAAGTCCGTTTGTTCTCCTGATGAAGCTGCACTTCCTCCCTCCTGTCTCAATTGGCCTCTTTATTTCAGTCTGTTTTCTGCTCTTCTCTTTCTCTTCCTTTTGCTGAAGTCCAGAGCTCTAGAGAGCATGGTTGACATAGGGCTTTTTTTATCTTTCATATTCTTTGTACTATGAGTACTGTTGTTTGTATGTGGCTGTGGTCTCAGGTCAGTGCGTTAGATCTGTTAGTCACTTCAGGGCCTGTAAGACCTCGTAATGGTGTGGGCTTGAAATGCATTTGGTGAGGTTCCGTTTGGATTCCCTTTGGATCTGATGTGGCGATCCAGCCCCTCCATTTCCATACAGGTAAAATGGGATAATATCAGTCTGTGTCATGGTTGGCCATCTGAGGTGTTCGAACAACAGGGAAATAATCTGATGTGATACAGTTTGTTCAGTCAGCTTAGCTTCTCACTTGGTTTTGTTTCTGTGACACACGTTCTCTAGACAGGTGAGGTGCTTTGTCTCCGCAGGCAGCTTTGCTGATGGTTCTCCGCTCAATATTGACTTACGTCACCTTTCAGTTTTTATTCCCATTGCAGAGTTTAAACCAAGCCACATGCATTTAATGGTGGTTGCAAATGGAAGTGTTTGTGGATTTCACCCACCTCGTATTTGCATCTCTTGAGCTTTAGCAGTTAATGAAAACGTTAACCTAAGTTAATGTTCCTGTATCCTGATCCAGGTTGTTTATTTACAGCCTCTGGTGTACTTCAGCAATCTGTCCTGACAGAACTGATTCTCTAGCCAGTGAACACGTCGATACTTAAATGGAGAAACAGAAGATGTTAAAGTCATCTTCGGTTTGTGCTGAAGAGGTTGGGGGGGGGAGCTGATGGAAGGAGGTGCAGACGCTGCTCCGGGGGGCAACCAGGAGGCCAGGTCGCTGTGGGAATGTTGAGAACCAGCAGCTTTATTTGCTAAGAAGTTTTTAGGAGTGCTGAGTTGGATGCACATTGCATTAGGGTATAGTTGGAATTTTGGGCAGCTCCTGGGGTACAGCACGAGGGTACCTTTGGGCTGTCAGGAAGGCAAAAAGGAGTCCAAACTTCTTGTTCTGACTCCTTTCTTTTTATGAATTTGTCAGATGAGGATAGCAGTTTTGTAACTCAAAGCTTTGGCTTCTCTCTGGTGGTCACTACTGGAGTCGTTTAATTAAGAAGTTAAATAAATTGAAGTAACTCCTTGTAAAGATGAACTCAAATCTTGCTGTGCATATGTGAGTCATTCTTACATGTTACACCAGTCACGTGATACGAGCAATCAGATGCTTAATAAACCAAGTCATTGCTTTTATGGTAAATTGAAAAAAGTTCTTCTGGGATTTCAACTGTAAATGAATCCTTGAAAATCAATAATTAGATTAGTAAAGGATGACATTTTAATATGCTGGCAGGAATATAGAGGGATTTGTCAGGGGAAGCAAAACCAGACTTTGCACTAAAGTGGCTTAGGTATATCTATAGTGCTAGTGATTTTATGTGTGTGTGTGTGTGTGTGTGAAATCTTTGGACTATTTTAATATAATGTAAGGCTTTGAGCTTTAGCTAACTCGAGTTGCTCGTTTGATGAAGTTACATTAGTACCACACTGTGAAGTATTTTTAAATATTAGCATTACTGAGTATTGAAAGTATTTCATAAAGACGTTTTTTAAAGAACATTTTCTGTAGATGCTGTCGAATGAATTGATGTTTAGTGTACAAAGAAATAAAACCCCTGAGGGCTGTAAGGTACCCGTGTGTTTCTGATCACCTCGGTTTTGGAGGGGTTAGGTATTTCTTGAGGTGAAATTGTCATTAAAACCTACTAAAAATAATGGTGCAGTTAATCCTTTCAGATGACAGGAAGCAGCATTACGTCCAGCCACGCTTTTGAACTGTCTGAAAGGATTTGCAATCGCATACGTTGTCTTCACAGACTTCTGTCTCCAGAAATGCTGTACAGCACAGTGTTTTGCAAGTTCCTATGCTGATGAATTTCTCTCCATATGTAACCTTTGAAATCTACTTTCTATTGTAATTCTAGCATGTAAACACTAGATTCAATTTTGTATTCCTCTAATGAATGCAACAGGATGGAAACGAGTTTGCAATTGCTAATGATGAGCTTTTTTACTGTTCTTAATACTCGTGGGTATGTCTTTTCTTCAGGGATTTCAGAATTGTCTTAGTACCTTTTTTAATTGTTTTGTTTTTTCCACATGCTGTTTACAATTAAACTGCAAGCATGGGAGGCTGTGCGTGCATGTGCTTTTAGGTTGCTGTGCTGAATGAAACACAGTGGAGCAATCTTAGTTTAAAGGATGCTTGCTTTTCCTTGTGTCCTCACCCGTCTCCTTCTGCCCTCATGGTAACTGGTACAGCAGAAGCCACTGGTGAGATTAGTTCAGTGTGTTCTGTGGAGATTTGACATTTGTCAGAGGGTTGTTACGAGGAGTTTTGAGTCCAGCTCCTTACACGAGTAGTGTTACAACTGGTAGTTTATTCCTGAGTGTTAGTGAGAAGGCAAAAAAATAGACAAAATCACAGGTAAGGATGTGTTTGTGTGTGTTTGTAAGAACTTTGTGCACCTTTTAATGCTGGAAATCGTTTTGTATTAAAAGATGAGAAAGAAGTGTGAGCGTGAAACCCCTGCTATAAAGAACTAGGGAAAAAATCCACCAAAGCAGATTAGAAAAACAAACAGGTGAATTAGAGCCAATCCAGCCCTTAAGACTCTCTAATGCTGTGTTTAATTCTGACACAGTGGGGAGTACCAGGGGCTCGGGCTGTGCTCCTCGATGCTCCTCATGTCTGCTGGGGTTTGCCCTGTTCTGTACTCTGCAGGGGAAGGGGGAGGTGGTGAAGGTGGGGTTTGGGATGCAGGGCAGCTGAGGAAGACTTATTGTGACTCTGGAATTATGTATTTTGTGCCAACTCAGAATTGCTGTTAAAATACAGGGGAGAGGGATTCTCTACCCCATCATTTTAATAGACATTTCTGTAGCTGATTTTTTCAACTAAGACTAATAATAAGCAAAACTACAGTTGAGCCAAAAATGACAAATGTTACTGATTTAAAATAATACTTGCATATTTTTCAATATTAAATGGAACGAGATAAATCGGAAGCATGTAAATATCTGATTCTCAATCTTTGCATAATTATTTCCAAGAGGTAATTTTGCTATGAGCTGTTAAAACTCAAAGAAATGTGTTATTCCCTTTGAGATGATCTGTACCCCAGCTGTGTCATACATCTCTTGGCTTGTTTCCTTATTGCTGTAGATGTACATACTTATATATATATGTGTATTGTGTGATCGTACCATTACTGCCATGTTAAATCACTTGCTTTAAAATACATATACACATATATATGTAAAATACATATATATGTTTTTAAAATACATATACAGACATATATACGTAAAATAAACATAGATATGTATTTTAAGCCAAGCAATTCGCCATGGCAGTAGTGATACAGTCACACAGTTTAGGGCTTTGTACAATATGTAATTTTAAGGATGTCAATGTGGTTCTTAGCGAATTTTATAAACACTTTTCTGACTCTGTTATCAGCACTTCCCATCCTAAGATAAACTGCACATTCTTCAGTGATTGTTCCACTGGTTCCATTTTTTTGTCTGCCATTTGTTCTGGATTGATGTAATCTTGATACTACTAAACTTTCAAGGGCTGTTGACGCATTTCACATAGCCTAGGATTGCCTGTTCTCCAAATGTATGGATCATGCATCAACAGTACTAAGTAGCCTTACTGTTTTGCCTAAAAGCCTAGCTAATTTATTTACTATTCTCTCTTTAAAGAGAGGTCTCTGGAAGGGGTAGCATATTTTGGGATGCTCCTTCTCTTTAAAGGGAAACTCAGAATTTGAATAGCAGTACTTGTTGATCAGTGATATTATTGTAGCCAAAGGATGCATGGGTGGTTTAATAGGAAGTTTTTTGCTTCAAGTTTCTTGATGAAATGTAGTGTTCTCCAGAGCTGTGTGAAGAGTGTAGTTTTTTATTCTGAAATGCACTTGTACACTTTATTTGAACGGTCTGAATGGATCATAAATACATTTAAGAAATAAATGATACGTCACATGTTTTCACGTCTTGTCTCGGATGACTTCTATGTAGTTGAGCTGATAAAGGTGGATTCCTATGGGAGTGGGTGGGGTTTTCTCCTCTTATCTTGATTGCTCTAAATAGTCTGGCTTGAACGTAATAGCCAAGAGCAGGAAAACCTTCCAGCATGCGTTCTGTGTTTATGCTTTATCCATACATGATGGAGGGCACTGTAGGCAAACTCCTCTCTATAATTTTCCTGTGGGAAACTTGAGCCCTAAAAGGAAACGAACACAGCGAAAGGGCTGGATATCACAAGGGATTCACTTTTATTTTTAGAATTGCACTATATTGCCATATTTGGGCTGAAAGTATGCTGTATCAATGCACTATTGTATCAAATTGCAGCTAACCATTCCAAATTTGTCTAAATTATTCAGGTTTTTTTCCACAAATACTATTTATTTGTGCATGGTAAGTGCTAACTCCAGGTAACGCATTCTGTGGGCATTATTTCTTGTGAGAAGGTTACACGTACCTTGCTTTGAGAGTGGGATTTGTGCTATTTCCTTAAGGACTCACTAACAGGTGTAATTCTTCTTACCAACACCTTCTCACAGTGGTTTAGTTGAAGACAAATGCAGGAAATGCACTCTGTGTGAAAGTCAGTCTAAATATTAAGTCATCTTGGAATGCCACCAGCCTGCAGAATAGACCTGGTGACACAGTATCCTGCTAACACTGAAAATAGCTGTCAAAAGACCTTTTTAATATTTTCAGACCTGCTTATAATGTACAGATCTGCTTGAAATAACTTATTCCCATTGTTGCAACATTACCCTTGTCGCTGCCCATGAATGTTTCAGAGTTTGGGCTTTTTCTGCTTATCGCAACTGCTGAAGCTGTCAGCTGGCTTGGTGCCCTCTTGACTGGTTTGTCTGCACCTTGCAACACCATGCCACGTGCTGCTCTGACCTTCCTAAAACATAATTGCAGTGTGAAAATCAATCCCTTTGTGACAAGAGTGGGAATCTGGCAGTTTGGGTTTTGTGGTGGATGTGTTGAGAAACTTACGCCCGTGAGCAAGTTTCCATATTTTGAATCACTGGAATCATTCTAGGGGTGGGGGTAGGGGGGAATCTGAAGTTTGGACCTCACCATTTTCCCATGTTTATGTTGATTTTGAAGTCAACCTGTGTCTAGGTAAAGGCTTTTATGTTTTATGCCCCTGTTGGATTTCTCCAGTAGCCTGGTGTAACAGGAGTTGGGCTTGGGGTGTCAAACCATTTCCAGCAGGCAACTTCCTCTGCTTCTCTGGAGATTTCTTATCTCAGTGTTTTTTTTTTTATCACAGATCTTGTCCCTTCAGCAATTCGTTGCTGCTTCTTCTTCATCCTCTTGGGTTTATGTAGGGGATTAGAAGGAATAAACCTGAGCTGCTGTGAACTACAAGCAGATCAGCCCCATGAAGAGGTACTAGGAGCTCCAGCTCTTCCATGTCTTTTAATTGTGGCTTAAGCTACAGAAAAAAAGCTTCTAGAGTAACACATTCTCAGTCTGATCACGTTGATCAAGATTCTAACTGCATGGTACGATTTGCAGATCTTGGGAAGATTGTGAAAACACAAGGAAAATGCCTTCTTACTGTGTCCAGTTTAGGAGGTGGGAACCAGTATGCTTTTATAAGCAGGCTGGTACAACAGATGAGCTTTATCTGCTGCACTGCATCCTGCTTTCCATAATTACACACGTAGCTTCTTTCTAAATCAATTGGAAAGGAAGGTTTCCAGTATAACTCCCCTAGTATTTTAAAGTGCATAAAAGAGGGGGAAGAAGGGTATGTTCTTAGTCTGAGCATCCACATTTTCCTGCTTTCCTTTGGAGCAGCAAACTGTTGAGAGAATTCTAATCTTTGCTACACTCGCCTCAGTTCTCATGGCTGTTTTCCATGCTGTTTTCTTTATTACTTTCTTTTTCTTCCTGTCATTCTTAGCTTTCTATTTTTCTATCCCAGTTTGTGAAGGGTGTGGGTTCAGAAGGGTTTCCTTCAGTTCCCAGTCCCCTGAAAGCATGAGAAATTGCCCATTGAGCCAATTCTCACAGCAAGGTATAAAAATAGGAGTAAAGAAAAGGTTACACAATGCTTGGATTGCAGCAGTTTGTACTAATGGGGAGATTTCAAAGCCATGGGTTGAAAAACATTTTTTAAACCTTATCATTTCCGTTAATTTTTCTCTCCCCAAGCTGTGCTTCAGCTGCAGGAACCAGTGCTACAGATTACTTGAGGAATTGTACTGAAACACAGGAGTCAAGTGCTGAACAAGTCACGCAAAGCCAGAGAGAGGCCACTAATTAGTTCTCTTTAGTCATAATGAATGATTTGTTTGAGAAGCCTCTCCTAAGAGTTTCCAACCAGATGCTTTGGTCTCTGCTATTAACTAAGTGGATTAAAAGACAAGTGGATTTAAGCTTATTTTGCCATTGCAGCAGAACACAGGTAACACTCAGAGATAAACCCACTTGTTTGGTACCACATATTGCCATTAGGAGTGAATAGTAACTGTGCTCCTGCAAAGCTGAGTGCTTTAATTCAGCTTTGCAAACTTTAAGGGAACTAAAAGTTATCCCTGAGACTGTATTCACATGCTTTAAAGTTCTCAGAATTGTTTCTGAGCGTTGTCTTTCTCTACTTGCAAAACCAGCTGAAGCCAACAGCCAGACATTCTTGTACTTGTCTTTGCTGACTTGAAAGGCTACATTTAGATGAAATTTATTTAGCATTGGATTTTGTTTCTGATTTCCTTATAATGAGATGGACCTCTTTGGCATATTAATTATTATCAAATTGAAAGGCTAACAGTACTTTTGATGTAATTTCCAAAACAGTCCTGTAACTTGATTCTAGCAGCAGTGTAATGCTTTCCTAATGAAATGTCTGTATTAAGCCACAGAGAGGAGCATTAACCTTGGATTAAAATCAGAAGAGAAAATGAAGCACACTTTGGTAATTCTGTTCTTGTTGTTTGCAGTATCATTTTGTGAAGAAAAAGAGCAACTAAAAGCTGCATTTAATTATCTTCACACTGATTATATCATGTACTTCTGTGCTATCTGTTTTACTTCTAACCTTTTTTCTGTTTGTCTAACAAACACAGGCTATTTGGATATAGTAAACCTCTTTTAAAAATAAAATATCTCTTCTGTTGTGCTTCTACAGAACATCTTCTACAGAACATCTTGTATGTTTGCAGTGTTAACGTGGACACTGCTCCATGGTGATCTCATGTATGAAGAAGATTGGCTTTTTGGTGTGTCTAGTCACTGCTAGGGAAGCCACCTCACACGGGCATCTCTGACCCTTCCACTAGCATTAGTGCTTGATAACTACCATGGCATCTTCTCAGATGATTCCCACTGCCAAGGTGCCCTTGCTCTCATTAGCTATCCAGGAAAGTTGTCTTTGAAATAGTGGGAAGAGGAATCAATCATAGGCAAATATAAATACCTACAGACAAACAGAGGGCTTTTGTTTCTGTTTTATTTTGGCAATTGGATAATAGCTATGGTTATGGTAATCAGCTAGAAAATAGCTGGGTCATGACTGCCTCAAAAGGTACAAGACATCGTGGTGGAACACATCCGTGCAAAATCTGAAGTCTGATTAAACAGGAATCACAGAATATGGCATGAAATTGTAGAAATAGTTCTGAAATTGCAGAGGTCAGTTCCAATTTTTTTCACTTGACATGGTGAGCACTATTTCAGATTCAAGAGACCTACTGAGATTGCCTATCACGTGCAGGGTGAATTAAGTGTTTTAAAGACAGCTTGAAGGAGTGGTTTCTGTTGTACCCTAGTCGTAGAATAACTTGGGTTGGAAGGGACTTCTGGGGATCATCTAGTCCAACCTGCTCAAAGCAGCTCTTACCAGATTAGGTCGCTCCCAGTCCTCTTGAGTCTTGGACACCTCTGATAATGGAGATTTGCAGCCTATTTCAGCAGCCCATTTCCATCCTCATGGAAGAAGCTGCTTAATTTTCCAATTTGCATAAATGTTCCTTGTAAAGTAAAGGGTTTGGGAACTGCGTCAGATCTTTTGACAGCTATTTTCTCTGTGCCCACTTAGTAGGTTTTTCACTTGTGACACCGTTAGGTGTGAGCTTTAAAAATACATACTACGTACTATTGGCTTTTGTGCTAAAGGAGGCCGTGTGATGGGTATGAGCTGTTTCCGTTGGCTTCTGAAATAAGCAAATTGCTTCATTTTGCTACTGAGGTGGGAGAGTTTTCTGTTTTCAGTGGATATCTTTCCTTGCAGTGCTGTGAGCTCTGACTTCAATGACTAAGCTCAAAATCGTTTCAATCTGAACTGAATGAGATGGATCAGAACATCTCGGTCGGTCATTTGTCTAATACTGACAGAGACCAAAGAAGACCTTGCTGTGGGAATGGCATCTACTGATTTTCCCATTTGCAATGTGAATCTGTTGTAGAGGGCAAATTGGGTTTAAATTGGACATTATTCACAAATGCTTATGGTTTCTTGTGCTGTGCCTGGCACAAACCTCTTCCTTCTGTGTTCTGGAAACATTTTTTCTGGATACTTCTCCAAGGTAGGACTAGGATTCCTTCTAAGCCACCATCCTCAGTGGGCTGTTTGAAGCCAGTATTGCAAGTAATTTCATGGAGATGGCTTGGTGTTTAAATCGCACAGTTAAAAGCCTGTATTTAATTGTTATGCTTTGTCAAATTCCTTTCATCTCTACCAGGAGTTCTCACTGACTTTTGTGTAGGACTCGCCCTTGATGCATTTTCTTGGTGTTTCTTCCAATTGGCCTTTCAGTCCATTGTTCACATTTACTGATTTTATTAATTGTATGCAGCTTGTTATTGTTCAGCTCTCCAAATGTCAAAGGCATCTGAAACTGATTGCATTAGAGCAAAGTAGGGAACGAAGTTCCACCTTCCTCATGCTGAAGTGCTCAGCTTACACAGGCAACTGTTGCTGCATTATATAATGTTTTCTGTCCAATATTGTCTTTCTTGGGCTCATACACTCAGTTTTCTACTTTTCTATTATCTAATTCTGTGGAGGGGATGAAGAGTGGTTTCTCCAGCTTAACCTAAGGGACAGAATTTGGACAGCAACATGGAGCTGCTTGCAATTGATTGTTGCTCTCCACAGTTGTGAGATAAAAGCAATGCAACCAGGCAGTATTTGCATTCAGAAGTCTCCAAGGGAAGGCTGCTATCTGCATTGCAATGTCCTGGAACACTTGTGTGTGTGTGTGTGCTTTTTCTGCCACTCACTGACCGTTCCCAGATGTGCTTCAGTAACCTATCTATCAAGATTGTGATCTGGAGCTGCCAGCCTGCAGGCAGCCTGTTCTGGTTGAGTAGACTGGGTTTTGTTAAATTTAGAACAGTGCACAGAGCACGGTGCCAATCTCTTAACTCTCAGGCCCGGCACTTTGTAATTTATATTCTTTTGATGTGTTTTAATTTACTTCTTTATTTTTTCCTAATAGGAGTCTCCACAGGACAGTGCTATCACCAGAGACATCAATCGAACGTTCCCTGCTCATGATTATTTTAAAGACACTGGGGGAGATGGCCAGGACTCCCTGTACAAAATATGCAAGGTATTCCTTTAATTCTTCTTGACTGATTTTGATGACTTGCGTTTAACATCATTAACAGATGTAACTGTTACCTGAGAAGAATGTGTATGTATTACCATTAACTGTACCCCAGAGACACACTCTGCCACTAGAGTCAGTCTGGTTCTTCATTGTAGATGTTGAGTTAGTTATAGTGCCATTCAGATAGGAGACCTAAAGTAATAAGCCCTTCTGGATTCCTGAGCACTCAGGTGTTTGTACTTCAAGGGATTCCAGACATGTCAGCCTGAATCACTGGCCAAATTATATGCTGTGATGGAGATGAAGGCTAATTCCATACTGATCAAGAGCAGCTCACTTTTGGCTGCAGCATGCTCCCTAGTTGTCAGTATTGTCTGAGCTGTGCTGGTGAAGTTAGGAGCACACGCAGGAAATGGTGCTGATGTTGCCTCTTGAAAAAGAAATGTTTTGATGTTGGAGGTGTCCTGTACGTGTAATGTATGCCATAAGCTGCTGTTGTCATATATAGTTCCTTTAAAACTGGGTATAACTGTGCACCTCCCGTGAATGTTATAAAGCCATAGGCATGCGTTGAAGTTGCTTATTAAAAGGAAGAAATTAGCAAAACTGGACATCTTATTGTTGTATTCAGTTATCTCAACTGGAATGTTTTAAGCTTCCAGCACTTTTTTCTGTGTCCCTAGTGTTTCTCCCTCTTCCTAATGTCCCTTTAGCACCTGTTCAGAGGTAAAAGCACTCAGACAGATGGTTTAATACACTGCAGCCTTCTTGGTGCATCACTGTAACCAGCTACTGCCCCTATATTGTGGCTGTCTAAATATCATATTCTATGATTCTGTGGTATATCACAGTTTGATTTTCATACAGGTTTTCTCTTCATTAGAACGGCAACTGATGCACCCTGTGAAAATGTTCAATGCAGTGGTTTGTCTTCTTTGTGCTTGTAGCTCAACGCAGACACACCGTAAAGTCTTGATTCTTTTTTTAGGCCTACTCTGTCTACGATGAAGAGATTGGCTACTGTCAAGGCCAATCATTTCTTGCTGCTGTGCTGCTCCTACATGTAAGTGGTGGGGATTTTCCCCATGTTTGTTTTAAGCTTAAGAACAAATATTGCTCCACTTGCCTAGAACAAACATTGGTAACTCCTGAACTACTAGGGTTGCAGGTCACGTATCCGTTTATATGTTGGTCAATAATAATGTGATTTTAGACAGAGAAGAGTACATTGTTTAAAACTTACTGTAGTATTCCCAATGACTCCTGTCTGCAGTCAGCGTTCATGTCACTGTGTTCTTGTTTTAGGAGCCCTTCCATTTGAAACTCTGCAGGCTTGTACTCATGGTCACTAGTAGGCATGGAATTCGTGTATAAGGACAACACTGTAAATGTTGCTGTTAAAGGGTTTCAAGGTCAGATTTAAGCTTTTTAGCAGACATTTCTATTGGAATCAGTCAGAATGGTGATTCCAAAAGAATCACCATTCTGAATATGGGTGATAATTGCCATGTCTTGTATACAGAGAATATGTTCATGACATTGATAGGAAGTCAGTTTACCAGGTCTCAAAGCTTTGAACAACGTCCTGTGTATATGGGCTGTTGTCTTGTATGCTTTCGTGGCTCTTGGCTTAAGGGGTTAGTGAAGGATCCAGTAATATTTTAATTTTTAAGAAGATACCAATTTCTGCTTTTTTAAAACTAATTGTTGTTAGTAGAAGTGATCTCATCAGAGTAATATCCTTTAATAGCTGTGTGTTGGAAGCTAGAGATTTATGGTTACTCTATATCGGAAGCAAAACTTTTAGATTCACTCACACTTGGGAAACAGGAGAGGATTAGAAATTTGTACAAATTATTTATAGACCATTCTTTGTCAGAGTAACATCTGCTGTTTGTCAGTGTTTCTATTCAAACATGGGTAGTTGCTAAACCAAGCAGAGTTCCTAAAAACCAAGCAGAGTTCCTAAAAACCAAGCAGAGTTCCTAAGCCCAATAATGTTTTGAGATTTCTTTTTCCCAGCTGCTTTTTGGTGATTGTTGCTACTGTAGAGAGCTAGGTCTGAAGACTTCTCTGTAGTTTTGAGTGGAAGAGGAAGTCTGGTCTTCAGTGGAGGATGTTCCATAATGTTGTAAAGTCAGTGGAGGGTATAGAAGAGATTGTAAACTCCATTCCTTCGAAACAAAAGCCAGATCACTAATGATGACAGCCTTTTAGCTCTTCATAGCTGTAATCTGAAAGATTTACTTGATGAGCAGTTAATTCTTTATTACTACACTGAATCAGATCAGGAAGGGTGGTACTTTCTCATAGGACAACTGGACACTTTTACTGACACACATGTGCTTTCTTTTAGCTTTTTCATTGTCATATGTCCATTTTTTTAATATCCATTGCATAGAGAGACTCACTGTCAGGAATAAGCCGTGATTATTCTAGAGTTGTTTCTTTAACAATAGCTGCTGCTTCTGTGAATAATGTATGCATTCAAAAAGGCTAAATTTCAAATAAGGTTCTTTTTACTTGATTCTCTTTGAAGTCAGCCCTTGGAATGTGGCTGCTAGGGAAGATAAATATGAAAAAGAAATGTGGCAGAAAAGGAAATGAAGTTTCTGCAGGTCCTTCACTACCAGTTTGGGGAATGTCTTAGCAAAGTTTTCAGTTTTAACAAACTCCATCTGCTGATTAATAATATAAGACTTGAGATGGATATTCTGTTCTTTACAGGAACAAGTGATTGACCTGAAAACTGAATTTTGATGTCAGGGGAAAATGTCTAAACACTGATGAGCTTTGATGAGTGTTTCTTCAGTTTTTGGCAGGAAACGGATATTGAACTTGCCCAAACCAATGCTGAGTTGTGATGCGTGGAACTTCTGTTAGCAGTTACTGGTCTCTCTTATTCATACCATTCTAATAAATAAACATCAAATGTAATAATGTAATTTTAAAACGTAAATATATCAGTGAGAATAAGGAAAAGATCCTGTTTAACATCCTCTGGTAATACTGCTTTTGTCTTTGGTACATAGGTAACAAAGGGTTAGGCTGTTCAAAATCCGTGAGACTCTGATTGTGCCATAATTTGGAACACAAGAAACTGCTTTGGTCTTGATTTCTGAAAGATGACTTTTTAGTTGAGTGATGGAGAGGTGGTTTATTCCACAGAATAAGAATGAAGTGCCATTTGCAACACTGGGCCTCATTTTGTGTGTTAATGTTTTGTTTACTTTTAAACTGGATAGGGCCAGATTAAAGAGTAGTGACAACTTAGCTTCTCGTAAGAGGGAGGAGAAGGGAGGGAAGGGCAAATGGAACTAATATGAAAGATTGAAACATTGTGTCTACACTTTCCTCTCTTGCAGATGCCTGAGGAGCAAGCTTTCAGTGTTCTGGTCAAAATCATGTTTGATTATGGACTCAGGGAACTTTTCAAACAAAACTTTGAAGATTTGCACTGCAAGTTCTATCAGCTGGAGCGCCTCATGCAGGTAGGTGTTCAAACGTGCATGAGTGAATGGCTCAGAGCCTGCAATTCAAAACTAGCTATTTTTCTTGCATGTAGATGGTGTTTGTGATCTCTTAGTAAGGATAAAGAGTGAGGACTATCCATATTGGAGGTATTTTAAGACTAGAGAATGTTGACTTGAGACCAGTGTGGTGATTGGACTCACTGTGTGATCTACTGTCCTTCTGAGCATCCACACTGGGACAAGCCTTTGCCATCCTTACAAGGGCATGGGTGGATCCAGAAACCTGCCTTGTTGCCCTGATTGTCACTCTACCCTGCTGATTTCTGTTACTTTGGGATTTCAGCTACAGTTCCAAAATAGTAGCAATTAACTTTCAATATTTCTGTGTTTTTTGTTATTAGGAATACATTCCTGATCTGTATAACCACTTTCTGGACATTAGCCTTGAAGCACACATGTATGCTTCCCAGTGGTTCCTTACCCTCTTCACTGCAAAATTCCCTCTCTACATGGTCTTCCATATTATTGACTTACTCTTATGTGAGGTATGTGTTATAATTGGGCACTTGTACTGCTATTAACTTTGACAGTTTCTCACTATCTTGATTCATGTCCTTGTTACTATCTGTTCTTTCAGAGCTAGGCATGTGATAATTATTTTTATGCAGAAGTGTTATGTTTCTGCAATGAAAAAGAGTTCTTGGCATTTTAAACATACAAATTAGGAGTCAATGTCTATGTAAAAGATTATAATCTCCTATTTCTTATAACACTGTTGAATCTCTGTGAGATTCTGTAGAATGCTCATGGGATAAGAGTTAATTTACAAATATGTGGATTCCTCTGTTGTTAATTGTATTATACACAATGATAACTTCTTTTTGTTTTTACAATATTATTGCATGGAGCCCTTTGTGTATGAAATTGCCCAGCTAACTCTCATGCTGGTAATTTAAAAAGCTTGGAGCTCTTTCCTCTATAACTTGAAGTCTCCTTATATTTAACAGCATCTATTCAGAAAGCAAAATTCTTTACACTGAGATTTTGTGTGTAATCATGTTTAGAACAGTATATTTGGTACTATGCTAGTAAGTGATTTGAGTGAGAGCCCATTAAAATAAGTGAACAAATAACATTTTGTACTGAAGCATCCTTGAGTTACTGAATGATTTGCTTTTTTACTCGCTGGTTACCATTATGCATCCACTCTTCACTGGGTCTGCAGTTGTTCCTGTGAACATGCAGTTTGTCTGCATTTCCTGTACTGAAGGGTTTCAGCAGTCAAAAACCTCCTGGTCATTGGTTTTACCCTTTCTCTGCATCTATCCGGTGCTTTTTTTGTCCATATGCCAATGTAAGAGAAAGCAACAGATGGTATCAAGAAAATCAGTTCTGTTTGTTTAGAAACACATTTTCAATTCATAAATAGTAAATGTGTTCATAGTGAAGTGTTAAGGATTTTCTTTTTATCATTGTAAAGTAACAGTGAAAGAATAATTTAGTGGAAAAAGAAAGGCAATCTTGAAATAAGATGAGCAATGTGATTATCAAAGGTACCCCTTAGGAAGGCGTGTAATACTGCTGACTATAGGAACTGTTTGTATTTAATTGGACATTACAAATAAAACACTTCTAATAAGTAGCAACAAAATACACAGAAATGCCTTCATCATTTCAGAGTTTCAGACTACTAAGGAGATAGTAAAACCTGTGATGAAACATTGTTTTTCTACTCGTATTTAAGTAAAGATAGTATCCTAATTGTTTGCAAAGTCATTCTCTGGGCCTTTGATTTAATATAGCACTTGGTTGCACTTGTATCCTGGTTCTCCTTGTCACAGAAACTAGACAAACAACAAACCCCACCAAATAAATTAATATCCAGGCTTACAAATACTGAGAAATTAATTTCTTTTGTCACTATTTTTCTCTCCAGGGAATAAGTGTTATCTTTAACGTTGCACTGGGATTATTAAAAGTGAGTATACTATGTTATAGTGTGTGTTATGCATTGTCATGCACCATATAAAAAATTAAGATGCCTGTTACAAAAATACTGTGGTTTTATTTTTAAAGCTAACAACTGCGTGTATGCCGCATGCTGGTGTCTGGCATGCCCTGTACAGCACAGTGCTTTTGGGCTGGGGTTGCAGAAACAGAAACCACCACTGTTTGCAGAAGGTTGAAAAGCAGTTACGTTCCTAGAGCTTTACAAAGCTGTTGTTGCATTATTGTCTCTGGGAATTCAATAATTGTACAAAACATGCTTTGCAGTGACTGGTTTTTCTCTCCTTGTCTCCAGACTACCAAGGATGATTTGTTACTGACTGACTTTGAAGGGGCTTTAAAATTCTTCCGTGTACAGCTGCCCAAGAGATACCGTTCAGAAGAAAATGCAAAAAAGCTGATGGAGTTAGCGTGTAATATGAAGGTAAAGATGTGGTGATGGCAGCTGCATGTCTTTAATGTTATGTCTCCATATGTAACTTTGCAATTTGCTTGTGCAAATGCAAATACATTGCAGATGCTTTAGTGAAACACAGTAAAGCCCCAAAATTCTCAGAGTGATATGAGCCCACCTAGCGAACTCGAAACCAGAGTGGCTCTCAGAAAGCAATAGTCAGTGCTACTAAAATCAAACTACTTAAAAAACCAATCTTAAATGAGTAATGGCACTAATATAAAACAATTACAGACAACTCTGCAGATCTTTAATGAAATCTTCCTCCAATAGTAGCTGTAAATGGTGTAGTATCTTTCATCAAGAGGTAGTGGGGAGGTTTCATTTAAAAGAGAGTCAATAATAGAGAAACAGAATGTAATCTTTCAGGCAGAAAATGGCTATTTTTAATTGTGGGTGCATGTGATGTTTATGTACTGCAATAGGGAGCTCTTTAAAAACGCATTGATGGATGTACAGATCTTCCAGGGACATGAAGGAATACGATATGGCAGCTAAAATTTCTTACAAGTCAAGCTTGGGAAATGACCTTGAGGTTTCTGTATTCCCTGTGTGAGTTTTGATTTGTCACTGGTTTATGCTGGGGAATGGAGGCTGCTTTTTTAAACAGCATTTTAAGTTATTTTCCCATTCAAGACTATTTCACTTGTACTCTAGGTAGCTGAAAATAACAGGTTAATCTGTTATGATCTTTCTAGTCTAAAAAGGGTCTACTTTATCTGAAATAAAGTGCTGGCTGAGTTGTATGTTGTCGAGAGTTGCCGCAGTTAGCTGAAGCTTTTAATAATGCAAAAAAGCATTGTTTTTCATGAGCAGCCCATGTGGGAGGTTTGCAGTATTTGCTTCCTTCTTGCCTTTTCATGTGGGTACTGGGAACAAGTGTTAAGTTCTGGTTGGAAGCAGAGCTCTGAGGTACTGTACAGTGGTTGATGTGCAGGTATTTCTGAACATGAACCTTTGTAAGTACCTTCTACTCTCTGCGAGGGAGCTTTGAGGCTCACAAGCTCATCTAGACTCTTTTCTAGTGGGGTTGTTACAGCTCTTTGACTTCTCTCACAAATCACTGATTAACTGTTCATACAGTCAATGTTTAGGAAATACTGATGATAATTAAGACATGATTTCTATAGCAGAAACCATGCATCACAGTAAAATGTGCTCTCTGGTCCTTATAGAAGACTTCTTTTGAACAGAGTGGAAACATAGAAACTAGAATTTGGGGTGTACTGGAGAGATGCTGACTCATAAGTGAATTAATCTCAGTAATTCCCATTTTCTTACAGAGCTCTCTGAATAAATTCTGTTGAGCTCTCCTGTATGTTTGAACTACTGAGTTAAACTGTGGAGAGGTTTTTGCTTGATGGTGGGTTTTTTAGGTTTCAGTTGCCCACTAAGCTCTATTTCTTAAATATATCTATGTAATAAAATTTTTATCCTCTGACATTAAGACTCCAGTTATATATAGCAAATGCTGCAAGTCAATTGCTTTTCTAATTAGTAGATATGGTAACTAAAGCTTTATGTGGGCACTTTGGAATAAGCCCTTAAAGTGACATTTCCAAGAAAAGTTACAGTGAGGAGGTTATTGATTCCTCTTTATGGATGTAACTATTTGAGTTCTAAAATGGAACATTGATAATTTATTTAGTGTATTTTAAGGAAGCTGTGATTTTTCTTTATGGTTTCATGTGGATAATTTTTTAGACAAATACACTGGTATGGTTCAAAGTATCCTTTTCCCTTAAGATTCACTAGAGGAATTCTTTGTAGCATCAGTACATAAGTACACAACTTCCCTAGTACGCTTCAAAGCATCTGGTACTCCTGGTGTAGTACCAGTGCACATAACAGTGTTCTGTGTAGAGTTCAAGTATATCTTATATGAAACTAGTGTAGAAATTATGGAATAACCAAGAATAAAGCTATTTTAGCTCTCCGATCATTTACCATTAGCCACAGATCAGACGTTTCACGTGCATCTGGCTAAGATCATGTGTGTAATGGGTGCATTTGCCTTTCACGTTGCCAAATAGCACCTTGTTCCTCTTACCACTCTGCCAAAATTCCCTGCATTCCCAGTGCTGTGTTAAAGTAGTTAAAGCAAACAGTCTTCTCTGAGCAGTACACAGCAAGGTTGTCCACTGCTTCCTTGAGTGCTCTGTGGTTTTGGGGGATTAAAGGGGAGGTTATGGGGAAAATCCAGACTGCACTAGTGGCCTCTGCACAGATGCTGGGCTCTTCTGTATCACCTCCATTTGTGTTGCCCCTGATGTGAGTGCTGCACATAATTACATTCTTTGACCTAAAATACAAGTCCTTTGCTGTCAGTAGAAATCTCCTGCTCTGTATCTGGAAGTGTTTTTGAGCAGAAAAGTGCCTGATGTCAAAATAAATCATTTATAGGAAGGGAGAACTAGCCTGGCTAAGGCATTGTGATTACAACAGCGTTCTGCTGGAAAGGCGGTCAGTAAATGATCAGCTTGAGACAACACTACATTCTTAAAGTCACTCCTGAATGTTGCTGTCAAATGTTAACAAACTTGCTGCTGCTTTCTGTGCCCTGAAAAATTGTGGTGGGACTTGAGTGTTCGTTTGTGCTCTCTGACACCATGCAAACCCAAAGGCCTTGATGAATTCTCCAGGACATGGTTCCCTCTAGGGCTCCAGTGTCCAGAATGAGTGACAATAGCAAATCTTCTTAGGATCACCTCATTATTGGTATCCAAAGGGAAAACTGGTTTAATGGAGTTGGGAAAATACAAAGGTGTGCCTGCCTGCCTTTCCTCTCAGGTGGCTGGATGCCTCACTTCTCAAGATCTAATCTTTACATAGCTTGAGATTTGGTGTATGGAACCCAATAATTTGGGCAGTGTTTTAGGAGGGGCACAGCAGTGAAACAACCTACTCGAGTTACTGGCTTCATTGTCAGTAAATAATACTCCGTGTGTTTGTCTGGAGTGCTTAGCAAGAATAACTTCTGCAGTTGTGATGTGGCTGAACTGACTCCAGATAAATGGGCTGGCATCTCCCAAAACATGTCAGCTGAAGGAGAGTGAAATGTTTCTGTGCAGCTCTCACTAGAGGGAGCCTGGCTACCAGTTTTGTGCTGTTCATTCCAAGTAAGGTTGTTAATGATAAAACCAAAGAGAAGAGAAACTAAACGTGTTTTCCATTTTGCCTGTCATTTATGCATGTAGAATTTAACGTGTTTCTCAAAGCCTTTCAAAGCTTTGTAATTTATTTGGTTTACTGAAATAATAATAAAGGTCCAGGAGCAATTTTTAATACTAGAGATTTAGTTTAGGTGCATGCTAGCTTGCATGTGAAATGCTGACAGTGGTCTTGGCATGGTCAGTGCTGCCAAACCATTGTAGCATCTGGCACAGCTGACAGGTGATGCAAGGAAAGGTGCTGGTTGGGATCTGCTACAGGTTCTCTGTCCCTGTAGGACTAGAACACTGTGTACAAAACACCAAATTCAACACCACCATTCTCTCCCTTCCCACAGAAGGGGAAACTGGGACCCTGAGTGAGTCACTTTCCCAGTGTTGTGTGTCAGAGCCGAGGACATAATTCCAGCCTCTGACTTCCCGGAGCAGCAGGGGACAGAGCATACATGCCTCTTAGTTGCTGCTGCTTGCTGAGACACCTCGGCGGCTCTGGGACTGGACTCTTCTCCCCTGAGCTTGAGTGACACTAGCAGAAATGTCAGCTGAGCCTGCACTTGCCCTTTCAGCATTTGCAGTCTCATGTAAAGTAAACCAAAGACTTCTGCATGATGATAAATGTTACAGCTGAGAAAGCAGCTGAAGTAACCTCAGCATCATGCTAGTTCAGAATTTAAACACATCTTATGGGTTTCGAGGTGATCTGTTCTGTGAAGCCACGGTAGTATTTGGAGCATCAAACATACCTGTGCAGCACCAAGAAAAACTCAGGTAGGATGCTCCTGTGGGTGCCTTTCAAAAACTTGTCTGTGTTCCACAAAAGGATCAGAGGAAGAAATGCTTCTGGCATGATATTGAGTGGAATAGAATTTTTTTACCATCTCTGAGGGTTGGATACTCAAAACTAAGTGAGGGTATTAGCTGTGTTTTGTAGAAGGCAGGAGTTGCCTAGAGCTTGTCCCATAACCCTTTGTGAATTGTGTTCTTTTATTGATGTTCTGGGCAGGAACTAATGGGCTGCTTTAATTTAGATTAGCCAGAAGAAGCTGAAGAAATATGAAAAGGAATATCATACCATGAGAGAGCAGCAAGCTCAACAGGAGGATCCTATAGAAAGATTTGAGGTAAGGCTCACTCCAGTCTGATTTAACACACGGTACCTGCAGGAAGTTCCTAGTTGGACTCCTTTGAGCTGGGCTTGGTTTATGACCATTTGGGTATAACAGGGGAATCAGCCGAATGAAGTGAATCTCTGTGGATTGGCAGTGTTAATCAGGATGGGGTTGTCGTGAGCTCAGCTTCATGATGAAAAAGGGAATAGTATGAGTTTATATCTGGGCTTATACAACTGTTTCACTTGAGCCCATTTCTAACACTTGGGTAGCATGTTGATTGCACCAAAAGCCAAGAACAGATTATAACTCTGCCTTCTGTTGGTGATAATCCTGCCTTCACTCCTCTCCCTAATTTCAAATGATGTATGTTACAGTAAGTATATAAATCAATAAGCATTTTATTTATAAAATAAACACAGGAATAAATCTTATATGTAAAATTATGCATATATCTAACAAAATAACACACACATACATAAATTTATATATTTTAAAGCCGAAGAGTTTTAGGTAAACTTTCTTTACTACCTGGAGGTGTGCTGGGAGTTGTAACAGGAGGTAGAAAATAGAGTGGTTTTGCCCAGATTCTCCTGTCTCACCTGTTTCCAAGCATGCAAATTCTATTTTGAGCCAAGAAAAATAAGTACTTGTAGGAACCTTCTGGCAAGGTATTAATGACAGAATGATACCTCTACTGTTGCAGCCTTCAAAAACATTTCTGGAGCTCAATAAGTAGTAGCTGAGCAGAGTTATTTATACATGGTTTCTTCTCAGGATTAATACTTTATGTTCTTTATTTTATATTTACAATATGGCTGGCTAGTTTTGTCCTCACTGAGGTAGGGTTGTCCTTGCATGCTTAAGATACAAGGTAGGCATTTGTGCTTAGGCACAGTAGAATTGTGTTTGAAGACAAAGACCTGGGAAGATCTTGTTCTTGATAATTGTTTGTGTGTTTGTTTCCCACAGCGTGAGAACCGGCGCCTACAAGAAGCAAACATGAGGCTTGAGCAAGAAAATGATGATCTTGCACATGAGCTGGTGACCAGCAAGATTGCTCTGCGAAAAGATTTAGACAATGTAAGACATATCTTTACTCTGTTTAGTGGAGACATAGTACTAGGGCTGATTCCTCATTACTCCTTCATTGGAGAGGAGATTATATATATAGAGTATTTTTTATTTGGGTGGGATAGGATTCTTTCCTCCATGTCTTCATTGCAGACTGATGATACATAAGTCCATGGGAAACAGGGCTGGTGACTGAAATACTAATTACTCTGAAAAGCATTCAGATTAATTTGAGGCAGAGGAGTGGTTGTGAGCCTGTACTTGAGTAGTTGCTTCCTTCTCTATGTATATCAAAAGGAAGTCTAGCAGGAGCTAAGTCAAATCTTCGAATTGTCGCAGAGATAATAACACGGATGCTGTTTTCTGTTTTCCTTCCACTGGTATTCTTATGAATAAGATTTCACAGCAGACAGGCTTTTGCAAAGTGCGTAATAAACTTGAAAGTCTGAGTCTGTCTGGCTCTCAGTGGAGTCAGGTTCTCAGGTACCTTAGGCAACTCTGAAAATGGTATTGTGGTTTCTATTTGGCTTGTTGAAATCTCCCCATGTGAACTCATCATCCTGGGTTGTTTCCCATATCAGTAGAGCTGTCAGGAGGAAACTTTGGGTTTGCTTTGTGTTATAGGATTTTTTATCAAGCTTGCTGTCGCATTCCCTTCTTTGCATACTCATGTTTGGGAGATTGTATTAGGACATGCAGAGACAGAAAGGTACTGGCATTCTTAGTACATGTGGTAGGGTAGAACACATTTAGTCTCTCTGCTTGGGGAGAGGAAGAGTTCAAGTGCTCATGTTTTGCCATTCTTGTTCTGTACCAAGATAAGTGCATTTCTGAAATCTCAAAGGAAAATGACTTTTGAAAATCACACAGTGCAGGAGGTGACAGGCTTTAAAATGTTTCAGCTTATCTGCTTCAGAGGATTTCAGGTTTCCCACGGCCTCCTGGAAACTTGCTGTTGGAAAAATATTCATAGTAAATGTTGATGCCAGTGGGCGAATGTTGCTCTTAATGAGGTTTGATTTATGACTTTCAGGTTTATTATATCTACTGCTCTTTAGTGTTCAAATCTGTGAATCATAGAAATATGTTCTAGAAGGAGAGTTTCACAGCGCATTGGTACGTTCATGTCCTGTTACCTATGCTTGCTCACTTCATTGAAGATATTTCTAGAAGGGATGTAGCTGCCCAGCAGTTGCAGGGTGAAACTCCTGCAAAAAATGTACCAAAGCAGCTTTTTGTCTCAGCTATTAACTGTTGTTTGTGGCTGCTTGAGCCGGTATGAGACACAGTTGTGCTTTTACATTTATTCGTTTAAATGGAGAGGTGGGAGAGGAACAAAATTAAGCCAAATCTTTGAGATACCTCATTGGATGTATAATAGTCATGCCTTCAAAGATGGTGAATGGTGTTGGCAGCATCTGGGTTATCCCCCAGGAGTAGGTAGGTAGGTTTGATCTACTTTAGGACCCTGATTCATTCTTCTAATTGGATCCTGAACTGATAAGTTTCGTTCTACTAGCCAGATGTCCTGAAAGATAAGTACCAAAGGACATTGTTTAACTCACCTTTTCTAATACCTTCATGGCATGTCTGAAATCTTGCAACCTAAAAGATCAAACCAAAACATTTGGAAATAAAATAATTTCCTTAATATCCTTTGCACTAGACCAGAAAATACGCTTCATTTTTCTACTGTTGTTGGACTCCCACATCCCAGTTTTCTTTAACTTTAAAACAGCTTAAAACCAATGTATAATGAAAAGATGTTCTCTTTGCCTTTGCCATCTGTTTTAAAAGATCAGCAGGACTTTAAGGGACTAAAATTCACTTTTGATTTTCTTCCTTTGAAGGGAATTGGTGCAGCTGCTTTCTGAAGATTTTATATAGCAGTTGAGTTATTGATCTATTTTTATGTAGAATTCATACACCTATTGGGAAGTACTGCATTGCTGTGTATAAGACAGGAAAAGTGTCTCAACTTTATAGTTTATAAAGAGCCTGAGATTTTTCAACAATACACCTTTATTCTATAAAAAACCTCCAGTACAGAAGGATTGTGTGGTTTCTGGTGAGGCATCTCTCTAAGGAGGAAAGGAGAGAGGGGTCTGACTCCCACATTTGCTTTGGCAGCTAAGTTTTTTCATGCAGTATTTTCTGGGTGACATAAGAAAGATGGTATCACAGCCATTGGTAGGTGTCATAGAGTTCTGGAGGGATTTTTATGTTCTAGAGGCATTTTTAATTCATTCTGTTTTCATTGCAAAGCTGAATGTTTTCAAATTGAACTTGGGTCTAAGCTGGCTGTAGTTTTTTCTGGATCTTGCACATTGTGAGCTGTTCTGTGACTTGTCTTCAAAATGCATTAGTCAACTTCCAGTCTGGATGAGATAAACTTATTTCTGTTGCTGGATTTCTTTGGAGCAATCCCTACTGCAGTTTTGCTAAAACTAAGCACTGAATTCAAGGAGGAGTTCTGGAGTGCTGGAATGTAGTAGTATAACCTTGTCAGTTCTGATTTGATGCTGCTTTGCCATTGCAGATGGTAATTTTTAGAAAAAGAATGTTAAGAATAATGTCTTATTGTTATTAATAACAATGAACAGGCCCTTAATAAGAATGAAAGGGCTGCACAGTCTTGGCTGTGTCCTACTGCAGCCTGAGCCTGTGGCGACACAGCAAGCGCCCCTCTCAGTGCTGTACACCACTCTTTGTTTCAGGCGGAGGAGAAGGCAGATGCTCTGAATAAGGAACTGCTAATGACCAAACAGAAGCTGATTGATGCAGAAGAAGAAAAGAGGCGCCTGGAAGAAGAATCAGCTCAGGTTAGGGGCATTTCTGGCATTTTCACATTTCTGTGCAGTACACATTTATAAAAATAAAATAACAAGTGTGGGAAGGGCTTAATGTTCTAAGCCATGTTTGTCCCTCTTCTGTAGTGTAAAGGATGTCACCAAAGCAGGATTCTTCACCTTCCTGCAAGGTGCTTCATAGGGTAGTGAATTTCTAACTTGAAATCATGAAAGCACAAACTGTGCCAGAGATTTCTGCACAAGGAGGCAGAACAGGACTTCAGCTGTGAGCACTCTTCTCTAGGTTAGTCAACGTTTCTAACAATGGGCCACCGAAGTTCAGCTTTTCCTTGCCTGCATGGAGCTGAGCTAGGTCATTGTTCCTTGGGATAGAGTACAGCAGTGAAGTTAAGGAGGAGGAAATGTCACCTGGGTATTATTTTTTTCACACTGTACAAATACATAAACCCTTTCCTTTATTTTTTTATTTCCCAGCTGAAGGAAATGTGTCGTAGGGAACTAGATAAGGCAGAGTCAGAGATCAAAAAGAACAGCTCTATCATTGGTGACTACAAACAGGTAAGTACAAGTTAATGATGATGTGGTTTGCTATCAAATTATGAGACTTTCTCAGGTATTTTGGGAGATTTCTGGAAATAAGTTTAATGTGTGTCAGGCATTTGAGGAGACATTTTAGCTGTTTTAAATGGGAAGCTTGATTTTTGCATTTTCTTTTGCTGAGATCCTGGAGCTTGGTGATCAGTTCTGTTTGCCCCAATGTATTTGTTGGTCATCAGTCACCACAACCTCAGTTACAACCTAATGTTGTTCAGATGGGCTCGTGTATATCAAAGGTTCACCTCATTCACCAAAACAATGTTCCAGCTTCCCTCCTTCAATCAAATAATAACTGCACTTAGGAAATAAAAAGATGCCTTTTTCCTTTCAGAGATTTTTGGTTTGGAATTCAAGCATAAGGTATCAAGGCAGCAAATTCATATATCTTTTTAGTGGGCCTGTAACCTTCAGAACATTCTGAAGTCTGCATCACACAGGTCTCAAGGAATGAGCTGGGTTTTTTTGCTACTCTGGCTGTCTTGCCTGCTGCTTCTACCCCAAAGGCAACAAAAAGAGCCATGCTATTCCTAGGCTTTTCTGGCTTCTCTAAGCAAAGCTAAACTGCTAATAACTTATGTCGAAACGGCACCTTTTCCTGACGGCATAGCAGAATATGTAGAGAATGAGAATATGTACAATGAGGCAACTTAATGCAGCATCCCAATTTTCCTGGCTTTCTAAGAGCCCTCAGACTATCCATATTAATATTCCTGTAGCATTTAGTTGTGCTTTAGCATTCATATGGGAGGAAATTTACATTTATAAATGGTGTGGTAACATAATTTTGCTTGTCAGATTTGTTCCCAGCTGAGTGAGCGACTGGAAAAGCAACAAACAGCAAATAAAGCTGAAATTGAGAAAATACGGGTAAGAGACCAGATAGATCCACAGTTACAATGTTTAAATCTCTTAGTAACATCGTAACAGTGAGCACACAGTAAAATGGTGCTTGAAAGAGAGTTCATTAGTGACTTACAGTTTCAGAAAGAAGATTATAAGGGGGAAGTCTTGGAGAAGAGATGAGTAACTTCAGCTCTCTCCTATGCTGTATTGGTTACATATTAATGTTGACTCTGGGCAACAGTAACTGTTAATTTTTTGAGGGGTCTTTTTTGTCTGGAGGAGATTTTTCTGACTGTCTTTTACCATAAAGTAACATACAGGTAGTACAGAGCCCATTATTGTAGCAATAGAGTGTTACCAACAATACAGCAGTGTTCCCAGAGCCCATAAATCTGGGGGTGGCAGGAGTTCCTGCTTGGCTGTACTTTCCCAAAAGTTCCTGAGTTTGCAAGTCATCAGTGGTCCCTCTCATGCTGTGCTGCTCTTCCAGAGCAGAGGCAGGAAAAGGCTTTGATCATATCACCAGCACTTCAGTGCAGGCGTTCACAATCAGGTGTTTACTTTAGCAAAAAGTGGATGACTGTGAGCACTGCCGCGAGTTCTTCAACAAGGAAGGCCGGGTGAAAGTTGCCAGTTCTGCCAAGGACGGTTCAGACGAGGACACAGACGAGGAGAAGGAAACACTGAAAAACCAGCTGAGGGAAATGGAGCTTGAGCTGGCCCAGACCAAGTTGCAGCTTGTAGAGGCGGAATGTAAAATACAGGTAATGCTCTGGAGGTTCATTTTGTAGTCTATATGGCATGACTGCCTTCCTAGAAAAACTTGTCTGTTGTAAAGGGATTGGAACAGAGCCTGTTGGTTGAAACTGTAACCTGCTATTTCCTGTATGGGTTATTTGACCAAACATTGGGTCTGAAACTTTGTGTATGCAGACAAAATAATTGAAACTGCATAAACTGTATTTACCAGCTACTACAACTTCCAGACATCTGCCTGGCTGCAGTGCAGCACTTACCGACTGATCTTCTGCAACTTCTTGGATGAAATCCAAGCTCTGACAAAGTACTGAATCATGCGTTTCTTTATCTTGCAGTCAATGTTAAATGAAGAAGTAACATGTCACAAATGTTAGACATGTTTCTTAAAACATGAGTGGTAAGCACTCCAGGTATTTGAGATATTTGTGTAAAATATGACAACGTTGTTCTTTCAGCCTAAAACTGGTATGTCAGTGCTGCTTGTTCACAAGAAAGGTAAAAATGAGTTTGTGGAAAGTCCACTTCCTGTGGGAATAGCTCCTTCTAGACGGGAAAGAATTAAAGGGTTTGGATGTACTTAAGAAAGGTGAATGTTTCACCAAGGGCAATGACATAGATCTTGTTTTGCTTTTGAGAGGGTTGAGGTTTTTCCCCTTATCAGTTTGTTGGGCTTCTTTATGTAAGACTTGTTTAGCTTCTTAAGTGGCCAACAGATTGTGGATGTTCTAGAGCCTTCTAAGTTTAACCCATACAACCTTGTGCTGTGAATACATCACAAATTATTGAAATGGCTCTTCTGTTTGCAGGATTTGGAGCACCATTTGGGTCTGGCATTGAATGAAGTACAAGCTGCAAAGAAAACATGGTTCAACAGAACAATAAGCTCTATAAAAACAGTGACTGGAGTCCAAGGAAAAGAGACTTGTTGAAAAGCAGTTCTGTCAAACACACCTTCTTAACACAACACCTTTTGTTGCCTTCCTTGGCCAGATGTTTAATTCTGTGACATGAGAGGACCAGAATGTAAATAAAATACAAACACAGCATGTCGGGATTTCAATAGGTCAGTGATAAAGAGGATGGAAACACAAGAAAGGTTTTATTGCTAGACATGGGCTCTTCATACTACTGATATTTAACAGGTGATGTAGCTAGATTGAAGCTCTTCAGAGAAACACTCCATTCTGCGGTCTGGCTGGAGGCTTTTCACAGACTAGGTACGAGAACTTACCAAACCCTAATTGTTAAGTTTACATATGATAGGTTTTTTTACAGTTATAACCTTTTTTAATATTTTATTTGAAAGGAAAAGTGTCACTAACAAAGTAAAAAAAAAATAAAAAAATAAAAAAAAAAAAGGAAAAAAGGAAAAAAGAACAAAAAAAGAGACGACTTTAGCAAGAACTACATCAGTGCCAGAAAGCAGTCCCCAGAGGTAGGATATGGAGAGTAGGAGGTGACATGTTTTGCTTTATGAATGGGGATGATTTCAGCATTCCTGTCAAGCAACCCCACTTTGTTTTAGTAGACGCAGCATCCATCTCTCTGTGTTTGGCATTTCTTTCTGTTACTTATCAATTCTATGCAACTCTGGGCTTTTTTGGCATGGGCTGCCAAACAAATTCACAACCTGAGGCTGGGAGACGTGTCTAAGTGCTACACAAGAATAATCTGAATTCTTGGCAAATTTCCGTTTCACTTCTGTGTCATATTGTTTGATCCACATATCAACAAGCGTTAAAATCCCCAACACCAGGACTGCTAAAAAGTACTAATTATGTGGATGGTCTGACATTGAATTGAGTCTTTTTGTCTGTTTTTTTGTCAGGCTTTTTGTTCTTTGTTTGTTTGTTTTTACCCGGCTGTAGCAGGCCTTCTGCGAAGCTCTGAGAAAGCTTCCAGGATTTAGTTTTGCACATAGGTATGAATGGGACAAAGAAACAATAAACTGAGATATATATGAGGCAAAAATCACTGCGTGAGTGTAGCTGCGAGCATCTCTAGCTGTCCAACTCGCTTCCCTGGTAACATGTTCAGAGGTTGTGTAGGTCATTCTTCACGCTCGCTGCAGTTGCACTAATAGGTGCTAAACGTGCTTGGATTTCTTACTCATTGGATTGTATTGAGTTCTCACCAGAAAGCTGTAGAATGGAGTTTTGCACCTTGTAATTTTTTTAATTTATAATGGTTTGTGTTATGCTGAAGTATCTATTGCATCAGTGGATAAATTTTGTGTGCAGTGTGAGTATAAGCTGGTAACAATAAGAGGCACTGGTTTGTATATAAAGATATTTGGTTTATTTTGTATTTCTACCTTTTTCTTGTTTACTGTACTAATGCTAGCTAATGTACTCTGTAACTACGGAATAGAACATGCTATGTCCAAGCTTTTTTCCTTAACTGCATACATTATCTCTATTGTTTAATACCAAAAAAAAGAATTACTGTAACTCCATCAATATTAGATGCGTGGACATTGTGGTAGCATAGTTGCAGTGTGTATACTTTATGAATTGAAATATAAACTAGTAAAATTGTATAACTATTTTGTTGTTTCATTTCATTTTAACAGGAAAGTCATTAAATATTTTGCAATATAAAAGTAATTCTCTTCTTCAAGTAGAAGCAGTAGCATCTGCAAGCTTCTTCAGACTGAAACTATAGGCATGCTGCAAAGGGCTTTGCTAAAATAGTCTGCATATTCTCAGTGTTGCCAACACTGCCTTATGTAATAAAATCTAGGGTTTGCTTTGGGAAAAAAAAGAAGAAACTGCAAAAATGACCTTGTGCAGCTTGAGGCTGTGACTCAGTATTTCTCAAACATGCCCCATTTAGAACATCTTTTTCCCATGGCCCTCCAAATTCTGCTTGGATCTGCAAAACAAATGTAGGCTAGCTCTGCTTATCATCATCAGTAGCAAATTTCTGTGGGGTCAAGTGTCATTCACATCATCTTCACTATGAGTCTGTAGTCACAGCTGAACAGTGGGTTGAGCTGTGCAGTGGGGTGACTGCACTAACTGGGTCAGTGCAGCGCAGGCTCCCCTGGCTGCCTGTGTTCTGCAGAGATAACAAGGAGTAAAAATGTATTTTTGTCACCAAAATGACTAAAGGTGACTATAAGCAGCCCTGCTCCAGGAGGCCGTTATCACGCTGTCACTTCTCCAACCATACTTTTGCCTTAAGTGAATGGCATTTGAAGGTTGTGCATAGTCTCTGCTGCTTTGTCTTTCAGAGAGGTGCATCCCTTGGTAGCTTCAGCTCTGCAATTCCTCAGTAATTACAACTTTTGGAGAAAGTTTGAAGGTAAGTAAGGGAGAAGAACAAACAACACAAGGCCAGAGCGCTTCATCCACTTGTCTTCTCCAGAGGGAGTGGGAAATAGTGTACTAGTGAGCTTTTCTCTTTCCTTCAAAAATGAGGTACTTAAAGGGAGGAGAAAAGATGCTTTATTGTTCAGATCTCTTCGACTCTCTAAGTAAGCGTCGCCTCAAAACTGCATGCAGCATATACTTCCCATTTTAGCATGGACATGGAACATACATAATGAGAAACTAACTGCTACACAGCATTTTATACAGAACATTCTATAGTCAGTTTCCAGTCATTATGGATTATTTTAGATCTGTACCTGAAGGATTTTGATGCTCAAAAATAAATATTACCAATGTATTTCTGTCTCCATGTGAAATATCCACAGCTAATTAAGAAAAATGAATCCTGTGCTGAGATACACATCTTTTCAAACGCAATTACATGGGAAGCACAAGGAAGCAGGTCATTTCTGAAATGAGGAAGATGAATTTGCAGGTGTTCAAGACTAAATAAGGTAAAATTAAAAAAGACATTGAGTCTGTGCTGCTATAAGCACGAGTATTTTACAGATCTTTAAGCAAAAAGGAATGAGTGTATTTGGTAGCATTTCTGGCATTAGTAAGATGGTTAGTTATTTGCTGCTAGTCAATCACCTTTCTGTGATGCCTCTCAGCTGGCTTTGTGCACTGAACTCAAGATAAGTGCCACTCTGCTGATGCTGAGTTTTCAGTCTCGTGTGCTCCAGGCTCCAACTTGCTAATGCTTTGTGTGTTTGTGCTGCATCATGAAGTTCCTGTGGTCTCGTAGTGTGGTAGCTCTAGTGTTACTATCTCCTTTCTGTTGCAGAACTTCTTGGCTTCTCCAGGGTCTGCAGCTGGAAGTGGATATTCCAGATCTATTGGAAAGTTTTACCATTAAGCATCGCTGGTAAAGCCTCCTTGAAATTTATATAACTACCTCCCGGACTTTTTTTAGCTGCCCTTCTTATCCATGGCAGTGCTATAAAGTTCCTGTTATCAAGAGGAGGATTTCATCTCCATCTGTTCAACAGCTTGGCTCGCGTTCATCCTGCCTAACTTTAGACACTTCAGAGGTGCCTAACGTAAGAGCTTAATCCAGCGAGGTTTTCAGCCCTCAGTGGCTTACCCCTCATTGAACAAGGAGCCTAGTGCAAGCCAACCAGCTAAACTGAAGGTCCTTCTTAATAAAAAGTTAACTAAAATGTGGTGTCTGTGCACAGTGAGGAATGCTTTTTATTTATTTTTTTTCCACTATTTTTCCCCCCACTTTTTTAATGGTGCAGTATTATTCTTTCTGTGTTACCAGTCAAGGACTTTGCATACAACCCCCTTCAAATCCTGCTAGAATTTACTGCTGTGTCCATTATGACTTCGAGGAATGAGGATTTGATTCTGCTGTGTTTTTTGCATGCTAATGAAATGGGACAAGTGTAATCCTGTACTGAAGGCTTTTCCTTAGGTTAATCTGGCCACACAGCTGCAGTCCTGTTACGGGAATGACAAGGAAAAGCCTGGACTGTGGGACGAGCACGATTACCCCTGTTAAGAAACCGTGTTAGTGGGTGTAACACTGAAAGTCAAGTGTTTTCTCACACGATTTAAGTTATTGGTGAACATGACATGAATGGAACTGAGCTGGCTTTGAAGTTTAACATGCGGGTGACTGTCTGTGGTTGATGTATTTGAGGAGGGGCTGTGCGGACCCCAACTCCCTGCAAAGCGATACCCAGCCGGGTGCCGCTCCCCGCCTCAGGGAACCCCGCCAGCGGCCGCCTCACGGCTTCCTCCACCTGAGGGGCGGGGGCGGAGCCCGAGGGTCCCAGAGCGCGCTGATAGGCTGGTGCGCTGATTGATAACAGGAGCAGCCTATGAGAGACAGCGTCTCGTGCGGCTGGCGTTGGGCGTCGCTCGCGACAGCTTCTCTTCGGCGCCATCTTGTGTGCTGGAAGCTTCGTGGAAGACGAGGCACCGCGCTACGGTGAGGGCGCTGCGCCGGGGGGAAGGAGCTGTGAGGTGTCGGTGGCGAGAGGGAAGGCTGCGTGTGGGCACACGGGTGGCGCCGGAGCAGCCTGCCCAGGGCTGCTGAGCCACCCCTGGTTCTGCGTCTGGAGGGGTGCAGAGGGTTTCAGTGTGGTGGTCTCCTCATGGTGACTGTGTGGGATCCCCTCAGCGGGCATCTGCACTGCCGTGTGCTGCTGTCTGGAGAGCGCTAAAGTGTTTAGAAGAAAATGTTAACTGCTGGAGGTTGATAATGAGGAGAACCTCTGCTGAACTTGGTAGTGCGTTGCCTTTGTGGAGAAGATGTACATTTCCTGTCAATTTCTGTGGCATTTAAATAGCCTCTTTTGCCCTTTGGAGACAACAGTGTAGGCCCCTCAGGTTGAGGAAGGTGGCAAGTGCTCCTCCTGTGTAGCGTCAGTACCTGTTATTCTGGGGGGTAATTTTCATGCCAGCTTGTTAGAGATGCAGATAGGTTTGTTCCCTTCTTGCGCCAGCTTTGCTGAAGTGAATTGAGACTTCCTGAGTGGAAAGCTTTGAAATAGTATGTGAGGACTAATAAAGCACTGTGTGCTTGAACAGTTTGACCTATAATGTGATGAGTGACTGCCTTGTACTGTTCCCCCCGTGGAGACCCTGCACAACAAGAGGCCGATCACATCACTGACTGCTGAGCAGGTTAGGGCAGTCTGTGCCTTTCTCTGCCCTGCGATAGGCTCTGCTGAACGTTGGTTGTATTCTGATGCTGGAGGTACAAGAAGCTCCAGTAATGAAACAAAATCTGCTTCCATAAATCTTAGAATCACTGAGGTGTAATGCTTGTGTAGATATGTAAAAGGAAGCTATTTGTGTGCTAATGGAGCTACTGGACATAGGAAAAAAATGACTATAGCTTATGTGTTTACAGGTGTAATGCATACAAATGTATTTATATAGGGTAAAAACTGTTGTGAATAGAACTTCTCAGATTTCTGTTCCTGAAGATAATGAGGAGATGATGAGTTATGTGGCCTCCCCCTGAGAGCGGCAGGAGCAGTTTTCTAACCAATTTTGTGAAATATCTATCTTGTATTTTTGATTGAGTAATTCCATTACAGAGTTTGGCCTAAATTGGCATAGATGGAATTGCTGCAGATGGCACTGTAAAAGTCCTGGATCCTGCAAGATGTCTAAAGAGCAATGTTAAATAGCAGGGTTCTTAACAGAAATCATCTTTGTTGAATGATCTTTTAATGTTAAATTAAGTGTTCTCTATACTTTTAGAGAGCTAAAATTTATTCTAATAAAATTTAGCAATTAGGTAATTCAAGCAATGAATTAATAAAGACAGAATCTGTCAGGATGCCAAATAGCATCCAGCCAGAAATGCAGATTTCAAGATATTTCTCTTTCTACTGTCTTACTACATGTATTATTGAGTCTGCTTGGCATGTCATATTAATTCTACATATGCTAGAGTGGAGGTAAAGAAAGAAAACACTTGCAGGTACATTTCATGCAGGTGCATGTTGTACTTTAATTTGGTATTTTTTGCCTTAGGACACTTGAATGTTTGCTGTGTTTCTGCTTGTCTAGTGATTAACTCTGCAAGGCCTAAGCCTTCAGTTTTGCTAAAAAGCACACTCTGATGAGTGTGTTGTGTTATATTAGGTGCAGATTTACAGTGTTGTAGAACTGATACAACGATCAGACTGCACTAAGAGGTCAGTCCTCTCCCAGATGAACATTCCCACTGGCTTCTGGTGACAAGATCCACCTGGGTGTACCAGTGCTCACGTGAGAGGGGCAGGTCTGCAGCCAGCCTGATGGTCATTTGCTCTGGAGTCAAATCCTTAGTCTGCAACAGTGGGGGCAGAGCAGTAAAGTTTTAATGTACACTTAGGCTCTACTTAGTCCAGTAGGATTAACTGGAGCATCTTAAAACGGTTTTGCAGTAAAGACATCCTGTAGCACTATTCTTACAACTCTTCCTTTTGCTGTAGATAACTCTGGTGCTTTAATGCTGCTTTTCACGTTTTGTAATGAAAAGGTTTTGTGGTAACTGTCATGAGCTTGATCTTCTGTAGGTAGGTGATGTAGAAAAGACGCTGAGTGGGAGTTTTTTGGGGATAAACTATTGCTGATTGAGCTTTTTCTAAGAGAAGGGTGTGCCATAAACTCTGTCCTAAAAAGTACTCTGAACTAGATGTAGGTGACACGTGACACAATGAACTAAATGTGTCTTCCAGATATGCCTCACAGTTTATTTTGTGTTTACGATTTTCCCTTGCTTTGGGATGGAAGAAAGAGGAGCATATACCAGCATTCTGGATTGATGCTGTCTTGGCGCTGCAGCACTGACATCAGAGGTGTTTGCCTTCGGGTGCCAGTTGCCGTGGGCTTGCAGAATAATGGCTTGCACTGGCTTGCCAGCAGAGCACTTGGTAGTATCTTACAATTTTCTTCTTACAAATTGAGCAGTGGTTAGTTCAGACCAGCAATAAAACTGCTAAAACAAGTAGTTACCAGACTAGAACATTCCATATAATTCTCTTACGAGTCTTCTGAAAGTTGTGTTATGTTCTTGAACAAAAAAGATCTGCTAGGAGGAAGTGTAGTAAAATTGAAGCATGTGTAGTAAAATTGAAGCATGCTGGAAGTAAATCTATGGGATGTTTTTATAATATATCTTGAACTTGGTTTAGAGTACTGATAAGTCTTTCTTTGACTTACTCTCTTGCTTTTCTGATACTGGTTGAGATATGAGCTGTGAAGCTATGAAGCAAACTTTATAGCAAAAGTTTATCACATAATAGTGAAAAGTTTCTCAGGATATGAAAACTTTGTGTTACTTAAAATGTTAGGGCAAAAGTGGTGTTTACCAGCTTTATTGACTTGAGTTACAGTTGGAGGCGTGGTGACTCGAAGAAGCAGAAGAACAAGCAAGGTGTGGTTGGTTGCTTGTGATATCACGGTCTCACCTTATGGGCCTTCACTGTGCAGCTTAAATCTATACATCGCTGTCTCTGGAGGGGATGACTGTTCAGAGTACAGGTTGTTTTATAGAAGTGAGCACACTCTTCTAGTTATGATGTTACAGAGGTTCACCATGATCAATAGCCTGTGTGACGAAAGTAATGATTTTTAGGAAGGTTCTGCAGTGCTTCAGATGGAATCACAGCCCCTCTGGACTCTCAGACTCCAGAAGGTGCAGAAGTGATGAGATTTGCAGGCTACCAGATATGAGCAGAAGCCCTCAGGGTGTACAGTTAGAGTGTACCATGAATACATCAAAGCTGTGTGTTTAAACTCCCTGCTGTGAGCATCTGTTAATGCATAGAGGTGCCTGTGTGATCCAGGGTAAAGGGTAGCCTTGGAGCCACAGTCATAAATGAATTTTGGGAGGTGACACTAGAATGGCTCCTGATGAGGTTTTTCTAATCTGTCTGGCCAGTTTATCCCACTGCTGTGCAGATTCCATTCAATTTTTGTGCCTGAGAAAAGGTAGTAAAATACTTGCTGACATGAGACTGCGTGCTGTGCCACTATCAGCTTTCATGATGTGAGCAGAGAGGTTTTATCAGTTCTTTTAAGAATACCACAGAAAACCACTGTGGTTTTGGCACTGTTCTTGGCTGACAAGAAAAGAGGGAAGTGGCTTAATGGCTTCTGTGCCCTGAAGGCTTATGCTAGTTTAAAGAAAGGGTTTTATGGTAATTTAATACTTGTGAATGGATGGGAAAGAGGAGGAGGATGAAGGCTTGTTGCATACAGAGTAGTGTGTATCTGAGCTCTTCACCTACCCAGGGCATGGTGGAACTGCTGCATAGTCCCACTGAGAATCATTTGTGGAACAAGATCTCATCCACTATGGCGGGGAAGGGGTGGCATTTCTAAGAGATGACTGTGTGTCTCCCTAAGGTGTTTTTTGCATGGTAGGGTAGAAAACCCAGCATGCCAGAGGGGCTCTGGAAGCCTGTGCCAGACCTATGAATTATGGATGAGATGTGTGCTGCTAGCACAGACACGAAGAGCAAACTGTGGAGCTCCTGGGTGCCTTCAGTCTCAGCATTACAGTAATTGGCTGTTTTTAGAATCCACGAGCAGCACAAAGCCTGCTCTGATCGCTGAAGGTCAGTTCCAGGTGCTGCTTCTGTGGTTGGGACAGAGTGAGGAGGGCAGTAAAAGTAGCGTAACTGGGAAGTTCTAAATTATGTCCAAGGCTTCATTCATTTGTTATCAGTGAGAATAATTTAACGTACTTGAATTTAGTTTATTCATCATCTTTCACCTGACACTGCTGCATGTTTCTGATCCGAGATGTGCTTGATTGGCCTTACTGGTTTCTTTGGGGGTTTTAATTTAGTTATTTTTGCAAGGGAGGGAGTTGTCTTTTGCATTGGCTGTGTAATTTTTAATTTGTTCCAGTATTAAAATAAGCCAGTTCATCATCCCAGACAACCCTGAATAGTCCATGTGCCTTTTGTACATAGCAAGCAAGGTGAGAAATTAAATAGAGTGTAAAATATCCTGAGATAGCTGCTCGGACATGCAGCACGGTCTTGGAGGACCAGTTCTGTTGTGCTTCTATCGGATGCTGTAAACCAGATGCCTCCCTTAAGGAGCTTTGTGGTTTTTACCCTCTGCTATATGTAGAACAGAGTTTACAGAACAAAGAATTGGACTAATGACAAGGAATCTGTGATACTGCTCTTCCTGTACAGGTCAGCCAGAGCTGTGAGGGACAGACTTTTTTTTTTGTAACCATGGCATCACTGGAACGGTTTATAGCTTCCAACTCAAGTACTAAGCTGTTGTGTCGGAAGGATCTCACCCTTCAGCCAGGCAGAGTGCAAGCAGGGCTCTGCCTGTGCTGTTGCCAGGATGAAATGGAATTGACCGGGATGAGGTCTGGTGGTTGAGGCCTGCAAACTGGCTCTTGGCTTGCTCTGCAAGAGCACCTTTCTTAGACCACATAGAACTGGAGCCCTCAAAGTCAGTTTGGAGCAGTTTCTTGCAATTTGGCTTAATTTTCTGGAGATTTAAGGCTTGAATCTTAACCAGCATAAGGAAAGTTTTTGCAATAACTGTATTAATAGAAGATGGAGAAAGCTCTCCTCACCCTTCCTCCAATCACTGGGATTTGGTCTCATTTTTGTCTTTCAGGTTTATTTATTCACACCTTAAACTAAGGCACCCACAGACCTCTGCAGTTCCCAGGCTGCAGACAGAAGTTGCGCATCTTCAACATGTAACAGCATATTTGTCAAAACCAGGATAACTGACCTGTGCGATGCAAACCCCTGTCCACATGCTTACTGTGTGCTGTATGCAGAAATCTTGTTGCTTCCTCAAGACCCGTAGTGTCAGTAAAGGAGTTCGGGTGGAACTGCTTTGCAGGGCAACCTGATTTGATTTACTGGACTATAGTTTGCCATCTTGCCCTGTTTCAGCCTTCCCTCTTCTACTGTAATCAGAAGTTACTCAGATTTTTTTTTTTTTAAATCTCTCTGACTAAATCCTAACCAGCAGGGCTGAGTCAGAAAATGCCTGCAAGCAGCAGATCCCGTCTTTGGTATCTATTGGCACCTAAGCAGAGGGTGAGAGGGAAGTGTTATTTGTGCTGGGCTATGTGACCCTTTTTTTGAGATCCAAAGGCCTTTCTAGATTTTTGCCCTGTGTTTGTGCCTGGAGCAAAAAGGGCCTTTTTGTATTACTGCAACGAGTACACACAGGCTTTACAAATACATATGCTGAAATATATAGCCCAAAGTGAAGATGAATTGAAGGCCCTGAAAGCGTTAACAGCTCGAGTTTCTTCCAGTTGAGTGTACCAAGGATTGGGGTCACAAAAGGGAAGGAAAATTTACAGCTTAGCAAATAGGAAAGAGAATTATTTCTAGCTGACTTGCTGGAACTCAATCCTGCAGCGAACAACTGAAGTCAGCATTATGTTGTGAGCAGTTAAGAGAGGTGACGCTTCTATTCTTGCAGAAAGAGGGGTGCTGTTCATGAAGAACTTGTGCTAGCTTAGCAGAGGGGACAGTTCTGGTTTATTGAAGGCTTGCCCTGTAAGGAGAGGTAATGCTCAAGTAAGCGTAAAGTGCCAGCAGGGAGTTGTGCAAGAGAGATGGAGATTCCTCTCATGTTGGGGAGACTAGGTGCTTGATGCGGGGACTGCAGGAAAGTGCAGTAGTGTGTGGGACTCACTCTGAGGGTGAGATTTGCATCACCATAGCTGGCATCCAGTGGTCAGTTTTGTAATCTGGCTTCAGATTTGCTCTTTGTGGAACAATGGGAATTGATCCCATGCTGAAGTCTTTAACTAATAGTTGTCGCCCAGTTAGCAGTCCTGTGGCAAGTCGGATGTGGTTTGGTCTGTCATGCATCTAAGTGTTCACAAACCTAAATGCTGACATGAGTGCTTCTGATTTAGTTTTTTTGCAAGAAAGCCTGGAATCATCAACCATCTCTAACTCTTGTGGAAGGTGTCTGTGAGCCTGGGGAACATAGATGTCCTTGTTTGAGATGCTGTTAAGTATCCTACTTTTCTTTTGAAAGTAGACCTCTACTTGCACTCTGCGTTAACTGCTTTTCCTTACCATTTTGCAAGTCTCTTAGAACAGACCAGCATCAAAGTAGACCAGTGTGAGGGAAGGTTTATTTCTTGCTGTACACAGGCCAGAAGTGTGCTTTTGAGTAAGTAGGAGCTTTTGTCCGCCCTCAGTGTCCCAAATGTCTGTTACAAAACCTTGCATTTGGGATCTGTTGTTTATTCATGAGAAAAAGGAACTGATATCTAGATAAATCAGGCTGCTGAAATTAAGAGAAAGTAGGACATGGAATTTCCATTGTTTGGTATTGTGTGTTTATTGTAAAGTGAGACTAGAGCCAGTTCTCTGATTTTTTTGGGCAAGTTTGGAGATGCAGCAGTTCTTTGCATGTGGAAGTGACAGGCTGCTTGTTAGTTTCATGGACATCAGTGAGTAAATTATTTTTTTCCTGCTTCCTCTCTAAACAAATAAACCTTTTCAAGGTAATGTTGATTGCAGCAAGATGAACTGGGCATCCTGCTTCTTAAGCAGATGACTCCTTTTGCATGGATCCCTTCAGTGCTGTGCCAGCAAGAGATGGGGGCTGGGGTGGTCAAGCAGTGTTGGGAAGGGCTTGGAAACGGTGAGCTTTCTGTTGCAGATTCCACTGCCTGCATTCATCTGCAGGTTGATAGTGAGAGATGCTGCAGTACGCTGAGAAAAAGTAGACAGAACTAGGAATTGTTTGGTGGTTTGGAGGGAGTGAGGGGAGAGGTGGTAACAATAGTGAGTACAAGGGGCCACACGTGGCAGCTTCCCTCTTCTCCCAGGCAAGACACTGCATAAGTGCTTGGGCAAGTTTAGGTTAGCTACAGCAGGAAAGGAATAAAACTAAGTAGGAGATGTCAGGCAGTGAAAAGGACATGCCAACCTCCTTTATCAGTCTAGACTTGGTATTGTGTTACTCCTCCCATGCACCACTCCTTTATTCTACCCCTTGTCTCATTCCTGTGAGGCCACAGAATGTCAGCCAGCTCCTGGAGTGGACCCAGCTCATTTCACTAGCTGTCACTGACCAGCAGTTGCCAGGCTATGCTGAAGAGCTGTCAGCCTTCTCAGCACCTCCGAGATGATAATCCTGAGGTAGCTTTCTGAATGACCTCTTAATAAGCTCGCTAACATTAAGCATGTACATAGGTATGATATTAGGCTGATACACAAGGCAAAACTGACCTCTGTTACAGCCAAGCGTTAATGATGTTTTCTTAACTGACTGTATTCAGGCCTTTATGGATCTTACTTGCTAAATATTTGATGAGGCTCTGACTTTTAAATGATGGTTTTGGTATAATGGTCCTTCAATAGCTCTTACTTCACAACTGACTTGTTTGCTGTACAACAGCAGACTCAGCTGGCTGCACACTGTTTTGCTGAGTGCAAAAGTCTCTCATTGTCTTATTCCAGTTATTGTATATGCTAAGCTGTGGGGTTCCATATATCTCATTTTATTAAGAGCAGTCTCAACTTTAGTTAGCTCACAACAGTTTTTAATCCTTCCTCAAGGTTGATCTCCTCTGAATTTGATTAATGACCTCTGCACTTAGACTTGAAATGATGAATTAAAGACCAGAAAAACACTTCAAAGAAGAGGTAAGATCATATGATAAAAATGACTGCTCTGTCTTCCCTTTTAGAGTAAAACTGTGTTCTGTAAGTCCAGGCAGCTGGACATACTTGTATATTCCAGTAAATCTTACCATGAGTTGCAGCCTCAACCAAACAACAACAGCCATGCAATTCCATGGTATCTACAACTCCTGCCCTCACGGCTCCTGACAAGGAAATAGCTCAGATTTGCTTCAGACCTCAGTGGGCAAACTAGGACCACAGGAATTTAATGTTTAGGAGATACAGTGAAATGAGAGGGCAGGAGAGGAGAAAAGTTTGTGAGAGAACCTTGCTCGTTCTTAATATATGTAATTTATGTTTTAAGAAAATAGACATACATTTTTTTCTAACTGGCTATATCCTGGGAAATGCCCAGTTTTCATTCTGAAGTAAAACTTGCCTCCTGGCTGTCTCAGCACAGCCTTCTCTGGGCTTTTCTGTTACTGCTTCTGCTGGATAACCCCCAGGGTTACTTGGGCGCAGCAGCCCTTGCACAGTTTCACTCCTGTATACTCTGTTCACTGCTACCTTTGTGAAGGAATGTGTTCTGCTTGTTACAGCATAAATGTGCTTTAGGTTTTCATTTCAGAGTCACCGCTTTGCTAATACTCATCTCTGATAAAACCGCAGCCTTAGGAAGCCTGTCTCCCCTTTACACTGAGCCTATTACCTGACTAAAGTCAAATGCACTTCTGTGGTTTGGCTTCCCAGGCTTTGAAAAACCTTAAAGCCAGTTTCCTCACTGTAAACAAAAAACCCCAAACCAATCATAAGGCCATAATTCCTGTTTACAGAGAGATGCCTTTATTGTATGCTCTTGGAAGCAAATGGGACATGGTTACGGTTTTATATACAGAGAAATCTGTAGCATTGGGTTACAATCAGTGGCAAATGAACCAAGATTACAGTGCAGATCTAAGTGTTGTGTACAGTTAATAACAGTGGCTGGCATACAAACCACAACACAGAAGCCAAATGAAGCCGAGTGTACAGGGTACAGCATCACGTGAGGAAGCAACTTCATGTACAAAGAGCGTTCCATTTACTTTACATTTGCAGGCTTTTTTGGCTAGTGGGTAGATACAGCTCCATTTAAAACTCAGTGTGCAGTTATTTTTCCTCCCACTCAACTGCTACCAAATTAAGACAATTTGTATGTTCTGATTACATTTTTGATGCTATAAATAGCCACAGTTGTTGCCAAATTACTTTATTTGAAGTTGCTTTATTTATAGTCGGGAATAGTTTAAACATTTTTGTTCTCTACACATTAAAAATCGGGAGAAATCTTAAAATATTTTGAAAGTAGTCTGAAATGAGACCACAGGGATCTGTGGTACTTCATTTGGAAGTTTAATTCTAGGTAACTTCTTTTGAGAGAGAGATTTATTGGGAAGAAAGATGGAATTGTCCACCATATTACTCATTTGTGGAATTTGTTCATAGTATTTAAGATTTAGATAGTTCAAAGGTCGTACTTCTTTTTATTCAATGCCATATCCAATCTTAGTGTAAAAATAAACACTCTGTCCTCTGTGGATAAATACATCCATCTGTTGGCTACAGGTCAGACCCCTATTGGTGAGAGAGATTTAGAAAAATAGACCTTTTCTTTAACGTTTACTACACTGACCCACAAAGGAAAAGTGAAATTCATTCAAGTCTAGAAACAGAAATACAGTACAAGTGATTTATAGAATTGCATTCTTTCCCTCCGCAAACTTGCTGAGCATGAAACACTGCCCCAAAGCACTGCCTCTGTCTTTTCCTTGTCTTGAGAATTAACTGTCATCAGAAAAGTCACATTATACTGCACTGCCACATTGCTTGTCTGCTTCCTAGTGTGCAGACTCAGGAGGGCTCTGCCTCCTGAGGATTCTTTGCTTGAGAATTCTTTAGATGGATGGGTGGTGGTGGTTTGGGTTACAGAGAGGAATGTTTTAGCTCAGATTAGCAGGAACAGTTTTAATTAATTTGACTGATGGTGATTTTTGGTGAGTGGAAGCTCAACCATTTAAAAAAGAAAAATATTTGAGTTGGACCTGGAAAATACCAGCCTTTCCTCAAAATCTCCACTTCCAAGACTGCTTCCCATAGATTTCCTTCTTATTAAGGGGCTGGTACATTTGGCAGTACAGGTTTCATGCTCAACTTTGTCAGTAAGAACTGGACAGGACTTTAAGAGCATACAGCCTGCTGGGACTTTGCTGTAGTGTTTCAGTGCTTTTGGCAGTCCCCCCCCAGCAGCGTTGCTCTCTTAGAAGTGCAGGTGGCCCAGAATGGCTCTGGGAGACCTGGAGGACAGGTGACATTCTCGAGTGGAAGTAGTAGTTAAGCACCAGTTGCTGGCCCCTGCAGAGGCTTGAGAGAACAGAATTGCTTTGTGGAGAGCTTCTCGACCTAAAAAGCTTAGTCATTATGATCAATAAATATTGATTTAGGGTTAGGATGAGAAATAAGACACTGCACTTTGGAACTGGAAGACAGAGTCAACTTCCTCCCTTTTCTGTCCAAAAGGAGACTAGCTTTAAAACGTGTCCTTAAGGACCATTGTGATGTCTGATGTATAACTCACTAAGCACATATGAGTGTACTTGTCCCTTTTTCAGGGAAGAATAAATGTATGACTGGACAAAGCTTCGAGGCTTTTTTCTGTGTTGATTTTTTTGTAACATCTGTTATGTGTTGTGTTGTCCCTGAAGGCAGATTTACCCACTCTTGAATTATGCAGCATTGCCCAGAGAATGGCTCTGTAGTTGAATGTGCTCTCTGCAGTACAGCCTCTTGTTTTCTTCCAGTATATTTCCATGCAATAGATGTTACTAGAAAGCTACACTGGTCTTTATCTTGTTATTTTGAGCAGGGAAGCAGTGATACTAGTTTGAAAACACAGGAAATAATCTGTACAGCAAATCAGAATTTTCATAACTAAGGAAAATATAGTTAGAATCACTAACTTTTCAACAGCTGTACTGCTCTGAATGTTCTTCAGCCCACCATTTTTCTGCTCTGAGCAGTATCACTTTCTGTCTGCTTGTAAACAGTTCTCTGTGAAAATAACGAAAGAATACTCTCTCCCCTACACTGACTACATTTTACTTTGTGAGTTTACAGGATGCCCATACAGAACTACAAGTTCTGTTGGGAGTGCAGCAATACACATATTGCCGTATGCATAGATCATTAAATAGTAACAGTGCCAGTAGTAAAGCAAAACCTGCCAAGATGGTCTGTTCCTCTTAATTTAAGCTTGATTTATATGTGCCTGTTGACTTAAGATGCAGTTCGTGTCCACTGCTGAGATGACACAGTACCCTGAGTAACTTTGTATTGATTACGCTTACACAAGCTTGTGCTTTTCTAAGAATGTGGAAACGAACACAAAGAAAATAAAGAAGTACATCAGGTTGTTCCCATGGAACACTGTTAAAGAACTTATTCATAGCAGCTTCAAAGTATGAAGTTAAAACTTACCTTCTGCTCTACTCCCTTCGAAACAGATGAGTGCTAGAATTAACTCCCCTCTAGCTTAAAAATAGAAGTGGATAGAATGTCAAAATATGCTTTCCTGGAAAGATGAACCTTCTTCGTCATAACTAGTTACATCAGTATTGGTGACCTGAAGTATGTACATTACAACAAGTAGTTGTGGAAGCAGTATCTGCTTTCCCTTGTTGCTGTGCTGTTCTGTGTAAAACCAAGTTGTCTAGAATACTGTGGACATTGTAGAAAAAATAAGTTACTAGTACTCCTTTAGAGGAAATTACTATTATTCCTTTCCCTCCCAAAATTCAGTTGCATGCTACATACACTGCCTGGAGCAGTCTCCCTGCTTTGGACAGGGCTGCATCAGGAAATAGAAGTTGTTCACAGGATTTCTCTTCCTCCTCTGGAAAAGCTTCCATCCTGGACTTGTTTACTGAACAGGAGAAAAAAAATCGCCTGTAGCAACATCACTTGCAGCTCTGAGCCTCCTCTATAGATAGCTCAGGGCTCTTGTCTAATTTCTTATAAACTAGTGAAAAACAATACCATCACCCCCTGTTTTTAGTGTACTGAGGCTGCTGGTTTGCCACAGTAGACAGAAATCTCCTGTTTTTTCCACAGACTCTAATAATGGACTTGGAAAAGGCAGTGCAACTTTCCCTCCAACTTCCTGTCTCTGATGCTCAACTTTTAAGACTGGAGAGGGCATTCTAGCTTAATTTGTTTTCTTTTCTCTCTCTCTCTTGCCTCAGTCCATTCTACCAGCACCAGATGTGTTCACAGGCGTGTGTTCAGGCAGATGCTGCGCTACACCTCGTGAACTGCAAAGCAGCGTAAGGCACCTGGAGCTTCTAGATCCAGGTAAGAGGCAGGAATGAGGCTTAAATCCATGTGCTGTTTTGGAATTAAAAACTAATTGCAACTCTTACTCATTGCAACTCCCTTGTACCAGTGAATGAAAGACAATTGCATTCAATTAATGCCTTTTAGTACTAGTGTAATTTGTTCTAGTAGAGATAAGAGTCCAGAGAGTTTCACAAACATGCACTTCTGGCTTGCTATAAAACATTTTGGTGGTGTTTACTTACACTGCACCTTTAATTATCTTATTGCCACAAACCCTTAAAGTTGGAAATCAGATAAATAGCCTCAATCTGTGGTTCTTGCAACTTGTTTATCAATGGATTATTAATTAAATGTGGCAGAGAACTCTCCCACTGAGAAGGCTTCAGTCTTTGCACAGTTCCTGTAGACTAGGCTTGAGGGGTTCTTTTAAAGCACGCAACTATTAAACTACCTGTGGCACAGTATATACAACCATAGATTGTAGAGAGTTAAGGCACCAAATACAAGATAAAACAACATCCAAAATAAGAAATTTGCTTTAGAACTGCACATCTCCAGACAGCACTTTGGGACATTCAGCTCCTCTTAAACGTGAAGGTAAACATGTGGTCTGAATGGTTCATGGAGCCACAGGAACTGGAGGAAAAAACCACTTTACTGAATTTAAATTGTACAGTATGATGAACTTTTCTCTTACATAACTCACACAGATACTTTTAGTAAGGCATTGCATTGCCTACACAGTGTCAGACAGGCCTAGCAGAAAAAGCACCATCTCCTAGAAGACCCCAGGCTAGAGGAACAGGCAGATGTGCTATAACAGAAGAATGAAACCAGTGAGCTATGTCATAAACCTTAGATAGCAGATGTAACTACAGTGTCCCTTTGCTTGGCTTTAAACAAGTCAATAAAGCATCTTATTTTTCAGTAGATTTATTCAGCAGGAAGCCCAAGAGAGTCTGTGTCCTGAGCATTCTAGCTGAGTTACTGGTTTTTAAAACAGTACAACTGTTCTTAACAGAACTCCTCAGTGAGTCCAGCAGAGAGCTCATTTTCATTCTTTTGATGCCAGAGAGAAGGCTTAGTCAGCTTCACAACTGTGAACAACAATCTGAACTCACCATGTAGCCAAAAGAATCCATTGCAGCAGAGTTCTTGTGCTGTTTCCCAGAGCCACCGGAAATAGTAGCCAGTTTTGTAAGCTGCTTCTGTGACTTGGAACTCATCTGAAGCTGGGACATATTTTTCCCTTGATTAAGTAACGGGCAACTGTCTACAGAGAATTTAGCTAAATGGGAGCAGTTCTAATACCGAGTGATTCTATCTTAGCCTACAAAGCAAAAGAGGCAGAGGGAAACCTGCAGTTATGTCTGAGTAAAGACTGAAATACTGTATTGTTCATTTATACAGTTCTGGAGAGATGTTCAGGAATCCCACATCTAGACTGTGATGATCTACAGGCTCTCAGAAGTGCAGATGCAGAACTACAAGTGAAGCAAGGGACACTCTCTCAGGACATTGCTGGGACTGGATCAGGGATGGTATGTTAGTAAAGCTGCTCACATTTATTGCTATCTCAGAGTTTTAGAAGTGCCAGGAGATTGATGTCCCAGAGTCACCAGCCAGCAAACAGGAGGTTTTATTGTTTTTTCCCCTAGACCCTGTGAAAAATCTTCACGCTACTCTTCATTTTCTATTTCCTAATACTGAAAGGAACTTGTGGTCAGGGAAGTTTTTCTCCATAGTTCAATGAAAGAAAAAAAACCTCAAATAATGTTAGATTTGTGCACTTTTCCCCAATTAAGTTATTTCAGTGGCTAGAGGGTGTAGTCTTTATTGAGTGAGACACACTTTAAATCTTTTTTTCCTACCAGAAGGCAAGTGTTCAGACAGAAAGACTCCTAGTCTCCAGAGGTACCAGAGTAGTTTTCACAGATCTTTGTAAATGAGTAGAAATAGTCCCTTGGCACATGAGTAAGTTGAAGTATTTGTAGGAAAACTTGTTTCTCTGAAGCTTTTGATTAAAGGTTTTTAAGAATCTAGAAACAGTCAGTTATTTACTGGGGTGCTAGAAGGTGATCAGAAAGGCAGGGAAGGAGAACAGCATTCACAGAAGCAGAGGTATTTAGCTGCAGTGGAAGTCACAGCAGCAGGTTTACAGCACATTAAGTGGAAGCCATGACAATTGCTGAATCATCTCATTAGCTCACATTGGCTACATGACAGCAAATTAGACAGATTAGGAACCACCTACCCAGGCACTAAATTGCCTTTGTGAGGGTTGGATTGTGCACTGTGTCCAACAGAATTTGCTTGGGCAACAGAGGCTGCATGTTACACATTCCCTTCATGAGTACAGGCTGGCCTTCCTCCATCCAGCTGGCATAATGCCCAGGAATTGGGTCACCATGTTCCAGCTCCTGAATGTGTGCTTAAGACAGCAAGAGAGAGGGCATGATGGCAGGAAGGATCACATACCATGCTTTCAGCTAGCCAAGCTCCCCAAACCAATCTGGTTGTCTTAAAACCTTGCATAGATAGAACGTGCCTGGAGAAATCTCGTAGGGCAAAGTGAGATTAAAGTCCTATTTTATTAAGTACCTTATTTCTTGAAATTCATGGTTGCATGTCGGGAAAGATGACACTCACCCATCAGGGGGAAACTGCTGCAGTATGGTTAGCAGCACACAGTACTTCAGGGTTCCCATCTGTAAAGACTGCTGTTTAAAACTCGAGTTTTGACCCTGCAGCTGGTGAAATGGAGGTGCCAACTCCTTGCAGAGCTGTGCACTTTTGGAGAGCAGCTGCCAGCTGATGTGTATCCTGTGTATGACAGCACTAGGTGTCTCCTCAAGTCATGTGCTAATTTCTAAACAGTACGTCTATCTAGCTTTCAAAACAAAGGAAAAGACTGCTTCTAGAATATATGACCTCACAGCAGGGTAATACCAATGCTGCTCTCACACCAGTGCTACAACTGTGTAAGAACTCAACTGGGATTAAATTCTCTGGTGGGAAGATGGGCCTGAGAGAACTGCTGTCCAGCTGGGGCACTTCAGACCCTGTCAGACATGGTTCTACACACATTTCCACACATGTGGTCCATGAAACACAAACTGCGAGAAAGGGAAAGCATGTACCTGCCTGATTCTGGGTTTCTATGCAAGCATGGCTAACGGCAAACAAATGCTATTGTAACAGTGGAACAGGCTCTATTTCATCTCCCTGTTGTGTAAACAACCTCACTGTCCTCAGTGTTAACCAAACAGACCACTGAAACTCACAGTTGTTCTTCCAAAGTCAATGGAAATGCCATTCACCTCCAGTACAGGCAACACATTAAACAGGTCAATTCTTCATTGTAAGTATCTGGCTTCTTTTCATCCTTTAAGTGCCAGACACCATCTCCCAAAATACATGCTATCATCTGGTTAGCTAAAACTAGAGTTAAGGTGGGCAGTGTACAGGCACAGACTTTCCCCGCTGTCCTATTTATATATGTACTAATTGAAAGGAACTTTTCCAGAACTCTTTAACGTGAACCAGAAATTCAAACTATAAAATAACATTTCTGCTTCACTGAGAAGGTGCTTCAAAATAGCAGTGACACTAGCAGCTGCACCAAGCATACGGAACCAGGTTTATATATTTGCCTGTTGGGTATATCCAGAGCTTAGTAGCCAGAAACCAGACCTCTAATCTCACAGAAAAGGCACTTCAGACCATGCTCCTGTGAGGAGGCTTCAAAAAGGAAACCTGCAAGTATTATGCAAAATAAAGGAGTTCTAGTTCTGCCTTAGCAAAACAGTGCTTGTTGCAATATTGATCAAGCAGATGTTACCCGAATTACTCATCAGATAATATACTGTTATTGCAGTTAGGTTAAAACCTACTGTCAGAATTTAACTGCTCTCTCTCATGCCAATCTGTTTGGCACTTACGGAGCCTGCGTCCGTGACACTTCAATAGGGGAATCTTTTGCTCAAGTTCCACTGTTAGTGAGACAGGTTCCGAGGAAATCCTGCACCTTAGGAGCTTATCACTGATTCCAAGTGGCTGCAAAACCCGAAAGTTAGTATCTTTTCAGTGAAAAAGAGAAGATACAACAAAGTGAGAATTTGAAAGCAGCAGAGTGGAATGCTTGGGATGGTAAGAGTTAAAAGGATAATGACAGAAAAATACAGAAATTCACAGTCAAAGCAGTTCTGATGGAACCAATACAAATGGATTATGCTGCCAAGTACAAGCCACAAAGAAGCAGATCAAATAAGAGTCAGCAAGACATTTTATTAATCAGTCCTTGAACTGGACAGTGCTTGTCAAACTGACATCAGTTAAGCTAGGAAAGGAATACTCAAGAGAAGTTCATTATAATGCACCTTAATGTTGCCCTGACGCATCTAAACTCCTGTCTGCTGAAGGAGCCGGAGCAGCCTGCTGCTCCACAATCAGGACAGCTTAGGCTGACAGGCTGGAAGAATGGACTGAATTTTAAGTGAGCTTCAGCCCAAGCCCCAGCTTTGCACCTTAAAGATAACAGCAGATGAAAACCTGCCCCACGGAGCAGGAAGGACATTCTGATGGCTCATCAATTGCACCTGCAAATGTAACCAAATGGTGATGTGCTCCCATGGGTGCCAATGCATGGGCCACCTGCAAGGTCAGGTTTCTGCCCACAGCAGCAAAGCTAACCATATTTAACAGCTACTTTTCTGTATCAGCCTATGAATCCTATCCAGACATACCTATCCAGACATACCCTGAGGTATGGATAACCTACGCATGCAGTTATTTAGTGAATCTGATGTTTCAATACTGAAATGAAATACAGTTTATTTTTGCTGTTAAATTTTGATGCAAAACAACAAGCTTTGGGCCTGATAGACTACTACATATTCCGTATCAAGCGTTTTCCTGTTTTGTCAGTGTAAACTGTGATCAGTCAGGTGTTTCTTATGCTTTCATCTCTGAACTGAGACCCTAAAATGCTAATGCAACATCACCAACTCCTTCCCTTTTGCTTTTTTATTAAACCATTTTTATATAAAAAAAAGTTGTTTCCAGCAACTTCAAGTACTGCAGTGGTGCAGCACTGCACTGTGCAACTTTGCATAACACAAGGTTATATAAAGGCAAATTAAAAAACATAGTATTTTAAAACTACTGTAAAACACATATAGTGTGCACCATATAGGTCATAATCCAAACCCATCTTAATCCAAGTAAAATACTTGTTAAAACATTTATTACAGAACTGAACACAGTTATTTATGGATGGCTGTATCCTGATTTCTAGCTTTAGAACCACGGCTCAGCAAATGATTCATGCCGAGTGCAATCACTGCCCGCCTGCCTTCCTCTCCTCCCACTGCGCCCACAGGAGGAAAGCAAACCTGGCTGCTTCATGGATTAATTTGGCCTAATGTCATTTGATCTCTGCAGATTTTAACTGCGATATCATCAAAGTCTTTCATTCTTCACTTGGAGGTTACCTCTAACAGTTTAGGGAATCAATTTCTCTCCTTGTTAGTTAGATAGTATCACACATGCCGCTTCTCATTTTCATTTCACATACCTATAACCAGGGGGCGGATTCAGTGCAGGCCGTGGCTTTGGTACCTACCCAGTGTTTTCCACAGGTATGCAAGGGATGCAGTGCCTGACACAGCAGTATCAATACAGCTTTTTATGCTACACAAGAGAAAAATACTTGAAGGAGAACAGTCTGTTCATAAAAACCATACAATTTCTTAAAAGTGATAAGTAATATTTTCTAACTGAAATGGGAATATTTGAAGTGGCCTTGAAAAAGACAAAGTTGGCATTCAGACCTAGGTATTACCTGTTCAAACATTTAGTTAAACGAGACATAATAAACACGTGCCATATACAAGATTGTCACAGGTATAGGAGATTTTTTTAGGAAAAACACAATAAAAATATTCTTTAAGCTGAAAATAAAATCTCTTACCTTTATATCACGATCTCAGCTTACAGTCACTACATTTCTGCTTATTTTATACAAGTGCATATGGCTATGAAGGTCCGGAGAGAATGAGAATAAAGTGGTATTAACCTGCTGAAAACTGCTTAAAAGTCTTAAGCTGCAACATATAGATGTTCCAATACCATTTAAAAAACATTCACCTTTCAGTTATTGCTGATTCACAATCCCAAAATATCAACATACAAATATTTAAGAGGAAAAAACCTCAGTAAATTTAGAGCAGAAGTTTTCTGAACTGGCTGTTCACCAGATACTATATTTTCCTATCATTTGGTGATTGTTTTAAGAGGCACAAAAGCAATCCATTTGAAAGTCATGTTCAGGCCTACCCTTTTTGTGCCTCATATTAATGATGTGGGGAAGAGAGAGAGAGAATATATCATTTAATTTGATTTTGGAAAAAATATATATTCTGCTTTTTTCTCCTGCCTTTTTGCTACATTTCATGTCTGCTGACATGTGCAATGGTACAAAGCACTACTGCAGAGTGCCCATTGCAAGTCCTTGTAGCAATTTTTATAGGAAACATGCAAATACAGTTGTAGTATTAAAATTCTGAAGTACTTCAGTAGCGAAAGCAAACGCAGGATTCTGCTTCAAGCAGGCACTCGGCAAGGTCTGTTCTTGGTTTGGTGTTTGGTTTTCCCCCACCCGACACACCAGTCTTTCCCTTCTAGTGTAAAAAGATACCCAGCAGTATATACACATCTATTGCTATGTACCCAAAGAAAGGACTGTGGCTTGGAGTAAGTATTGCTTTTCATTAAATGGAACAAAGTTCAAGAAGTGAGAAAAAACACTTTAAAAAAAAGGAAAAAAGCTCAGATTCCGTGTCTGAAGTTGAGAAACCTCAAAACGAGCCACGTTTGTTCTTGCTTTTAAGACATGTGCAAAATGCCATTTCGAGCCACACAACCTGATGGTTCTAGAAGTCAGAGAAGAAATCTTGAGGGCCCAAGTGAATAATAAAAGGTGCGATGCTGAGAGGCTGGCAATAGGGACTGTCAATGAAAAAACCACCTACAGTGGGAGAAGAGCAGAGAAGCAAAAACTCCAAGTTAATTTCCGAGAGACTGGCTGAAGCTGAAGCTCCATTTAAATTTCTCTGCTCTTTCAGCTGCAAGTGGAATTTTCATTGTAAAATGGGCACTTTGAATTCTTTGAAGGTATTGAAACATCTACCACTTCCAAGGTTACCACTTTCTAAACAAAGAACTGACAGCTCATTCATATTTCAGTAAAGCAGAGAAATGTAAAATATGCAGCAAGGGGGCAAGTTTACAATGTGGTTAGTAACTCCCAACAAATGACAAAAAAATAAAGAATGACTTCTATAAATCATCGGAAATGACTGCCATCATGTTGGAAAAGAGCATAGCGCCCTCCTTGTTTCTGAAATCGGAACAAGTCGTTTGGCTGATGAATGTTCATTGTATAGAATTGGTTCAGAGAAGATTTGGTTTGAAATTTAACAAATCTGGGGATTAAAAAAAAAGGAAAAAAGAAACTACAAATAGTTGCCAATTGGGGGAACTCCAAAAGAGGGGTGGGGAAAAAAAAAATGTGTGCAGAGGAAAGATTCCTTTAATGAATATTTGATTAACAAAAATGGGCTCTTATCAGCCATGCTTTTTCTGCTCCGTGATGGCTTCCTTTCATCCATAGGCCAGCAAAGTACATGGTGATTTCTGAGCACTGCTCAATTTGACCGCGTCCCCCAGGCCCTGCTCCGTGTCGGCACTACCCGGGGCTGGTGGCACAACGGCTGCCACCACGTGCCAATAGAGCTATGTTTTTTATTAAAGTACCACCAACACCAAACGAAAGCGAGAGCTCCGGCAGAAGGAAACCCATTTCAGATACAAACCCGTTCCTCAACACAAGTACTTCAGTTAATTCCCAGAAAAGCAGCTTGTTACGCAAGCCGCCCCTTATTAAGGCTTTTCTACTATTTCTTTCCCTCTAACGGGGGGGTGTAGGGGAGGAGGAACTTTACATTGCTTTAAGCACTGCTCTTACACCCTCTTGATATATAAAGCTCCCCCTGCCTCGGCAGCAGCGTCTGTTAGAGACCAGTGTGTGAAGGCATTCCTTAAAGGTGCATGAACTAAAGCAAACCTACGGAAAAGCAACGGGCGAGGCCTGAGAAGTGCAACCAACAACGCTGCTGATGTTGTGGGGTGATACCTTAATAAAGAGCACTCGAATCCCTCGTTAGAGCCCACAGAGTTTATGCACAACTCTGCAATAGGTGGAGAGAGCCCAGAGCTGGGGCCTGTCCTGGAATTCTGGACAGGAACGCACAGTCCTCGGTGGGAAGCGGAGTCTTTCAGTTTGAGCACCAACTCTTAGAAAGTACTGGCCTATGGCTGAAGTGTGTCACTTTTCACAGCAGCACTCAACAAGAACTGGGACAATTAAATAGCAAGTTTTCATGGGGACCTTGTTGCTGCTTTAGATTCTTATAAATGTAAGGGGGAAAAGGAGAAGCCTTTGTTTTAATACAAGATTGACATCTAAAATGCTTTCTGTAGAAATGGTGGATGGAAAATCAAGGGTGGGCAGACAATCGTAAAGTGAAGAAGGCCACAAGAACAAGTGCAATTTGCTTTTTCTTATTTTTTTTTTCTTATTTTTTAAAAAACAGAAAAGAATGGACAAAAAAAGCAGCTTTTGAGCTCTAAAGAACCTGATTGTAACATTATTGTTGTCCTTTCTCTGGGCAATACGGACTGAACTGTGTGTCCCTGGAATTACATACAAGAGTCCTTCTGTGGGAACTTTGTTTAGTGCTTATTTCACAGAATGCGACCTAATGCAGAGACAGTCTGAGCTTAATTCCCTTTGTTTTGCTTGTTTTGCAGTGTGTGCAAGTGAAAAGCCTTCTCGGATAATTAAGACTGTGCCTGAAATCACAGTTACAGTTTGCTGATTGAAAGATTATAAAGGAAACTCAGGTACTGATGCTTAACTATAAAAAATAAGATAAAACAATATTTTAGCCCATATTTTACTAAGTTTATTACACACCATAATATTTACAAAGTTAAATGTTAGCTGAAAAGTTGCTGTTGTGTGGGTTTGGGTTTGGTTTGGTTGTTTTTAATTTTATTGTTATTTTTTAAAGAACTCTGCCCTGCATTTAATAACCCTACCACAAGTACAGTCATTAACTGGATCTGTGTGACTGCATGAGGAAACAGGCAGTACTCTCGTGTTACAACAAAACAGTTTATTTGTGATCAGTGTTTTATATTCTATACATCCTTCACAAATTTAATTTTACATAATCGGATACTTCATTTAAAACGTAAGATTTAAGCTTCTAGTTCTTCCCTATAACAGAAGGCTGGTATAAGTTATTTGAAAATGAGGTAACATTTCACAGAACATTGTTTTTCAAGTTTTAGAGAACTAAATTTGCATTTTGTTAAAATCAAAAAGTAGGAAAAAGATGTTTCTTTACAAATGACTTTGCTCAAGTATGTGTTCAAAGAAAACAGGATAAAAAGGCTTTTTTTCTTCTAACATTCTGTACTGTACTGTGTTGTTCAATCAATGGGAATTAGCTTCTGCCATTTGCTAAAAGAATGAGTAGTGGGGAACAGGATAAGTTGGGAATTTCATAACTGGTAACAGAACCATTCTCTTGGGTAAACCTACAGAGAGAAGAAAGGGAGAGGACTCCAAATAAGTTCAGTGATCCAAGAAAGTCAGATAAGAGCGTACAGTTGTGTTCTCATTAACCTTTTCCAGATCAGTCAGTCAATGTGGTTTTAGGGTGCAGAGTCCCACAGACAGAAACACTTTGACACTGGCACTATTTCAAACAGATGGTTAGCTTAACCTTTGCTTTTGTCCTGGTGTTTGATAATATTAAAGTAAGCAGTACTCTCAAAAGCAGAGCGTGCAGTTGGATTTGAAGCCTGCTTTATAATTGTTACGATAATGAACCTCTACTATCTCCTCCTATGTTCCAAGTTAATATCACAGGCCAGTTACAACTGCAGGTAATCTAGACAGGCACTGCTGTGCGTAAAAGCAAACTCTCAGGGAAACTGTTCAGCAGTTCTGATAAGCATCCAGGTAGGTCAGCCAGAAATCAAGCACCTATAGTAAATGCTGCATCTGCTTCATTATTCTGCATTTCCTCTCCTGTATTGAAGTGGCAAATCTGGAAAGATTAATATCTGCCTGATTTCATGATTATTAGAGAGTTCTTGTGGCCTCGCAAACTTCTGCACAATTAAATGGTGGTTTGGTTTTTTAAATCTTGCCTATTTAAATTCTAGTATTTAACCTATGTATCCATTTAGAAATCACAAAGCAGCAACAGCAGGTATTCCAGAGCACCAGATGATCAAAGTGAATTTTCCCAACATGCAACAGCTTACAAAGGCAGAGAGACATGTTTACCTTACAGCCAAAAAGCATTATCCCAGGACTTTGCATCACAATCATAAGACATTAAAAACAGAAACTCTTTATGTGAAAAATGGGGGCATTCAATTCCACAATGCTTTGAAGTCAGTGATATGTCACATATACACAGCTAAGTGATAAAAATCCAGCTCCCAAAATAGGCATCATGAGAAAAAACACACAACAGAATGAATGAGAAAGGCGGAAAAAGCTACAAGGAGAATTGGTAACAATTGCAGTCATTTCTTCAGCAGGGAAAGGGTTCCTCTTACATCACTTTGTATCGCTGCTTGTAAAAATACACACATGCAGACACACCTTGTCTTAGTCCTAAATCATCCTACTCATTTTAGTAAGCCCTAAACTAAACTTCCTTTCATTTTTCTTTGAGAAAACACATAGCTGTTCCTTGTGTAATGCAACACAAAAGAGAACGCTGAGTGGGGCAGCCCTGCTGTCAGTTGCTGTTCTGTCACAGCACTTGCCAAGCCCATAGGGCAGGAGTTCTACAACTCAACGTCATTTCAGAAGGGAGAATCCCCCACTGTGAGTGCAGCCCCTGGGGCTCTTCTCCCTCCCCTTCCCACTGCAGGGGTGTGCAGTAGGACCCACTGGTCCTAGACAAGCAAAGTGAACATCTTCAGTAAAGCAGCAGCATTCCTCCACTGTTTATAGCTCACACCGCTAAAAGAAAGTCAGGAAATTGACGTTTCAAAGTATTTTTATCTTTTATAATGCTATCAGGGGAGTTGATATTGCCCAAACTATACAAATTTGAGAGAAATAAGTATTCCAAATGCTACAAAAGCCAGAAAATTGATAGCAAATTGCAGGCTCAGTTTCCCATATGAAAAACTGCAGGCCTGGAAACGTCCTGGGCTTCCCCTAGTCCTTGCACAGGAAAGGGCTCGCTCCGTGTGCCAGGACATATCACTGACTCCAAATGGCTTTGCTCCCATTGCCACATAAACCTCATTCAAAGTAACCAAAAGGGCCGGTTAGAAGTGTGCATTGTTAGTCCAGCATAAGAACAGCCAGTGGGGAGGGAGAAGCTGAGTTAAGAAAAACCTTTCCTCATAGCTCTCTGATAGAGTCTGGATGAAGCCAGTGCTTTGCCAGCCTAATACCACTGTGGTTCCTGGTAAAAAGCATTGTCGTGAGTTACCACATCCTAGCTTCCTTGTGACCTGATTGCTGACAGTAAAAACTACACAGAACTCATTCTGCTTGTCCCAAGCAGCAGTGTTTTCGCCTGTAGGGGCATCAGGGGTGGTATATGCACGTAAACTTCATAGAGTTGACGGCATTAAGGGAGCTTTGTCCACAAGCCACTTACACTTGGGGACAAACATTTTGCCAGTGTTACTGTAATGCCATTTAGATAAATACAGGACAGAGATGCTGAAATAGGCCCTTCGGTAGTCTTTGAATGGAGCACAGATTGGCTGTAAAAAGTAGGAGAACTACTTCAATTCAATTTCAGTATGAAAGGGAACAGGCAATTAGAACAAGCAGTCCTTCCACAAATCAGGCAAAGCATAGGCAGAAAAGCTACTCCAACCAAAAAAGAACCACAAGGTTATGGCATAAAAGTGTTGTTGTTGTCATGGTTTAAGAGCTTGAATCTCTTTGACTTTCTCCTTGGACTGCCACATTTGGACTGCCACAACAGATTCTGTATCATTTCTAATGTGTTAATTACTGGGCTATACATACCGTAAGCTGGTGCGGCTGTACTGTACCCATACGGTGCTCCGTAGCCTGCAACACAAACACACAAGGGGTGGGTTTCATGTCCTCCAGTACCTGAAGATGATCAGTGTTTGCACACCAACACACAGGGAGGGACCCCTGCTGGGACATGAAGCAGGACCACAAAAAAAACCAAACACTAAAACATATAAATATTGCTCACAACACTCAGATCCTTCTGCGTTGTGGCTTGAAGAATGAACCTCCTCCCCATGACCTTCTTAAGCCTCAGCATCAGAGTTAAATGCTGTATTGCTTTTTCTTAGCACTGTCTTGCAGCTGAAGCCCTCAAGTCTGCACTGTGAGAGCTGGCATTACCCAAACATCCCCTATTTGCTGATAAAAAAAAATACCCTAAACCACATATGCAGTCAAATGCAGGGAACAGCCATTTTCCTCAGCTTCCATTAGAAAATGCTTGATTCCCAGGGCAGGTACCACAGCACCTCAGGAAAGCTCCTGTGAATTCTGACTGCCATTTCTAACAGTAAGTTTCACAAAGGGCAGCTGAACACTTAGAGGCAAACAGCAGCAGCTTTTTTTCCCCAAAGAGCTGAGCATGACTGGAGTGAGACAGAAAGCAGGAGTGGTGACACAAGTCCTGGTTACTGCATCTCGGTAGTTCATGAAGGTTTTACAGGGTTTTTTTGGTGGGAATGCTTGCGTCCATCAGAGAAAGCAAGAGATTTCTGAGAAAAACAGGGGATAAAGAGAAATAATCTGTGAAGGCCAAGGCCAATAAAAGCTTAACAACTCCAGCGACTGGGAAATTAAACTTCTTTCTGGAGTAATTCCATGCTGGCAAGAAGCATGCCCCTGGCAGGTTAAAGTGTCTCATAAATGACTCTTCAGGCAGGCAGACAGTTCCAAAAACAATGTTAACAGCCATTAAAAATGAATTACTGGGTTTTAATATTTATAATCATATGAACATACAGGAACAATGAAGGCGACGTGCTGTCGACTGTGCCAGGAAGCAAGTCTACTGAACAGCAGGGCTGTGCTATCAGTACATGTGAACTGCCAAAGGGTACAATTAAGCTCATGTTATAATCCAAAAACCTGAGCATGAGGAATGGAAGTTTTAGTTTTTGGAAGCTACTGGATTTGCTTTAACAAAGGAATCTCCAGCATCTCATTCTTAGAAAAATCTTCCAAGTAAACACAATGTCTAGATTCCCTTCACATGTCACCTACAAGCCTCAGACACGTAGAGTCACAAAGAACAACATGCACTTTGGAAAGTAAGGGGAACCACAAAGGGAACATTGCATTAACATTTTCTTGTGTTTATCTTTTTTCATTGGCTGTCAGTGTCATGCCTTACCTGGTGTTATGTAGCCAGTAGCAGCAGCTGCTCCAACAAATGCTCCTCGTGTTAAAGCACCTCGTCCTCTGCCTCGAACAGCCTGGACTGCTGCAGAAACAGCTGTATTGACAACCCCTTTAGTCTGCCCGGAGTAATGAAAAAGAGCAATTCAGAAAGTGAAGGTGTTGCTGGAAATACAAAGGCCACCTGCATTAAATCACCACCTTTAAAAACATCTCTTTAAACATGCTCAGTGCACCAGTCTTGCTAAAGGCAGAATGCAGACCGGAGAAGCACTGTCCTGAGAACCAGACTGACAGGAACCAAGTGAGCAGGTCCCTGCCTGCAGTGCCCAGCCGTGCACACTGAGCCCAGCGCCTTCGCTTCCCTCAGACTGAGTGTTACTTACCTCCAACCTGGTCATGAACAAGAACTGGTGGCTTCTGACCCTTTCTCTGTTCTGCCTCTGCTGTCTTCTCACTGCCTTACAAGGCCTTTACCTGGCTAGAAATGACCCTCCCCGAAATCTACGCATCTCACATGATGCAGGAGATGCTCTGGCCTGAAATACAAAAGACTTCCACATCCTCACTGAACTGCTGATCTTACTGTATCTCCTCCAGTTAATCAGCACCTCTCTTTCTTCGGGCCTCCTTTTAAACTCTGTTTCCCACAATATGGTTCTAACTATCAGATTATATTATTACTCTACAATAATTATTATAGAGGAATAAAAATAGAAACCTTACACATGTGCATAAAACAAGAGACAAATCACTTGGTTCCTGTAGAAGTTCCTGTATCATCAAACAACCCAGAGCTGTGATAGCAGAGTAGTCCTGAAAGCAAATTACAGTTCTTACCTGAGGAATAATCTTCTTTTTCTTGTTGTTTGCTGCATTAGGCCCAGAAAAGAGTTTTTCAAGTGCTGCTAATGCAGCACTCGCTTTTGCTACTTTCTTATTTGGGCCCGCGCCTCTGAACTTCTGCCCATCTACTTCTACCTGAAAATGAAGACATGGGTTTATGCCTAGTGTTTGTCCTTGGAAACACCACGCTGCACCCACTTGCGCCACTCATAAAGAACTTCTCTCATAAAAACAAAACAAAAATATTCTTAGTGTTTTATATAACAGTTCCCATTGCTTCTAGATGATGAAGCTGATAAAGAACACCTAAGTGATCCTGTGAACCAATATATCGCACATACTGGGAACTTGGAAACTATAGCAGCAATTCTACTTCCCTCCTCCTCCTCATGTCAAGACATCCTGTAGTTTGGGGCTGTCAGAATCCACCAACCCTGTAACTCTGCTTCACTCACCTCCATCACAAAGCGCTTGTCATGGCTTCCACCTGTCTCGGAGATGAGCTCGTACTTCAGACCTCTTCTTTTTTCATTGAGCTCCATCACCGGGTTTTTGCCACTTGCTGTGAGTATAGGACCCTGAGTTCTTACCTAGAGAGACAGTTACAGTGCTGCTTTAGAGCCTTTATCTCTTTGAAAGGCAAACAAACATCTACAGCCTGGTGGCTGACAGTGCAATGTGGCCACGTGGGGAAAGGCAGCATTATCACTGACAAGCCTCTGTGATAGCTTGTCCTTCCCAACACACAGCCCTCAGCTGCTTTCCAGGAACAGACCTCTACCAAAGGCAACACTGATGTGCCTTCAGTGTAATATCTGTGCTGCAACAGCAGATAGAGAGTCTCTTCTCTAAAGAATGGCAGGGGGACAAACAATACTGCAAAAGAAGTCACACCTCTCTATTTCTACTGTTGAGCTACTGTCCTCATGGCCTGGTCTGGTGTCCACACAAAGTTACACAAGCTGCACTTGGAATTCCAACCCCGAGAGCATCCAAAGCTGAAGCTGAGGCCACAGTTCCTTGGAATTGAAGGCTTTATCACGGAGAGATCAGCCTTCCCAGCCTCACACACAGCTCTGCTACTGGAGCTAATTCCGTCCTGGCACTACTGAGCTCAGACTGGAGAAGTCTCATCTCTTGGGTCACATGTTTCAGCAGAAATATCTGTAGCTGTTTGGGAAGTGAGGAAGGTGAAGCTGCGATCTCAGCACATGGGCATATCAGCCTGGATTAGAGTGCACTCAGCTACAGATACAAATGACTGCTCGCTAAGGAAGAAAAAGATTATTAAGGGATCAAAGCACTGTTTGCCAAAGCAACTTCTTATTTTGGATAAAGATCAAGAGTCCTAGTGCCAGGACCTGCCCCTTGAAAGTGATATGTCTCAAACATGGAAACCCGAAGTCATGCAGCGTGGGAAATACCTTAGTCATCTTGAAATATTACCCATTTTTGTGATAAAATCAAATTAATTTTAAATGAAAATTAACAGGGCAGTCTGTGGAGTATAAAATACCCCCATTTCCTTTCCCTGGAAATGTCTCAGTGGACCAAATACATCTGAATTGCGTACACACCGTCTGGAAACTAAACGTCTTCCAACTGAAGAAATTCATGTTTTAACATCTTGACAAGTATTCAAAGCACAGAACAATAACTTATATTTACAGCACAACCTCCTCCCCACTTACGTCTCACATTTCTCAACATCTCCTAATGGATTTTTCTACTTTCATCTGTCTTCCTGCATATCAGTTTAAAACACTGCCTATGTAAAACACACCTTTTTGACAGCCCCACTCTTGCAAAATGGAAATTGTGACATTTGCATCACTAGAGCCCAGAGGCAATAGGCAGGATGGAGCTGTCCCAGTCACAAGACTGTACATTAACTACAAGAGACAACACCTGCCTTCAAGAGTTTCTGGTTTTAGGAGGTCAGGACTGCTACATCCCCCTTAAACTTGAGGAAAGGAGACACAAAGATGGGTTATTGGTCCACAGTGACACAAAGCCCGTAGCAGATTTGGGCCTGGAAACTCTATTCCTCACCCACCACCCTAAACAAAATGCCATCCTCTTATGGGAGCAGAGATTTCTTTCTAATGCAATCCTCACCTCTAGGGTAGCGGAGGTGTCGGCTGTGGAATTTCCAGTATTATTGCTTGAGATTGAAGACGACGTTTCAGTTTTACCTTCAGTATCTGATTTTTCATCAGAACTCATACACTCCACATCTGCATCGAAACCAGTTGGATACCCCATCGCTTGTAAAACCTACAACAGAGCCACACGACATGAACTGTAAAATAGTACAGAAATAAATACAAAGCTGATCACAACACGAAAGAATGAATTAAGGCAGACTGCTTAGAAATACATTTTCTCCTGTGTTGAAATGGAGAAAACCACCATAGCAATGGGGAAAAGAGTTCCTGAAACAGCTGTGGTATATTTGGCTGCATTTTCAGGGCTTCTAAATATTAAAAAGGTCAGATCTAGAAACTGAAACAATCCCATTATTCCCTCTTATAGGTCTGGGAAAGCGGGGCCCAGATCTGCTAGGAAAAAACAAGAAAGAAAGGGGAAAAAAAAGCTCGTCTCTACCACACCACCCATTTCCTCTTGGCTTGAATCATGGCTGTTTTGAAGTGTAGCCCAGGATTTGTGTATGTGTAAATGCAGAGAAAACAGAGCTGGGCAGGCACCAGCACAGATCAGGCTGACGCAGAGGGGTTCAAGGGCAGAGGAGTCACAGCTTTTCAGGGCAAGTTTTGTATTACTTGGTTTTTTTTTTTTTAATAACTGCAGGGAGGGAGGCAAAATAAAAGACTGAAGCAGAAGGTCTGGGAGGACACACATGCAGAGAGCTACTTTTCCTGGAGGAACAACAGAATCCCTCAGATACTTCTGGACACTTTGAACTTGAAAGCACATGGGACAATGGGATTTTCAAAACTGAAATCAAAGGAAAGCAGAAAGTTGCCAGATGAAGCTTCTAAAAAGGAAATTCTTGTTCAAAACAAAACACAGCACAGAATGACAGATGGGCTTGTTCCTGTCATAAGTGCAGTTGTATTAAAAGAGGTCTTCTTTCCTAGAGTCGTTCAGGTTGGAAAAGACCTTTAAGATCATTGAGTCCAACCATTAACCCAGCACTGCCAAGGCCTGTAGATGGGCGTCACGTTTGCCAACTTCCAGTCCACTGGGAGCTCCCCGGTGAGCCAGGACTGCTGATAAATAATGGAACGTGGATCACAGAGCACTTTGCCAGCTCCCTCAGTACCCTCCACTGTCTGTAGGAAACTATCTTCCCAGAAACCCAGCAGATTCTGTCTGCTTTAGCAATCTGAACTGCCCTCATGCAACACAAGGATGTTCATGTCTGTCACTGCTCTACAGAGCTAAGCTCTGTCACACAGAGCACCTACAAGAAGTAACAGTAGGTTGACTGGTACCTAAATGATACTAATGTCTTACTAGAAAACTGACTGGAGACCAATAACTTACATTAGCGTACATCGTTTACCCCAGTGTGTAAAGGTACTCTTCAGACACTGAAGACTGAAACAACTCCATATTTCCAGGAGCTCACAACCCAGGAATACACACACAGAAGAAAGGGGAGAAAGAGAGTGCCACCAACATGCCATTTTCAAACCAGCAGGAGGAAGGAGTAGAACAGAACAAAACTGAACCCCTCCAGACAAGAACTTACATGGGCTGACCTGCAGAGCCCTGGGAAGTTCTCCCTCCCCATTGCTAGGATAAACCAGTGATGCTCTTTGAGCCATGCCCAGCTGTGTTTACAGTACACAGGTAGTAGCTCAGCTTCATCTAAGACTTTTTTTAATTTTGAGGTCACATATTACTAGTTCTGACCATATTTCATACTCTACGTTCCAAGACCTGGGGTTAGCAGATTACTTCAGGCTGCCTTACCTTCACTGCCACATGGAGCTTGGCTGTTTTCTTAGAAGGTCCTGATGCTTCGTATGTTGTACCATCAACATCTACAGACATTGTGAAGACTGGGGCATGGACTGGACCAGACTGTGACAGCAGCTTATACTGAAGCCCTGGCCTGATTTGGTTCAGCCTCATCAGAGCATTCATGAGATCTATTGCTTTACTATCTAGTACTAGTACAAGATAGTAGAAAGGGGATGGGAAGGAGGGGGGAAGGAAAATGAACAAAACAAGATGAACAACAAATGAAAACAGTTTGCATTTCAGTGCCTTCCTTCTGTAGAAAGGAGCAAAACAACCCCTCAGCCTCTCAGAGGTCATAAGGCTGTTAAGTCTTTACTAAGCCATTCTGCTTTGAGGTAACAACTATAATTACCCAAGTTTTAATACTGTTGACACAGTTCTTTTGCAGCTAGCCACAGCCTTCCTGGCTGCTGTAAAGGAGTAACAAGTTTTATAGGTAGTGAGGAACCAGATCCAGAACTGGCACCGAAGTAGCACAATGAAAATAGCCCCCAGAACTAGCTGGATCCCAGCAGTGCTGAGAGACTTCAGTCTGTGCACATGCAGTGTCAGTGTTCTGTAGATTAAGCATTTTATTGTTCTTGTGGGAGGTGTTGAGAGACCAACAACTAACTCGAGAAAGGGAAGATTGCAAAAAGGCAAATCTTCACACAGCAAAGTCACTGCAGTATTTGGGGGGAAAAAACCCAACCAAAAGAAAAAGCCCCACCCACAGTACAGGGACATTATCAGTAAAACACCTCAGCTGCTTGGGCAACTTCAATTTCACTGTAACTTCATGGGTAATCCCATTTAAAAATGCAAATCATTCAGTTAGTAAAACATGTCAGGGGAAATCAGATGCACAATAAGAGATGTGTTTGACATTCCAAATGCGGGGTGATAGAGACAACATTTGTTGTTCCAAAGACTTTTTCACATGCTATTCCACACCAACACAGAGAAGCTTTTAAACCAGCTCCCACCATACAATAGATCTTTGGAAAAAGAACGGAGAAGCATTGCACTTACTTTTCCTCAGATTACGCTTCATCTTTTTATTTGGATCTTTATCGTCCCCGACACTATCTTCAAATGGCCTCTTAAGAGCAGAAGAGCCTGTACCTAGGGTATAAATTTCCTTGTAATATGGATTTGCTATTAGAAAAACAAAATTCCACAGCAGGAATCTGATTAGTCCCATACTGTTCCTCACATGTTTATAATGAAAAGAACTCAGCCATGAGTCAAAGCTTTCGTACTGCTACATGGAAGCCAATATTAGCTTATTACTCACTGAACCATGCCATGCAAGATGTCTGTTTCTAGTATCAGGTGTGATACAAGTGGTGTAACACTGCAGTGTTGTTTTTTTACAGTTAATCTAAGGCAAGAACTCTACTAATAATGTTTTTACCAAAAATATACATGAAGATTTATTTGTATCACATGTATATTGTTTTCTAGGAAGAATTCTTGAGTAATTCTTATTGTGGACACTCGTTCCGTGCTTTTTGACAAGTCTACAGTCTCTGCTTCCCCAGCATAAGAATCATAAACACTACTTTTCCTCTTCAGACCCCAAAGGATTTTGTGCTTAAAGCAAATCATCAGCTATATTTTATAGCTGTACTGCTGCTCCTCTGTTGGTACTTGTGGAGAACAGAACTTCCAGACTGGCTCCTAATAATTAAATATTAAAAAAAACCCCAAAGCCCCCAAACAAACGAAAACCAAAACCCCAACCTCAAACCACATTTAACAGAAAGAAAAGCTTTCCCCTTCCATTCACAGCTCATAACCCAGGAATTTCACCCATTCTAAGTCAACCCCAGTTTACTGCCCAATTAGCAATTCTTGAAGCAAACAGCACCTACCTTCTTTGTCAGTTACTGACCAGGAATATTTCTGAAAGGACTTATTTGATGGAAGGGGGTCCATTTCCAAAACCTTATAAATCTGACCAAAGGCTGATAATCTGAGGGCATGCTATAAGGTGACAGTAGAAACATAAGTTACTTTACAGCACTCCTTTACCTTGGTTGTTTTAAGCTTCTAAATAAGTTTGTATACACAAAACCACTTCTGCTATGGGAAAAGAGTTTCTCCACCTATCTTCTGTGATAGCTATAGAAAATACTAATGTCTAAATGCTTAAAACTCATTAATTTCTGCAATAGAAAGTGCAATAGAAAATGGACAAGGAGCCTACACAAGGGCTCTGTGCCATAAGCACTTGAGGTGGGATGGAAGCAGCATGAAGACACTAGACTGCACTTTGTAAGGATTAGCTTTCACACACATTTAACTCTTGCACTCATGAACTATCATGTAATCGTTCCCAGGTAGTGCACTGGCAGAATTGTCAGGACTGCCAGTAAAATCAGGTGTCCTGGCAGGGAATAAATTGTCTTAATAAAGTGAAATCCTCCCTGTTATCATACCCAGCTCCTCAGATGTACGAGGTTTCTACCTGGGCACTGTGCGTAATGGCTTCTTTTTGCTGAACTGTCATATACGACAGAGCATCTGTTGGCTCCCGTTCACAGGGGTCATGCAGACCAGGGCCTCCTAGGAGGGAGAGAGGCAAAGCAGATTACTGAGAGTAAATGAGAAGCAATATGAAAATGGGGACTGAGGGATATTGCAACAGCCTGTGTCGGTCTTCAGCAGAGTGGAAAGCAAGGGATTCTCTCATCCTACAAAGCAAGCTAGCCCCAGGAGTTTAATCCCTTGCAGCAATGGCCACAGAACTTATCAGGGTTATATGAACGTGTGTTAATAGCATGAATTTAAAAAAACACAAATATTTTTGATAGATACATACATTTCAATGAATCTATAGGAAATGGATGTCATTAAGTCTATTTATTTGTTTGTAACCTCTTAATGAGATAAGGGTTAATTTAGAAACAAACCTAACATTCCCCATTAACTTCTACTGCATGGAAGTACTCATTCATACAGTTACAACCAGGCAACTTCCTTTGTTTTTCCCCTTCTCCTTTCAGTTTTAAACGAGACACCATTCCTTTAGCCCCACTGCAAGTAAGGAGTTCAGGGCAGGCATTTTTCACCTAATGTACAGTAACACCAGATGTTAAGGCTGTCTGGTCAACCTTTTGTGTTCTGGAAGTTCGTTTTTAGCCCCTTACCAGGAAGCAGAATTCCAGATGCCAAGCACTCCATCACTCGTCGCAATGCTTCCCCAGCGCCCAGAGGTCTATTACAAGTACCTATAGATTTTTCACATATAAGCTCGAGTGGCTAGAAAACATTAAATTACGATTAGTATAGACACAAGGGTAACTGTAACTGCAGTTAAATTCGGAGGGGCAGAGGGGAAGGACATTCTCATCAGTTTACTTAATTTGTAATCCACAACAGGTCTAACGGACAGAGCCATCCCCAGAGGACAGCTCATGGCACATCTCTCTGTTCCCTGCTCTGAGTCACCTTTTGCAGAAACCAGCTGCTCTCCATTGAGTGCCCAGGAAGTCTAAGAGAAGCCTTTAAAGGCAAATCACCTGAATGCTCTCACAGGGTCATCAGTAGTACTGCCTCCAGGACCTGCCAACTGCTCCTCTCCAGGTATGCAGAGCACTCAGCCCTCCCCAGACACACTAAGGTGAAGTAGTAACCTCCAGGAGGAGCGGCCCTGTCACAGTTGCAGGGTATTTTGAAAAGCTAAACTTGGGAGGCAGCAAGTGGGATTCTACCACAAATCCTTGAGGATGCACAAGGCCCACAACATTACATCTCTCTCCGGATTGAACACACATGTTCTTTCAGTATGCAAGCACTTTTCTACGTAGGTAACGGTTAGTGGGGAACAAACGGAACGGGGGTTAAGGAGGAGTTCCATACAATGCAGTTTTCTCCAGTCCAGACACTGCTACAGTTCTCAGGAGATCTGAGACCTGACCTTGTGGCCTTCAACTCTTTCCGTACTTACCCATCCTTTCAGTGGTGCCCATGTGGGGACTCTGTTGCACAAATCCCGCAGAATACGAAGGACAATTACACATGATTTTAGTCCATTTGCCCTGGCCTAAAACAAACAAAATGATTCCAATACACCTGCAAAAACCTGGCCTTCAATTTTGCTTTTCTTTTTAAATGCACAGAGTCCTTGGATAGATTCTTTAATTATTATAACTTAATATTTAATCAGCTTCATGCAAAATAAAAAGTTACGTAAAATACTTCAATTTAGAGAGACATATAAAAAAGGAAGCAAAACATCACGATTGCTTTTGTAGCCTCATGACACCTCTCGACCAGGTGGCTGTCTACCTGTCACCTTTGCCCTTGCACAGTACAGCACTGAATTCCAAATTCTAGACCTTTCCTCTATGAGGGACTAGTGAGAAGTTAAAGAGGCATTCAAATTAAAACTGTCTCAAATTAAACCTCGTAAGGCTACAATAACAACAAGGTAAGAACAAATAGCCAACCTGAAACCATTTGGCGTGCCGCAGAGACGCCAAGGCCTCCAGGCATTTCTGCCTGTCCAATAAGTCCGGAGGATCTTTCATCGCAACATTGTCTACTGGTAAAAATGGGATAAAAAGAGACAGATACAATTTGACCAAGGGGTTTCTGTCACAATACAAAAAGAGCGGCAGCATCTCAATGAGATAATAAGACTCCCAGAATTTAAGTGCACTGTGTTATTTAATTTAAACAAGCCATTAAAGGTAGTAAATGTGCACGTGTGCAACAGAAGCAAAGGCATTCACTCCATGTAAAATAATAGTAATAATAAAGATGGCCACTGCTACAGACAATCTGGGATCTTATTAAAAATGTAGAACACATTTCAGGGCAGAAAATAGCTATATAGCACTTTTCTTTGTTGTGTATGTGCTGGGTTGCGTCGGGCTTTTTTTCCTCTTCTTTCCCTTTGTGACTTTTATTCCACAAAGGTGGCACAGAATTTCAAAGAGATGAACTTCTTTTGACAAGAAGGAGATATTCTTGAGGGGGGGTATTAAAAAAATTGTAATAAGTAGAAAGTGAAGTTATGTCCATGCAGTCATTGAGAATTCCAAAGAAAAACATAGTATATTTGAAATAATATTGCATGAACAGTACCAGCCAGCACAATTCAGTGAAAGAAATACACAAGAAATGCTGGTAAGATATTTTACAGTTCAGTCACTTTCATATAACCAGAACATATGAAAGAAGCGAGTTTGGTAACTCCCAGATTCTTAATGTGTTAGAGAGGAGGTCCCCTCATGTAAAAACCTTCCATTCCCAACAGCAACTGAAATCAGTGAGGAAATGCAAAGGAGGGTCTGAGAGACAAGACACACGAATCTTCTGTGCAGGTTTACACTGGTTTCTTCTTTTTGTTTCTTTTTTTTTCTTCCCCTCCATTGTTTTATCCAGCATGCAACAAGCTGCTTTTAGCAGTCACATCCTATTCTGTAACAAGGGACACTATGCAGCAGACCTTTCTTCCCTAATTTCTTTTCCATCCTAAGGAGTTATTAGCATCCAGATTCTCTGGAAACCCTGTACAAATGACAGATTTTGCCTATCTGTGAAATCAGATTTAGAAGATTTTAGGTTTTAGCTGACATGAGAAGAACACAGTGGAAGAACTAAACGAATCTATGCCTCAACTAAAACCTTGAATTCCTATGAATACAGAATTACTCTTTATTTCAAAATAAGTAATTTGGAAAAATAGTATTTTCATTATTCTTACTGGACAATTCTCCAGATGCCGAGACACTTGCACAGGTCTGAATGAAATACAACACCCATTCCAAACTGAAGGCCATGCTAGATCAGCAAAATCCAGTAAGACATTTAAAATAATGAGGACATATTAGGAGAAACTGACAGTTTGTACAATTTATTAATAACATCCCAAAGTACATTTTGAAGGTTACTTTGGATAGATTTGGTTGCATGTGTATCTTTAATGTTGGAAGTTGCTTCCACCTCCTGTGCCGCTCAGTGGGTAGGTTACTCTGGTAAAAGCACATTCTGTTATGATGGATAAAAGAGCCCAAAGACAAAAAAAGAAAAGAACCAGTGTAAAGCTGAACAGAACCAGGTCTCTTGTCAGACAGTTCATGGCTGCAGAAGACTCAAGTGCTATAAGCTTATTTTCTAACCCCAATGAACTTCGCAGCAGATATTTGCATTGTTTCCTGTTGCCCTCATCAACCGTGTTTCAATACAGGGATTAATCACTCCTCTTGCCTGTTTTGCAAACAAAAGCTGCAAAGTCCCAAAGCACTGGATTTCTATGAGCACAAAAGGTCACTTTGGAACACAAGGTTTGCTTCTAAATTTCCTTTACAGTTCCATCATTTTCAGGAGCAATGCTTTGTGGCACACAATTACTGAATGCATGTCTGAGTAGTTCTGTAAGAAAACTTTATGGTGGACAATATAAACATCTGCTTAAAGCTCATGTATTGTATAAAACAAGTACTGTCAATGAATGATCAGAATCTTATTTTAAAACGTTAGAAATGGCAAAGGTGACTGATTGCAAAATCATTCATTTTTTGCAATGAACTGGATCTTTAACTGCCCAGGGAGTTTTACTCAGTACGAGGCTTTGCCAAAGTGTGTTACAGCCATTGACACATTAATTTTTCCTTTAAACTACAAAACATAAACAGAATATTTGCCATTTGCCATTCAAATGAATGAAAAACCTCGTAAGATTTAACTTGTTTCAAGTTGGGATCATACTCTCTCCTACAGGATTGAGGTTATTTCCAAAGGTCTAAATTACAAATCCCTGGGAGAACTTTGCCAATTGCTGATCCAGTGCTGATGTCCTGAGCACCTGGCACAGATGTTGCAGTCAGCCAACTTTGGGGTGCAAGATTCCATTAAACAGAAAGATGAGGAGGACAGGCAGTGGAGAGGGTGAGCAGCTTGCAGCAGGCTCCCTTTGACCCCCTCGGGAGAATGGCATGTTTGTTCATGCTCTGCCAGTCAGGAAAGTGAGACCCAATCAAACTTTTCAAACGTGATTGCAAAGCTTTACTTTTTTCCTTGTGGGCAACAATACAGGGAATTTAATAAACAGTTAATAACAAAGCCCTGACATTAGCTTGCACTGTGCAACACAGAACCAGTGATTCTCTCCCCACTCGCTGTACGTGTTCTCTCCACATAGCAGCTGCCAACTTCATTCATTCACTGCTGGCACACGAGGAGTGTTGTCTTCTCTGCGGGGGCAAGGTAACTCCGGAGCTTGTTGCCCCTTCAAAGGCACTGGGCACCTTGGGAGTGTCCCTGGCCACATCTGCCCAGCAAAGGCCACAGCAGGGGCTGGTTGTTGGCTCTTAGTTGATTTCTGCCCCACTTTGGTAAATGAACTTGTTTATTGTTACATGAGCTTGCTGTTGCTGTACACTTGGTAACAACAACCGATTTTGCAAGCTACAAGGTTCTGGTCTGGAAAACCCAGTTTATATTTGATGCCATGACTAAAATGCAGTTTCTTAAGAAGTTTAGAATTTAAACTGATGCAAAATGCAGGAATTTTAGGTGCTTGACTTCTCAAGTCGACATGAGAAAGCAGAGCTTTATGGGTAGCCATTTGTGAGAACACCAAGATGCACACACACACTGGTCCACTATTTATTTTTGCTAACAAGCAGCAAAAACAAATAGGACAAACACCACATCTTAAACATGAACACTCTTCCAAAGAGGTGGGGACTGAAGAGAAATCCAGGAATGTTTTTCGATACATTCTGACATCAGGGCATGAAGGCACACACAGCATTCCTACAGAACACATGGGAGCACCAGTACCGCGGTCCGTTGCGCCTAACCTTGCCGCGCTGGTTAGAGGACAGATTAGTGCTGGGCACACCGAACCCGAAACCTTGGTCAGTTTCCCATGGCAGATGAAAGGCAACTGGCAAATGTTTTGAGCTCCTCCAGTCAGAAGAATGTATGGAATACACTCAAAAACCACATGGAAAAGTGTAGTTTGGTTGGCGTTAGTCAGGGGCAGGACAATTTTGGAGATCTGGGTATTTTCACCAGACAGTTTCTCTGAGTATTTTCTCTTGATATTTGTTATCAAACTTTTGTGGTTTGAATCTAAGTGAAAGTGACCTACATATGGTTGGAAATACTATGAAAAAGGTATCCCCCCCTTTCAGTTTACTGACATCTACATCACATTGCGCATACCTCTGAAAGGGAACATGATAAATGTTTCTCTTCATTTGTGATGAATCATTGTCAAAGAACCTGGGCTTTAAAACCAGATCCATTAGCTATCCTCAGCAGCTGTGCAGAACGGCAGTGACACTGCTCAGAGGGTGGTGAAACCATTTTAAGGTTTTGAAAAATTAGTACAGAATTCTGAAAAATATTTTAAGACTTTGAAAACAAAAACCTACATTTTAAACATCAGGAAGCATAAAAATCCCATTCAGGAATTCAGGAGGCCCTACAGTTGCTGCCACAGCAGCATCGCTCTTTGCAAGAAGATTCTTGGACAGAAGCCTTTGTGCTTCCCCTTGGGAGAAAATGACAAAGCCTTTGCCATTAAAGTGTGTTCTGCACTTTGTGCTCTTTCCCTGTAACACGGATCAGCTGCAACTATTGCAGGGCTGAGCTCAGCATCTTATGGGAAGCTGAAGAACAACTCAAGTGATGTGCAGTTTATTTTTACTGGTCTCGCAAAAGAGCACGGTTACTAATTTGAGAGTGAGCAGACATTGCAGTTAGGGAATCATTGCCATTCATCTGTTTTGTGAGGTCTTTCTGCATCCAACTGAGTGTTTGTTTCAACTGAGGAGGATCCCTCCTGCCATCGCCTCCAACAGAATCCAAGAGAAACTGACCAACGTTCCTCACTGTGCCAGTATTTCAGTGGGAGAAGGAGGAAGCAAAGGACTTGTGGCAAGTCTAGAAATGGGAGAGGAGCGACAGGGAGTTCCCTCGCCCAGGCGGGCCCAGCTGCCTCAGTTGTCATGACAGAGAGTGGCCAGTTGGTCAAAGGTCTGACATCATCCAGTGGCAAAGTTTCTAGGGATAGGTTTGGGAAGCGGAAGCAGAAATTACTGACAAGGTTTTAAAATACATCGAAGTCTGGCTACGTTTGCTCTCCTCTGTTTCTCTTGGTTGGTTCCAACCTCATCAGTACTACCAGTCAGCATCCCTTTAAAAAGGGGCTTGGAACTACAGTGGAAAGGTCGGGAGAAGGAACAGAAAGAAACTACGATACAGTTTTCTATTTCTATTTTGCTCTAAGGACATGAGGTACAACATTCAACGCACTATAACTTCAACTGTATCCCAGTGAGGAAATTCTTAAAGCTCGAAACACACACGTTGTATCATCAACTAATAAAAATTGAGGGCCAGGATGACACACTGGTGAGCTTTGCAGGAGAGGAGGTTTTACATAAAAAGAGAAACATTTTTATGAGTTTTTCGAGATACTACAAACCAATCCCACTTGACTGACTTAAATCTGAAAATGAGACTGTGCAGTGCTGGGTGCTCAAGAGTCAACAAGGCTCAACAAAAGAGCTCGGATCTAATTGTACGTCCAAGTTAACACTGAGCAATATTGCTTGCAAATGAAAACTATGCATGTTTACATGAAAATTAAGTGACTGTGGCTTTTTAAGGCACAAATAGCGTAACTTGTGGTGGCAGTAGCCAATCCAGTTAGCATATGATGCACAATTAAAAAGCTGCTTCTCAATTCACCCTGCGCTGCACAGTCAGGGCATTTAGATAAAACAGTCTTAAAACCAAGGGAAAATGCTCTCTGTACCTCCTTCCTTCTTCTCTGCTTCATCTCGAATGAGAGGGGATGTAAGTATCACCTTCAAAGTTAGCTTGGGCTCCTTTGTGTTACGAATAACAATAGCTGCCTCATTTACATGCTCCTCCACGAGATACTTCTCTTCTGTAAGTTTCTGAAAATCACCAAGAAAGATTTCAGGAGTCTCCTAATCAACTGAAAAACTGCAGAAACTCTGTACGTTCATTTGCCTCTTAACTAATGAGACACCTACAAGACATTGCAGTCACAAGTAAGGCCTTGCCTCCCTCATTAAAAATAAACAGGAAATCCCCAGTAACATGCTTAAGAAAAAAAGGTCTGCAGCAACTTTAATGAGAATAGAGCAGTTCCACTCTATTAGCACTTTTTTTATTTTATTTGCTAGCATGCAAAATACCACCAGCAACTTTGGTCTTAGTAAGAACACACTTTAGTAAGTGCGCACTTCTCCGGTACTGCTCCTCTAAAAGTGTAAGTTCTCACAGGCAGTATGACCCATGAAACCATAACTGTCAGTGCAAATGGGTGAGGGATTCCAGTGCAGGAGCTGCACCAGCCCACCGAGTCCATGTACCTGCCATAAACTGGACCCAATAGACCTTGACCAGCTCTTACAAACCCCAAGACATTCTTCAGATGCCCAAGCAATGGAGGTTTCACCACCGCTCCAAATTGTCTATTCTGGTTCTCAGCCACATATCTAATGTAGATGACCTGCTCTGCAGCAGAAATGCCCCTTGCTACAGTTCCGGTTACTTCTCATCCTCCCTTTGGTAGTCCTGTGAGATACTGAATCATTGTCCCTTCATAAACAAACATTAATGTCTAAAAAAAATTACACCTGCATTAGGTCTAGACTTTTTCAAAACCAGATAATTTTAATTACATGGTTTTCTGGGTCTCATTCTCACTCCTCTGATCTTCTCCAGTTTGTCCGCCTGTCTGTGTCAGCACATGAAACTGGATCCAGGACAACACTGGCACCCACTTCATTCATTAATACCTGCCCCAGGAGATCCTTGACAATGCCTGGAAAACGTGACCTTCCTCTCACCAGCACACCAATAAGTCGAGTGCTTTTAAAATAGTTTTCAATAAGCTTTTTATTTCTTGCTTAGATTTCTTTTGCAGATAATAGTACAACTGCCTAATAATTCCTGCCATTGACTCGCATTGTATCAGTGTTATCTCAAGTGATCTGTGTCCGCAGGTCTTTCATTAGTCCTTTGGGACTGACCTCACCCTCCAAAAGAGCAAAGAGCCCTGCAGATGGGTCAGAGTCCTGTCGCTGTTCCTTCTGCCTGTGACAGAGCTTGGTTCAGCAAGACCATATGGTTAGAACACACCTGACACATATTCAAACTTCTTCCCTTCTTGCAGTCTGCACTCCTCCAGCTCTTTTATTGTTCCTATCTCCTCACTCCTAACCTTCAGAGAAGCAGAGCAGCAGCTGTTAACAGCTCTGCACCTTATGGGCCTGGACCTTCCTCCTCCTGCCAGTACCTGCTGCTTCTGCAGAAACCTCCTTGTCTCTTATGCCCATGATGGTTGAAGCTTGATTCATGACTCAGATTCCTCTTACATCATCTTTTCTGTAATCTCTTCCCTCGCAATACTTCTCCCCACAGGATCTTACCTACTTGTCCCTTGAATTTATTGCAGTCTTCACATCTTTTGATTACGTCTATTCTGCCATTCTCACTTTTTTTGAAGCATATGCTAACTTATAACTTTCAACCCTTCTCACACCTCAATACAAACAAAAAACTTACTCTTTACTACTTGATACATCCCCATCATTTTCTAACAAAATTTACTCTTTACTGCTTAAAAGATTCGTAGCATTTTTAGCTATGGATAAGGCTACATCTGCAGGCACAACATTATCTCATTAAAACAAGCCCTTTACATGAACAAATGAATAGTGAGAAGGGAATGGTAAAACACATACTGTCTATGTGGAAATAAACACAAGGCATAAAAGCAGATCAGGAGGGAAGCAGATCAGGTTTGGACATGGTTTGGAGAGAGGCACTTGCAGTAGAATACTCCAGGGCACAGCTTCTCGGCAACAGTGTGTGCCAGTCTGGAAGCTGGAGTGATTATTCAGACTCAGCACTGTCAAATAGGTGTTATCCTCAGCTGCTTTAAAGAGACTGGTATTAGCTGCAAGTGCTCTTATTGGATGCCAACATCAGAATTAAATAGCCATAAATAAAAAGAACGATGAGCTCGTGATTAACATGAGCTAAAATGAGCGACCACCTCAAGTGACTTGCTCTCACTTCAGAAGTACAGAGGCGTTGATCTGGGAACAGCCCAAGTGAAACAAAGCAGCTGCAGTGTAGAACCTCAGCTCCAGGCAGGGGACAAGGACAATACAGACCAATCCACATGCTTGAGGATTTCTGCGACTGCACTTTAGCTCACATTAGTGGTTGACCAGAGAGCAAGAATCAGCTGGGTTAGTTCCCAAAGAGAAAGGTTAGCTGCCATCACAGGAAAATTGGCATCACAAACAGGGAGTAGGCAACAACAGGAGTAAGATGTTAAATTCTGTCCATAACTACTTCATATCACCACATACACACCCTAGATGTCATCCTAGATTCAAAGTGTATATTAATCTCTATCACTTGTCTTTTTTCTTGGCATAAATTCCAGCCTTTACCCAAATACACCTTGCAGTGCTCTCAGCCACTGTTAAAGAAGTACCCTGAATCAACTCACCTGAATTTGAGCTGGGAGATTGTCTTTAACTATACATAACAAGGTCTTTGTGGGTTTTTCTTTGCACATGAGAACCAGCTCCAGATCCATATCATCTTTTATCAGCAAGCCCTTTGCAACCAAGCCAATTCTCATAACACCACACAACGTCCGACCACCTTGATCCCTGGAAATGAAACAATTTGGAGTAATTAAAATGGTATTTTCACACATTCAAAATGATTGTATTATCCTGTCACAGTGAGGAGATACAGATGGGGCTCATGACTGTGCTAAAGTGGCATTCACTGGTTAGAAAATTCAAAGCACAGACTCCTTTTATGCAACTAGTTCCTAGGAAGATTTACTGAGGCCTAGCTCAAGTCACGGAAAGCCCAAATTCACTATCTGCAGATCTACCAAGAGAGTACAGTAATTAATCTAGAGGAGCCCTCTGACAGAAATCCTGCTTTCAAAAGTGATCTCAGTTGTCTTTTAGTGACACTCCAACTTTACACATGGCCACACACCTTTTCAATGTTTCTTTTTGTTGATCCACACATTCAAACCTGTATATTTAAAATTATTCAACTGACTTCTGAAGTTGTAGCCCATACCACAAACTGACATTTGAGGAAAGCTTCTCATTTCCAAGTCTCCAAGCACAATTCCTTCAACAAATCTTACAGCTGAAACCTACAGGAATAGAGGTCTGACTACTAGTTTTTACTCTCCAGCTACAGTTTAGGGGAACATTTAAGAGCTACAGTAAACAGCTTTCAAAGCAACATAAGAACACCTTAATTTTGAGTACTGAAAGACTGCAACAAACAGAGTTTAGTAAGGCTAGGATTGCTTAAGAAACATAAGAAAAATGCAAGAAATGCATCTTCAACAGTTCAACACTGGCTACTGCCACACGATGCATCTCACCTGTGGCACATCGCCACTATAAACCCCACAGAAAGCACGGAATCAGGAAAGGTGGCAAACCACCTCAGCAAGGTAGCATCCCTCTTCCCATCATTCTTACCATCCAGAGGGTAAGACCCAAACCAGTCGCACTGTGATGGAGGGCTGTCACACAGATCCTAAGCTTCACTCAGAAGTATCTTGTAAAGTGATTGGTAAAATAATTTGTCCCAAACGAATGCATAAATAGGCATTTACATATAGTCTATATGTCGAATACACTGTTGTTCAAGAACTGTATTCTAAATTTATAACAGAACAAGCATGAACCCCCCTGCACACACAGGTGTGAAAGCAATGCTGTCCAACTGTCACAAAAGCATTTCTGCAGGCTTGGATTTAAAAATACACATTTTTTTTTTAAAGAATCCATTCTATGCCATTATATACCCACGTCAGAAGACATCTAAAGATGTCACCAGTAACACCAGGAAGTCACCACGAAGCACGCAGCACACCGTGTATCAAAAGAGACAGTGCTTCATCCAAACACTGAGCTTAAAACACCTGCCTTGAGAAGATGACAGAACTTAATTGTCCTTCCTTGGAGAAGCAGCCTATCAACCCACTACAATTATCCTCTGGTGCCAATACAATCACACTGTCTTAAACTAATTAATACGTTAATTTATGTAAAAATATTCATAATTTGAAGTGGCTTGCTATTTCTATTTGAATGCATTTCACACCAGAAAAAAAGTGATATATCACAGCTTGGTCTTACACAAAAAAGCCAGTGATCAGGCTTGTGTCTGTTAAATATTCATTAGGCAGCACAGAAAGCCACAGGCATCAAAACGAGAGACCATTTGTGTATTTACTTTTCCAAGGCTATCATACAATGGTCTTCACACTGCTGAACATGTCCTATGTGGATCAGTGTATTCTGTAGGTGGTGCTGCATTTGAACTTCATGCAGAGCAGGCAGTTTCTTTCAATAGCTCCCAAGCCCACAACCTCATCCTAGCTATAATCAAAGACAAGATTAAATGTTAAGAAACCAACCTGTGGAAAAACACTACTACTAAGTGAGGAATGTTCAGTAGAATCCACCACCTTGTTGGGAAACCAGATGAAGCTGTGAATGCTTTCTGCCACACAGGTTCCCTCAGCTAATACAGCACATCGCTTGTTCCTAAACTGAAACTACATCCAGAGAGTGAGGTACAGCAGGGCTTCATACCTTATTTCTTGAACAGTACCCTAAACATTACAAGAGGCTTGGAAATAACTAAGAACCACATTGCACCATCCCAAAATGTAAACAACGTCACATTTGTATTATATAGCAGCACACCAAAAATTAGAAAAGGCTTCACAACCTTTCACTGCCATAAAATGTGTCAGAAAACAGAACAAATATATATGAAAATTTACACTTTGGCATTTTAAATCAGCACTTACTGGGCAAAGCCCATGTAGCAGCAGAGTTTCTTAATATTCCATGCATCATGGGAAAGGAAACTGAAAGAGCCCATTGACTATACCTCTAGTGCAGGTTATGCTACACATGGAACCACAGTAAGTCCCAGGAAGCTCAGTGGAGAAGTATTGTACTACAGGAAGAGGAGAGAACTGGAAGGCGGTTTTTTGAGTCCTGACAAAGTGGCTGTTGGTGTCCTGGTGCTTTGCTTCCTAATCTGTAACCTGCACAGATACTTCCCTCAGCTGGAGAGCACATGAAGCAGATTATCCAGAAAGAACCGAAGAGCCAGAAGTGCCCAACTTAAGAAGTTTTACACAAATAAACATTAAAAAGAGCCAGTTGTTCCTGCTTCTTCCCCTACTCCTGGAGTTATGCTATAACAAAACTTGGCACCATGTCAGGGAGTAGACTGGGACACAGAGCAAACAGTCGTTTCACTCAGTTGATAACTACATAACTGCACTGGATTTGGCTGGGACAGTTACATTTCCTCACAGCAACATGTATGGGGCAACAGTTTGGATTTGTACTGAAAACAGTTGATAACCCATGGATGTTTTGGGAACTGCTGAGCAGTACTTACACAGCCTCCAAGCCTTTTCTGCTTCTCAAGCCACCGCACCAGCGAGCAGGCTGGGGGTGCACAAGGAGCTGGGAAGGTACACAGACCCCAACTGACCCAAGGGATATTCCATATCACAGGACATCATGCTCAATGTATAAAGCTAGGAGAAAAAGAAGGAAGGTGGGACATTCAGAGTGATGGTGTTTATCTTCCCAAGTAACTGTTACGTGTGATGGAGCCCTGCTGTCCTGGAGAAGGCTGAACACCTGCCTGACCATGGGAAGTGAAGAATTCCTTATTTTGCTTTGCTTGCACACGCAACATTTGCTTTCCCTATTCAATTTCTTTAGCTCAGTGAACAAGTTTTCTCACTTTTTCCCTTCTGATTCTTTCCCCCATCCCACCAAAGGGAAGGAGCAAGTGGCCATGTGGTGCTGAGCTGCCTACTGGGGTTATACCAGGACAAAAAAGGAAGGTAATGGATCCTTAGAAAAGTTAGTTTGCTGGATAAATAGTAATTTATAAGAATCTTTTTTGTGTATTAAACTGAAAGAGCCCCTAAGCTACATGGCTGTGGATTTGCAATGGTGTTACAGGGACGTATATTTGCTTACAATTGCAGAAAGGTTTGTGTGCTAAATATGACTTCACAACATCACAGTAAAATAAACAATAAAATAGAGAGCAACTGCTGCCCACATTGGGCTTATTACTATGCCCTGCACTCACCCTATGTGCTTCCATCTCAAAAATATATCCACTTCCTTCTATGAACATTCATATGCAACAGAATCAAGTAACACTGTGACTCTTATTTAGAAGGAAAGGAACCCATTCAGAGCAGCACAGTAACACATTATGAGGCTCAACTCACTCACTTGGCATTGCTTTCTCCAGCTTCCTCCTTTGCTTCCATATCACCCTCACATTTTGTAGACTTGTTCTTTTCATCCATCCAGTCAGAGACATGTTTAAGGGCACATTCTACTGTTGATACCATGTTCTGGACAGCTTCAAGTTCCTCTGGAGATGGATAAATGGTTGAATGTTTCACCATTACATGGCGGTCATCATTAGCAAAAGATCGGATAGATCTCTGTTATGAAGTGGGAAACAGGGGGGGGAAAAGAACAAAGTTATTGGATTATCAATAGAAGGACATTGCCTGAATGGGAATCCTCCCTGACAGATGTAGGACTGTGTTTTATGACGACCATTGCTTATAATCATGCAGGAATGATTTCTTAGGTTTATTTAAATACATTTTAAAAAGAGAAAGGAAAGCAAGCGAACACCAGTGCAAAGATGAGCACTAAACTGGTAAAACATCTAAGACCTTCGGTGGGTTGTACGGCACATGATAGTGGATGCCTAAATTCAGCTCTTCTAGAATCCTTTTATTGGCTACTAAGAGGGATAGGCACATGTGGAGCACAGTTCATGTTTATGTCTACCAAGCACATCTGGAGCAGAGTTTATGTTTATGTTGGGATGAGATAAATTGTGCGTTAGAGGGACATTTCCTCACCCACCCACATGTGACTACACAAGTGTAAACCACGGTACAAAGTGGTACAAGTGTAAACCACAGTACACATTACCTGCTACAGACATCTAAAAATTAAGCAACCTGAATGTCATCTTTTGTTTGGTACCTCCATCGTAAGTGGAAGTTGTGACACTGCGTGTGCCAGTCACAGGTCAGGAAGAGGGAAGACTTAGGTGCAGGACTAGACAGAACTCTGTACACCCACATAACATCTAAGGTGGATCCAAAACAGGGTCAAGACCTGTAGAATGCATTACTGTTTGCAATGGCTAGAAATGGGATTTCTGCTGCTTGTCCTCTCATGACTCCCCCCAGTCCTTTTCTCATTTTCATTGTTTTTCTCACTTCTCCCTGCTCAGCTTCTCTTTGAGAAGAGGGCATGGTCTGGCTGGTTAAGTAAAGAGTGCAGAAGCAGGGGACAAAAACTCCCTGAGTTTCATTCCCAGTTTCATTAAGTGTCTCTGACTTCCCTCATCCTTTGACTAGCTTCTTTATTTAGATTAAGCTTTGAAAGTTAGTGAGAAATCACTTAGGCCCTGATCCTGCCTGAAGGACCAACATCTCATGGAGATACAAGCTGTGAGCTACAGTACTGTAAGAAAGAGCATTCCCTACCCTGGAATCCTTGCAGGAATTCAGGTGTTCCTGAATTTCAGCAATCTTTGTTGGCTTATGTCAACCTTCAGCAGCTGCATAGCTCAGAGCAAAGAGAAAAGCCACGTTCCTTATCCCAAAAGGTAGCTTATTTCAAGGTAGGGAAATTCAGCAATTCAGACTTTAGGTAAATGCTGACAGGGTAAAGCATGTGGAAAGGGCAGACAGGGAGAACATGGACAAGATTCCCATTTTGTAAAAGGCATTGATACTCCCCAAATAGAACTTTGCATATTCTGGAAGTGCTGAGTGCAGCCACGTCTCCCCTCTTTATGCCAGAGACAATGGCAGCACGCCTTAGAACAGGGCAATGAAATAGCCATTCCCTTATGGTTTTGCTACTGCTGCAGATGAAGTCATAGGCAATACGTATTGCTGAGAGAGGCTTGGCAAACTGCACAGAGATTTACAGAGGCATGAATGAAGATGAGGATAGAGAGAAACTGGTAAGAAAAGACTGAAATGATTTCTTACAAAAAAAATTTAATCAAAATAATAGGAAAAAAATCAGAGTGTCAATTAAAAGAGTCTGCAGTGAAACTTGGAGTCCTGAGTGATAACGCTGAGGAAGGTAAACCTAAGTGGTTGGTTAGCTTGCGCTGGGAGGCTTATGGTTTGCTACACAGTATCTAGATGAGGCTTTTTTGATCTAAGCAGTGACCCAGACCAGCTGTGATCACAGCACAGACCTCTGGCAAGAGCAGCTCTAACTCTTGTTCTTTATAGACACACAAACCACTGCTGAAAGCTTCCCAGAATCTGGAATAATGAACCAAAAACCTCTCTTCCTCCTACACATTAAATACCTCGGTCAGGTTTCGTTTTCACCCCTGCTTTATGGGTTTGTAACAGTATGCACTCTTAATACAAAAAGCGCCTTTCAAGGATGTCAAAGGCCTCTGGGTTGAATCCTTGTTAAGGAACTGGTCAGGATTTCCTGGCTTATTGCATTTACTGGGTCCTTTCCATTGAAGGGCAGCGTGACATCAGTCACTTCCTAACTTTAGTGCTCCTACCCAGATGGACAATTTGGGTAGTAAAAGAAACTCATCAGTTGGGGTCTGGTTTTATCCCCAGAACTTTCATAGGTTGGAAAATGCTTCCAGGAGGTCCCTCTTGTGGCTTATCTGCAACATGGATACAGAAAGAAGCTGCAGTTCAGCAGTGAAAACTGACAAGCTGGATTCATTAACTTACCCCCACCATCTCTTATCTCATGAAATACCAATTAGGAAAAACAGTAAAACAGGAACAAATTAGTAACTCCTACATTAGAAGTCTTTTGTTTCCTTTTCTAATAAAGAGGGACTGAAAAGATCAATTCTTCATTACATTTTAGGCCAAATAAATATAATAGCAAAAATGGGACACTATTTGAAATACAATATATTGACAACCCTGCTTTGATAAGTGCTCTTCCACCCTTTGTGCATGTCACAGGTAAAAGTCTTGTCTTAGATAAACACAGCCTATCAGCAGTCATCAGCTACACAAATGTTAGAGAACTGTATTTAAAATTGCATTTATTCTCATTTCCATTCTCTCAGTAATAACCTTAGAGGACTTAAAAATATATAAATATGCTTAAACTGCTCTCCACGGGTATTTTTCAGGAACTGGGTGGGTTTATTGCCTTTTTGTGAACACATCTTCAGAATCTTACCATCACAATACTTCATACTTGCACAGCTTTATGAATTCAACATCTCAGGCATCCCCAATGTGCAACCAATCCCAGGCAGATAAGAAATGACTCTTCACTTAAACAATATACACCAAGTGTATTTAATTACACACACTTCACCTACACTATTAAAGTGTGCATAGAACCATATTCAGTCACACAAATCTGAGTAATCAACACTTGCCTTTGTGAGGAAGAGGTGGAAGGGGAATATCAGGATTTGGTTATGCAATCTGCAAGTTCAAGGTCACTCGCGCTGTTCACTGCAGCTTGCTAATGCCAGTTTTATTAGAAAACCTTATGAGCATCCCCTTCGTTTATATTTAATAATTCATGTAATGCAGGCTCACAAGACAACTCTCTGGTTTTAAGAGGCTGACAGTGTATCCAACCTCCTTTGCTTTGCGCAAAGCATGCACTACCATCCCTAGTTTAGTGCAAGGTCAGAAAATCCCCTTACTCTGGTTTCATCACGCCCCATGCAAGACTGTCAGCAGAGAATATTCTTAATGCCACCCTGTGAAAGATGACAGATACCTACCATGGTTTGTTAGTGTTTCAGCTCTCTCTCCCTCCCTTTCTCCTTTTCCCTCCTCCTTGGTGTCTTGGCTAAGCACTGTTTTGCCTGACAGAACCTCTTCATAAGCCTCTCAGTCCCTTGACAGCTCAAGAGTTCATACAGCCAAGATGCTCTGGGAGTCACTTTCTGCAATTCACCTGCAAAAAGAGAGAAACAACTTGAAACCAGAAGAAATAGCATGTTAATTCCAGTAAGTGTGCATTGCAGCACTTGGAGTCAAACGCTGATTAAAGCAAGCAGCTTCAAGATGGGGAGGCAGCCACTGATCCATTTATTCCTGAACAAGCAGATGTCACTGTGGAAAGCAACTTTTTGTGATGTGCCCACACGTATGTAACGGCTTTCCCATGCCAGTTAGAGCTTATCTCAGTGTGGTTTGTCAGCCACCTGGCAATCCAAGCTTCTGATATGAGGAAGACAGGAAATCAAACATCTCAAATACACTCCCTGTGAAACCAGCTCAAGAAGTCTCTATTTTTACGTCGCATGCACATAAAAAAAATCAAACACACTGTATTTCATTATCTAAAAGAAATTATCTGTTGAAGTCTCCCGTGCAGCCCTTGATCTTGAATGTGTGAGATGCTGATATTAGAAAAACTAAGAGCCGGTGGCAGTAGCTGTAAGTGGTTATTTAGAGAGATAAGCACATTGTAACAAACTGAAGACATGACTTGTGAGAATGCTCAGCTGAAATCATCCACACCGCCTTTCCTGCCCTTGCACTGCTTTTCACAGCACACAGGAGCAGCCCTCTTGTACTAAACTAGGAAACAAACACCAGCACTGGCAGCATAAGGAACTGCAAATAAATGCTCTGTAAGACAAGAGAAGAGCAGAATAACAGCAGGTAATGTGACAGAGAGGAAAGCATAAGCTCATTGCATAGCAAGACAATCTAGTCCTTGCAGAAAATTCCTGTTTTCTTTTCACTGCACATATTGTTGCATCAGCTTTTCAGCAACGTTTTGAAGCAATTGGAAACCCAGTCAGTAAATTTCTGCAGACTGACACACACACTCACATGTTTTCCTTTTCTCCTTTATGTCGATCCTCCTTCTCTAGCAATATGTTGCTTATTGTCTGTCAGAGAATCCTGACATTGTTAGAGATTAAAAGCATGTTTGGTAACAGCAGAGGGATAGGCAAGCTGACTTGAAAGCTGAGTAGATGCTTAAACCTCAGGGGTGTGACAGGGAATAATTAAAATGTTGCATCCCAAAGAGATTTGAACATTCCAAGGGAAAGGGAACAACGAATCCTGCTTCATTATTTTCCTAGTTAAGAAATGAAGCGGGTTTACAAGACCAAGAGCTTTGGCAGCAAGTGCCTAATAGTTGTTTGTATCTCACACCACATTTAGGATGTAGAATTGAGTAAAACAAAAAGCAGCCAGACAAGAACATTGTGCAGGACCCTGTCTGCTCTAGCAGCTACAGACTGCCAAGGAAGAAATCCCAAGGGAGTTAAATGCAGTCATACTAAAAATACTTGGGAAAAGCAAGCTAATGAAAACCCTGAAGGACCTCGCTTCTGATCACAAAGGCTATACCCTATACCAAGGCATATTAACACACTACCAAATTGCTTCCCAAAAGAGATCAAGAAGGGGATGGTCTCTCATAGGACCAGATTCTTCTCTTAAGAGATCTTGAAAGCCAAGCAGAGGCAGCTGGGATGAAAAATAAGCAAAGATTACTGCTTTGGCACTATTTATTCTATGAGCTAGTCATAATCTCTTCCACACTGAATAGCCTTTCACCATCTCCAGAAGCAACCAGACTTTTTATGAGGTCTTTTTGGTTTGCTTTTCTATAATAATAATAATATGCTTTTGAGTCAGCAGATGGCAAGCTAGAGAGACTTCTATAAGACATGTTTCTAGATCATCTATTTCAAATTAGTTCTCTCTTCAAACTAAATTCCAGCTCTCTTCACATACTCTTCTTCCCTGAGACTCCTACATTTCACATTTTCAGTTTGCTGTCTTCTCTGGTAACTGTAACTTGGCAATTCCAGGCAGAGAGAAGGGCACTGGAATGTGTTGCTGACTTCAGCATATGCCCAGTACAATGTCTCTAGACTCTAAACAACACTCCAGCCTGGCCTCCCTCTGAAGACTACTGCAAGCTGTTGCTTATCAGCTTGTACAGTGTATTGAAAGCAGATGGACAAAGATCGCTGGCTGAGCACTTTCTGGTGCTGCAGTCAGTTGCTGAGCAGCCTGTCTCAGGGCATTTCTGCAAACTACCCCACAGGCTCTGGAAACAGACGTACCTCAGGGTGCAGTTCATTGCTGAGTGCTCTTCAGTGTTCTTTGAAAGTTTGAAACAGACTGAAAATAAATGTTTCACAGCTATGATGGGGCTTAATCTACTGGACAGACGAAGCAAAACCACCAACACCTCTAAGTACTCTGCCTTAAGTGGGTAGTAACCATCTTGTTCTCAGGACAGGCTCAACTTTCAGTGACAAATAAAAGTTGTTGAAGGTATTCAGGAGTTTGATTCTACCTGCCTGTTTCTCAGCAGCGAATGGTGGAGGACAGGGCATATCCAGCTGAATTATGAAACGATCTTTGTAATAAAGCTCAGACAGCTGGAAAGAAAAAATCCTGAAAGTTGAGTTGAAGCTTATTTATGATGCCTTTCAAGTCATTAACATCCTAAGAATATCTCACACAAATGTGTACAGGAGTGAAAACCAAATATAGTTCAGACTTTGAGAGAAATTTTTCAACAAAAGCACTAAACAGGAGGGAGTTTACTGTAAAAGTGTAGACACAATATACAGAACAAAGTACATTTGACAGCATGCAGAATTAAATTAGGGAAAACTAAAATCAAATCTGCTCAACCATATGGACTAAGGCAGCAGAACATAGCTCAGCACCAAACACATCAGAAAGCATTATGTGAAGTGAGCAGCAATTCCATAAATCCAACAGTATCATTTTACTACCAGGCTACAGCAGGGTATTTGTCCTTGCATCCTCAGGGAGGTAACAGCTGATGCCTGGACTAAAAAGCACAGTATTAAAACGCATGGTTGTCTTACCCTGGGGCTGCCACCTGTACTTGCAAGAAAATTCCTAGGAAAAGCTCCTAGTGCTACCACAACCTGGGTGACCTTCAGAAAGTCACTCTACCCCTGCATCCTGTGAACCTAAAGTGGAAAACAAGAGTGAATACTTGCTGCCCCTAAACCACGTCACAGAGGAGCTGAGGAGAGTCTGCAGTGGGGCTTAAAGTCACTGGGATTTGACATATTAGAAATGTTATTAAAACACCATGACAGTCTAGCAGTGTTTCCATTAAACATCCCATCCTTCACACAAGTTTATGCTTTGGCACAAGACAAACAATGAAAAGAATTTCAGATGAGGCCTTTGTAGCAGGATATATTCCTGCAACTGGCGATTGTGTTCCCAAGAGACAGACATTTAAACAGCCAGAAGTAATGAATATGCTTCAGTACCTTTGAGTGCTTGTGAAAAGTGAAAAAGCAGGAGAAACAGGTACTTGCACTCCCCGGGGACTGAAATGTAACATCAGAACTAGGGAGCTTCTAGAAAGGAGAGACAAACTTTGGCACCCTGATATCCCCTCACAGCATAGTGCTATGTGGCATGGAAGCAAGAAGAGGAAACCAGGGTCACTGGACTCCAGTCCTCCAAACCCTCGCTTCAGTGAGCTGCTCTTTAGACACATGGCCAGGCCAAGTAGAACACCATGAAAATTAGTTTTAAATACTACATCAAGAAGGCACATGCCAACAATATTCAGCTGAAGCATTAAAAACACTCTCCACCCTCCTAATCTACCCGTATACCAGTATCTGCCCATGAGAACTACAGTTTACAGTGTACACCGCCCTAAGAGCACTCAAAGTTTATGTTAACAGAGCAGCAAGGACAACTAAGGTTGCTAGTAACAAACCTGTATTTAACACAGCCAGAGGTATATCAGACACAGTAATAGAAAAGAACTGTAATTTACATCCCTTTTTTCTTACCTTTACCAAGGCAGACTGAGAGGTTTGCAACTTTAAACTGGAAGCTTATTTTAACTTCTGCTTTGCATTCAGGTAATTTTTCGTCACACCGTCCAAAGTGCTGCTGAAAATATGTTGTTTTTTCTGCAGTATAATTTTATTGCTGGCCTTCTGCCAAGAGTCTTTCTGGCAGCATCTCCCACAGTTGGAAACTGTGTATCTGGGTCAGAAAAGACAAGCCGCTTTTCAGAACAGCTCAATACATTTGGCAGAGATGCTGATATTGTAATTGAACTCTTTCAGCAACTCTTTTTATGATGTACCCAGACACCAAACAAAACAAGATCTGCAGTGTTGATTAATGTCAAAATAACTGACAGAGAAGCATCAAAATAGTTTTCCCTCATGTTAAAAGTATCAACAAACTGAGGGGAACAGATAAGAAATCCAATTCATGAGGATTCAGTGAGAAGCACAGGGCAGAGAAATCTGCAGAGTATGACTGACCCTCCACTTGTGCAGGTATTATTTTAAATCCAGGCTCTCTGTACACTGCACAGAGCTGGTTTCTTCATTCTTCTCCACCGTAAGAAGAGAAATCCTTGGCACTCATCACCATATAAGCATTCTGTAAAGAAGTGCAATTGTAACACTGGGATACATATTTAATGAGACTCAGCCTGCTTCCAACAACATGCTCAGCATTCAATTTCACCTGGAGACTGTATATTCATAGGAGTTTTATTATTTTCCAAGTAATGCAATTCCTGGCAAAATTGCATGTGGGTTAGCATTTAGAAGACTGGAATTTTCCAGCCAAATGAATAATTACGAAGCAACACTACAGTTAAAAGCTGGGAAGGTGCTTCCTCTGGCAAATCCCTACACTTCATACAACAAATACTTGAGTGTAGCTCTACTCCTGCCTGTTCAGTTCTCACAACATTTTGAGAAAAGGCTCCTGTGCTCAGAAACCAATTTGGAGCAGCCTCTGTCAAGCAGCCCCAACACACAGCTTTAGCAAGAGCCAAAGACAAGGCAGGCGCATACTTGATAAACAGATCTGAAATCATGGCACCTGCGATCACCAGAAGAGAAGATCAAAGTCATCTTCCATGGTCCGCAGCTCTGGCAGTGCTCACAGCGCAAGGGAGGCAGCTGCCCACTTGTCAGCGTGGAGGAAGCTACTGAAAGAGCTCCTGGAGAGATTTCAGCTGTGCCAAGGACAGGCATGGAGAGAGAACCTGCCGACCCTGGGTCCAAAGATGCCACAAAGTACTTGCAAAGAACACATGGATTCTCCTCCAGATTGTAAAGCAAGGAATAAAAAAGCAGCCAAAATAAATCACACAGGTAAAGTAGTTAAAGAAGTTGAAGAAATAAAGCCAAACAATCAGGTAATCTAGATTAATGCATGAAGGTAACAGGAAACAGAGATGTGCAGAGCATAGCTCATATTTTTAGCTCCTGGAAAGAGGGTGAAGAAAAGATGGTCTAAGGGGAAATCATCACTAGCCTAACAGGAAGGTTAAAAATGGAACACGGAGGCACAGTGTGAGCATATATACAACCACTTGAAAAAGAAAATGCTGTATCTTATATAGAACCACACTATCCAATTTCAGAAAGAAATATACATTAGTAGAAATAACCACAGATAGCAAATTATCATGTGTAACAAAAAAAGTTTTGAAGGAATATAAATCCTCCTCCTTTATGATTGAAGCTACTCTTCACTAGTGAGGACAGGAAGATACATGACCAAATTCACCAAGTGCTCTTCAGAGCAGCACACCAGTTGCAGTCCTCAAGGTATTTTTTACATACATCTCCTCCAGATTTTTATGTGGCCTCCTGTCCCCCGACACCTGCACACCACCCAGCACACCAGCCTCAGCTAGTGCTAGAGGTTATCTAATGAAATCCTGGCATGGGTGATGGGTGTCAAGATGCAAGACTGAGTAGAGAAAGAGCAAGCACAAAAAAAGCATTTAAAAACTGGCTGCTGACACTTAAATAACAAATTGTCACATGAACATTAATAGTTTAATGTATTTCCTGCTCAACCAGTCAGAAACATCCAAAACTGAATTGCCTGTAAAACCGAGCACTACAGAAACCAAAGCTGTTAAAGGGAGCACTTCTTGGCAGGTGTCTTAAAAATTAAATAAGGTTGAAGAAAAATAATCACAGATTAGATAATGCATAAATAATTAATAGCAAAGTATTCATTTGGGACAAGGCAGAAACCACCAGTGGATTCTCTGTCCGTGAAATGTTAAACTGACTTCTGTCGTCCTAATATAGGCATTCCTGCTCTTCTGGCTAAACTGGACAATGCAAACCTACTGGTACTTCACAGCACACACCCATTTGTGAAGCAGCCATAATCTGACATCCACACTCAAGATCATCTGGAGTTCCTAACAGACTATATTAATTTACAGTTGAAGAATTAACTAAATTAATAAAAAGGATTATGTTACACTGAAATGACACCACCTGCAATGTCATTTGTCCAGAGACACAGCTGGTTTAAGCAAAATTCTGGATCTATGACTCAAAGTACATCACATTCTCTGAAAGAACCACATAGAGCAGTTCAGTGCCATGCGGAGCTTCCCACCACCCAAGCCCTGTCCTGCGCTCACATCCCAACACTAAAGCTTTATAACCTTCCAGCTCCTAGATACTTTCTATGTCATTTGCGTCCACTTCCTTATCCAAGGCTTGCTTTGCTCCAGAACCGTAGTGGGAAACGGCCACAATGTTAAAGGGATTAAGAACAGGGATGTTCCTTCCCCAGCACCCTTCCTCTTAACTGAAATAGCTGCAGTGCCCCAGTTTCTTCCCTGCTATGATTCATATCCCATAGACTGCAGGTTGACCTGAGCTGCAGCCTACCAACTACCTACATTTGACACACACAACCAGGATGTGGAACAGGCCAGCAAGATGTCACTCCTCGATCAAGAAGAATCCATCTTCTACAGAACTGTAAGGCCAAAGGCATACACATGGAAAAGGCTGAAAATCATGGCATTCCCTCACTATGGTGGCAATAAATAAGAGAGAGACTGGACAACAACTGACCTACAGTAAAAGTAGATCTGCTTGTATTGGTGGTTTGCATTTTTCATCAATTCCATGAGGCAACAGCAAAATACCATTGCTCTACTAGTTGTTCTCTGTTCTGCATCCCAAGCTAAATCGTATCTTGGTAGTTAGTAAGACGAAAGAGAAAAGCAATGTGGATCCTAAACTTCTGTGCTGTAAATAAAATGAGTAATTTTTTCTTACAAGTAATACAATGTGAATATTATAATTGAGACTCATGTTTTTCTATTGTTTACATCAAGTTTCAATTTCAAAGTATTAAGAAGCTTTTAAGAACAAATGCTGTCCTTCCACTAACGTTTCAGCAATCCTTAATGGTGAAATTTAAGCAACATTTTCTCTCCTCTAGTTTCTTCCCATGTCAATATGTAAAGAAGCTGGCATTTTCAATATTGCAAATCCACACTGGCTACTGTGCACATCTGCCTTCCAGCCAGTTTAAACATTCATAACTCTGTACTTAAATGCATTTTCTACTCTGCCACTCTTGCTGCTTCAGTGCCTTTTTGGGTTTTTTTTAATTAAAGGGAGATAATTTCAAAGGATTTGGAAGAGAAGAGCACGACACTCCGCAAGCACTGTGCAAAGAGCTCTTGTGCTCTCAGCCAGTACACCTCCTCCATCAGACTTTCACCATGTCTTAGTTCCACTATGACTACCGAACAAATCCACTTTAATTTTTACTGCCTAATTGGCTATTTCGTCAAAGAACATCTTGTCAAAGATTCTGGGTTACTTTAGGCTTCTTGAAGGTTTTTTCCTTGCCATCTCTCATCCATCCAACCCTGTTGTTTTCTGTTTGTTTCTCTCATTCTCCCAGATTATTATTTCCAGGGAAGTCTGAAACTCAGCGTCACAACATGTAATGCCACAGAAACATCTGAAACAAAACTTGTAACTATGATCTTAGGCTGTTTCAGAAACCAAAGCTTCCTCCTTTGAAACACACTTCCTTCACAACGGTACAGATCTGACCCGTACAGTCTCAGCAGCCCAGAGGAGCAGTGTCCTGGCTGCTGCCCACCCAGGTCCTCATTCCCACCTGCAGGGGCTCACCACAGCCCTCAGCTACAGCAAGACCAAACCTGCAGTTCAATGAATGAATTTCTCCCCCATGACTGACTTGAAACTGACCTTGTAAGTCATTCATGCATAAGAGAGGGGAAAGGGGGATTTTTAGTAGAATTGTTTCTAAAAAGCACATGTACCAAAAAGCAAGTATTCAACACCAATGAATCGGTGTTAGTAACAGAAGCATTTGGAGTGGGAAGAACGGAGGAAATACAGAAATACTATCTACCAGGCAGGAGCTACCAAATTTGGTTTCAAATATAGTGCAAGAACCCCTACAACAGAAAGCAAAGGGAATCTCTCTCTAGGGAACAGTATCCTGGCTGCCATCAATTTTCAGCCTCAGAACACAATTATTTACTTCACATGCACAATAACCCTACCAAAAGATTTGAATTAGTTTATCTAGGCATGAAAGCTAGCAACAATATCCTTATGAAAGTAAAACACACCACCACACCAATGTGTTAGATGGCAGAGAAAGAACTGTTGGTCTGGCATGAGTGATTTAAGTCCACTATTTATGTCTTGAACAAGATTTTGTAGTAGGAAGTCCTGGCTTGGCCAAGAGGGAGAATAAGAGCCACAAACACATTTAAAGATTTACAAAACTAATATTTAAAAATTCCCATTTCTCTGGAATACCAGAAGACTCTCAGAATATTTTAAATTGGCTTAATCCAGCATCTTCTTGCCTCAGCAGATCTATGCTGCAAACATGTGCTGTCAGATCTGCCAACTTCAGTTGCAGAACTCATCTATTATTCTTCTCTCCAGTTAGCACAGCAGAGCTGTGTAGAAGGATAAAAAAAGCTAACTCTAGCAGGGACCATCAGTGGCAGCAGTGCTGTTTGACGACCACAAGCTAGGTTGCAAAGTTAATTTCTCAGTGTTATATCTGTGTCTCATCCTTAGGAACTTCCTGAGACAAGTAATGAATTCCACAACCTTTTTCGTTTGCTTATTTTTAATATGATATTGAAATAGAAAAAGATTAGCAAAATTATATTTAGGTGTCTGTAGCACTATATTCTCCAATGCCTTTAGAGAACACAACTGTTTAAGTAATTGATCTTGAACTTGAGAAGTTACATTCAATCAGGGTTTTTTATCTTTTGAATTCTAAATAAAACTTGGTGGACACAAGAAACCAACAGCACAAATCTGCCAATCTCACCTGGGTGTCATTTTTAAGAACATGGACACCACTTTGCTGGTTTGGTCTCTTTTCTTTACATTTCATATAGGGCTCTGAATTAGTTTCATCTCTCTTCACAGATAACAATGTCATCTCTAGTGTGCCACTTCACTCGCAGCAGCATGAAAGATGCTTCTTCATCTGTTAATAGAAGGCTCTTCAGTCTTTGCCATTCAACACTGTTTTCTTTAGATAGGTAATGAACATTGTACCTTGTTCTCCCTGTCAGCATTAAGCAACACATCTCTGAACAGCAAAACACAAGGCTGTGATGAACATCAGTGTCTTGGAGCCCAGATGCTTGCCACAAGCACACAGCAAACTGCTCAACTCCAGTGTACAAGAGGGTGCATACCTGTTTTGGTCTGAGGGAAGCAAACAGACTATGCAATCAATAGCAGCATTCAAAGTGTTCTGAATTTTGCAGGGAGATCGATTTACAACAACAAAATTCCTTCTCCCCAAAGCTCCCTTCATACACTATAGTTGCTAAAAGTAACACTTGAAATTACTATCAGGGGAAAGACTAGAGAAAAACAATCTAAGTTAGTTTATTTTGGGCTGTTAACTGCATTTTGTGTCTAGCCACTTCAGCTCCCCTGATAACAGGAAACCTGCTGCTCCTAAAAGCAACATTGAAAAATAAAATAAATCCCATCAAAAGAAGGTGCACTTGGAAAGCCACAACCTGTCAGGGTAGGAGAGTGCACCGTTCACGAGGCAGAGGGCAGGATCAAAACCAGAATTAAAACCAGCTACTACGCAAACGGATGGTATTCTCCTAAACTGGGTAATAGGACATAAAACCTTTTATCCCTTGGTGAGAAGTTATAAGGAAACTAGATTAGAGTCTTGACGCTTTTATTGCCTGCTTAGGCCACGTATGTAAATCTGGGTCCATGTCACATCATCATTATTACAGGATATCACAGCAAGGAGAACAAGAACATTGACCTCTGGTCTTGTCAGCACAAAAAACCTGCGTGGTTTTCACAGTCTATACTTTTAGTGGTAAAAGATTGTCACATTATAATGCTGTCAATCCGGTTTATTCCACAGTTCAAACAAAATTCAACTCTAAAATGTGAAACTTTTGTGTTAATGAGGAAAAAAAAAAATCTTAAAGTACCAAGATGTGTTGCTTTGTGCACTGAAAGCACTTGCTTCTGCTGTTTTACAAGTTCTTCTGTTCTCTCTGCATGGCTCCTCTGCTGTGAGACAGAAGTCTCTGTATTGGGCTTCTCAGTGATATTTGCCAACTCCTACACTTGCTGCACCAGAGTGTTCAGAGGCCAGTCAGAACTAACTTGAAAAGTTAGTTCATCATTAATTAACTGCAGAAATACATTAAAGAAAACAACACCAAGGTGAAAGAACGTTCTTCCAAAGGCTTTTTGCTTGTTTTGAGAGGAACAAAAAGGAAGTAATTAAACCTGGCTAACACTTTTCACTTAGCATCTTGCTCTAAAGCATTCAGAACTCACACTTTGAAGGACCAGGGAATGTCAGAGCCACCACTGCAGAACTCTCAACACAAAAAAACCTGTCCCTGAAATTCAGTGGACAGATTCTACCAGAGAGTTTCATGCTTCACCAAGACAAAATCCAGAAGTTAAATTTAGAATGATGATTTCTGCAGGCACTCAGATGTTTCTGTTCTAAATTTTCTAGAAATTGCAAATTAGAACTTGGCAGACTTTAAACTGACCCAGCATGTGTCTTCTGTAATCCAAATCATATTCTGTCCTATTACTCTGCAAAACTGTTAGGAGAAAATATCATGCCTTTCAACACATGGTTTCAGACAAGTGACAGAGACATTCCATTTATCTCTGTGCTAAGAACAAAACTTAAGTAGTGTTTTTTCCCCTTGGAATACCGCCATGAAAATTAAAAGCTAATAGAGGAATCAGTTATCTCCATTGGAGAATAAGCACAGTTTGCTGAATACCACCACTTACATAACTATATTAATTCAAAGTGGTTGTGGTAATTTTTTTCCATTTACCATGGGGAGAATATATCACATTTCTAGACTCTCTGATCTCACTCTTAAATACTGCAGCTAGATACTCACCAATGCATGCAGGTGTCACCAAGCTGTTTTATGGAAGCAACTGGCAGTCCCTTCAAGTTCACTGGAATTGTCTCTGCAGCTACTCAAGAGATCAAGGGTTTTTGCAACACCATGAATTAACAAATTGAATGAACCAGCTCAGAGGTTACAGACCAAAGACATCTGGGAAACTACTTCTCTGTCTGCCAGTAAGCAGGCAGTACTACCCAACGTTCTACTGCTGACCTGCAGGAGATAGCAATCTTCAGGCTGGACTAAACAGCAGAGACTAAAAACATTACTCAGTCTCTTCCATTTTGATTGCAGTATCAAGCTCCAACGTGCTTTTATTAGCAAAAAGTTATCAGACCTTAGCGACATGACAAGAATTTCACAACACTTCATAAACATTAATTCTCCAATTGCTGTAATAAGTGTAAATGTTATGCTGTCTGCATTTAGAAGAGACCCTGTTGCCCAATAACTTAAGAGACTTGCCCAATGCCATAGTAAAGCAATGGTAGAACTTGGAAAAATAGTTAGTTTTTCATTTACTATACACAGTAAGCACGGAGCACGCTCTCTCCCCTCCTTTCCAGCTTTCCACCCTTTACTTGGGATTCTTTAATTTGAGCAGGCACTGCACTGCTGGCTGCTCTTGCTATTCAGTCTCTCCCTCACAGGACCTCACAGTAATCGTCCACAGGTCAGCTTGGCAAACTGTCATAGCAAATGCTTGACAACAATTACCTGTAGATTCATGAGATTTAAATTAGCAATTCAGTATCTGAATATGGTGTGATGAGACTCAGGAGTTTAATTCAGAATGTGTCCTACTTTCAGACATCAAATTTTTTTGAGCACTCCACTCTTTTGAAAGTCAAACTGACACGGACTCAGGAACCTTATGTGTCTTTTTCCAAAGAGGACAATGGAGTCCCTCTTTTGCTAGGCAGCAGGACACACAGAGTCTGTTCTCTGGAGGAACTGAAGCCAGAAAAATAAGAGCATTTCAGGACACTAGCACAGGACCTGAGCCATTCTGCAACATAAGGGGAAGCTTTGCAGCCCTACTCCTTGCCATCAAGCATCTTACTCTGGACACTAAATTCTAGCATATTTTTCGGTGTTGAATTAAAAATCAAAGGCAATTGCCTTTGCCACTTGGTGTTTCTAAAGCTCCTCACAGCATAGGAGCAAGCTACGGAGGGTAGGGGTGTTCATTCTTCTCTCTCTTAAAACAAAGAAAAATCAACCCATAAAACCCAGTCTTCACACTAGGTATTAGGCAGCTATCTAAACCACCCCAAAACAAACCAAGAGGATGGAGAGTCTGACAGCATCTCTTACAAATCAGAAAATGAATTGGCAACTTCTAGATGACCAGGAGTACACGTGTCATCACTTCCCCTGCCTGTACCCCAGTCACACACCTCAAACAGTATCTCTTCAATCTTCCTCACACTAAGCTCCAGCCGTCTAATTGCAGTTTATAATTTCTGTGAGTTCATTCAGGATGGCTACTTTGATCCGACATCAAGGAGACTATAGACTGTGTACTTCAATAGGACGATCCCTACAACAAGCCCAACTCTGCCTAAAGGTCACTTTTCATCCCTATTGATGGTACTTTTTCCTACTTCTAACCCCATCTTCTCTTAGCAAACACACACTGCTTCCCTTGGGCTTCATGCATTCTGGATATTTAGATGTCCAGGCAAGCAATTTTGTCTCCTGTAATCACAGGTCTAAAAGCTGCCAGCTCTTCTCCTCCCCCTGTACTAAAGAGCTACCTTGTTTAGTTGCTTCTGTGCTGGAATATCTGCAAGCTGTAGCTAGTACATAGACTGACAAGTTTTCTTATCTGTCGCAACACTGAAATATGAAGAAAACTTAATGCTGTATTTTGTATTATTGAACTATCCAATCTATCAACACAAACACTACACATGCACACAAAGTCTTTTCAGGAGATATTCCAGACTTTGTTAGAATAGAGTATTTTCAGCTGGAAGGGACCTACAATGATCATCTAGTCCAACTGCAACACAAGAGGAGCACAGATAATGGAAATGGAGCAAGGAAAAGGCAAGTGAGGGAAAGTACAGCAAATCCCTGTACTCTCAGCCAGAAGTCAATCTTTTATGTACTGAGCATGAGACTTGCTACTGTACTGTGTGATGAGGGTGAAGAGAACTCATTGAGACAAGGTGCACCTGCTAAAACTGGCAGTAAAACCAGTTGACTACTGCAGATCAGTAGTGCCCAGTGCAAACAGAAAGCAAGTCTTTGTTCTTCTGGCACAAGAGAACTCCATTACTGCAAGGACCACATACAGATGAGACATTTACTAGCAAAAGAAAAGAAGCTAGCCAAGGGATTTATATTAAAATAAAGATTACAGATCACAGTATGAAAGAAAACAATAAACATGCCACTGAGTGCCATGCCCAGACAAGCTCTCCTCGAGCAGTTCTTCCTCTGAAGGAGAACTGCAAGGAGACAGCCTGAGCCAACGCTTTCTACAGCAACTGCAGAAGCACCAGTACAATGATATTCAAACCCCGCAGTAACTGCAGAAGCATCAGTAAATAGATACTCCAAACGCTGAAGGAACATTTGACAGTTTCAGCTGGACTCCCTCTATCTCACTGGGCAATTAATTGATCCCAGTCTGCTTAGTTCAGCTCTGTATTTGCTTGTTTCCCTGCAAACTCTTCTGAATCCTCTTCAGCCATAAAACTCTTTCAGCACACTTTTCCCCTCCGAAATATCGTAGAACTTGATGCAGCCATCAGAAGAAGCTTTGTAGACATGGTGCTGGAAGGATGACCAACATCACCCTATAAAGGAGAGACCAACTGCATCTTGGTATGGTGCTGCTGCAAGGTCTCACTGAGGGTGGAATGCTGTTATGACAATGATACTATGCTCATGTTGCATTATTGAAAGCACACTTGAAAGCATCTCAACAGGAACCAGACCAGAGGCATGCTACCACCCAACTACACAGAAAAAGCAGATCCATCTGTAACGTGATTATTTTAACACTAACACAGAATCCATTAAGGATTCTATATTCCATTAAGGAACACAAAACATTGCACCTATGTGCTGGTAAGTTCTTCAACTAAGAACTGTAATTTATTGAAGAATGTTTGGGGCAGCCACATCCCATTTCCCTTTTCGGAATCTGCTTTAATAAGTCACAGTGCCTCAACAGTTGCAGCTTTATCAGTACTCCCATATAAGCACTGTTTCCAAGAGTTTTTCCTTAGCTCTGCAGTCATACTTTGTTTCACACTGAAACTTGGCACGAAGCTCAGGCTCCTGACCCATAGCAAGAAGTTAAACAACACTGCTCGTTTGTTTTTAAAAGGGTCAGGAAGTCCCCAGTTTCAGGTTCTTCAGTGTTCGGTCTGGAGGGAAGCAAATATACAGTCTCAACTCAGGAACATTCAGTATTCAACCCCAGTGTGCAAAGAACAGGGGTTAATCAGAGATCTGTCAAATATGTACTTTGTAAACTGCTCTTATTATGGTTTATTACATGAGGTCACATCCACAAAAAAAGATTTTTGGTCAAGAGTTCATTACTTGCATAATGCTGACTCCCAGCTACCTGCTTTAAACAATATCCTTTATCTCATGAGCTAACAAAGAGGAAAATGACTGAAAGATAAAGCAGACTGCATGGAAATAATCAACCTGCTAAAGACAATCTTATTCCCACACGGAATGTTAGTAGAAAAGACACAAAGACAAAAATATTTTGATTTTATTTTTATGCCTTTTATCACAACTGATTCCAACAGTACCATCACTATTCAGACAGTGACAGCTGTTTTTTCTAAAATGTGGAATACTATGAAATCTGAAGTGGAAAAGTATCTTACAAGTTGGTAAAGCATAAGCATGCAAAGGAGACTTCCACATCACATTCATTCCTTAGCAGGTTAGCTTTGAAGGAATAAAGAGTACAGTGCCAGCCAACGATCTTCTAATACAAAGTAACATTAAATGTATATATTTATTTATTTAGCAACTACAGTGTCAGGTTTCACGTCATTTGCTAAGATTGACTGAAAATTCAACCAAATTCTTTAAATTGTCAAAAATACCCCAGTTACAGGAGGTTCTTGTTCGCCTCCTAGGTGGGAGTCATGATTCTTTTCTCTTACACAAATTTAGACAACTGTGTTCTCTCTTCAGCCTCCTGGCCATCTGTAGAGATGAGGAGGTGTGTACAGATGTGGGCTTAGAGCAGAACAAGCTACTTGTCTGAGCTCATATTTTTGGCAGGCACCAATTTCACCCTCACCCACCAGAAGCGGAGAAGTTACCAGCTTTGTCTCTCCCCCCACTTTCCCAGTATTTGCCTTTCTTCCTGGCTTTTCTAGAACACTTGTCACCATATTTACCAGAGTACATGTATTACTGGCTTCAAAATAACAGTTTTTGTAACAGAGAAAAGCAGTTCAGGCCTTTAGAGGTGAAATTCAGACAGAAAGAAATGGAATTGTGTGGTAAACCAGTGGCAGAACCTGAAAAGAGGCCAAATGCTCCCCTAATCAATACTTTCAGTTTAATCACTGGACCTCCTTCACTGGATCACAGTGTTACCCTGTGCCTGGTATTGAAGATTTTACCCACTGGGCTTTTCACCGGTTTCCAGTTTTAGAAGGAATGCTCACAATTATTCCGGGCTTGACTGTGACATAACATCCCCAGTTGCCATGCATAAGCAGCGCTGCGTTTGAAGCCCAGCTATACGCTCTTTAAGGTCATCCAAATGGCACAGCTGATTACTTTAAAGAAACAAATTAAGTCTCTGTATGACTTAAGACTTGGACAGCATGAGCGGGTAACCAAAGAAGTCCTAATCTATTTGTTAAATCCAATTATCTAGACATCAAATCAAGAGATCATGAAGCATTAGGACATTGAATAGCTGCTTACCAAATACTTTTAGCTCTCTGAAAAGATGACAATCACTAAGAATCTATGACATGGAAAAGGTGTTCTTCAAAGTAGAGGTGGGGAGAAATCAGTTCTTGGGCATTTATGTTTTCCTCTCATCTTCTGTTGAGTTAAACCAGCTATCAGAGTAAAGGGAAAGAGATTAGGATTGGCAGTGGAAGAGGAGTAGAAATCCAGTCTAAGTCTCTATACCATATGCATTTACAAAATAATTCCAGCAGATACCCAGCTCCAAATAGGCTCCCGGGTAGGATTTCTGTCTAGGTTACCTACAGGGAGGTGAACTCCAGTTCTCAGAGTACTTATTGTTCAGGAAAAGAACTGCAGAAGCCAAGAACTGAGGCTTTTCTTTCTCTTTGTTTCAGGTTGAGGAGTTACACAACTAACATCCATCTGAGGTATTGCTCATTAAGAGAAAAGACCCCTACCTAAGCACAACTTTCATGTCTCTATATAAAAAGAAACAAAGAACAAAATTAGGCAGTAGAGTTTCCAGAATCCATCTCCACAGTAAAGTACAATCCAACTTGAAATACCTTACTAATCTACTCTAAAGTCAGTCCAGGCTTGGCTCTGGGGTGCACAACTACCATAGTATATGATCTTATGGGGCTAAACACTTCCCAGATCTTTAAGGGTATCCTCCAATCCTCAATTTTCTCTACAAACACTTCATAGTCTTTCACATCGTCCTCTACAGATTCCTTGCAACCACTTCCTTTCAACTGTCTCACTTGGGACAAGTAGGGAACATGTTACTCCATCATACCACAGCCCCAAGCTTTCCAGTGGCTGTATTCTCCAGTACTTCACTCCCCAAAGTCACACCTAAAGCTGTACATCTACAGCTGCCCCTTCCATTAAAGCAAAACATTCAAAAATTGTTGTATTATACATACAGAAATTAAGCAAAGTAGATCAGGAGAAAAGTACTAAGTGCATAGAGGGTCAGAGAGCAGACTACAGCATCCCATAACCAGAAAAAAAGAGCAGGTTTCCATATGCAAAGAGCTGCCCGTTCAGCACGGAAGTATCAAAAAATCAGAATAAACAACTAATTTTTCTTCTTGTTTTCACACAGGAGAACTGATGTCCTCACCCAGACTCAGCATCAGCCATACACCTATCAGAACATCTCACAGCACAGCTGGAAAAACCAGCCGTGCTGGCTGTGCTCACTGCTACTACCACTCCCCACCAGCTCGGAGCTACACCAGCGCACCACAACCAGGCTCGGACAGGGTAATTACCACCACATAACCAGCTGCTATTTAAATCCAACTCCAAAATCCACTAAATATCAGTGGATCTGAAAGTGCTAACTAACAGCAGGTTATTTGTTTCTATGGTTAACAAAAGCATCCACAACCCAATCCCATTCATCTTATCTCCATCAGGTTACACCATTGGACCCTTTATGATCTGCTGCATACTGTAACAGAAGCGCAGCACCGGTTCTCCTCTTGCCAGCTGCCTCCCACGGGACAGAAAACTCAAATGCCCTTTTTTTGATACAACCTGTAATTTGTTTTTTACATGCCCTGATTTGCACTGTCTTAACTGTAGGCTTTCACCCCGACTCCAAGTGATATGTCTACTACAACCATTCCATGTCCTGCTAAGCAGGCTGTAAAAAGACCATTTCACTTAAATGCTTTCTTTATCCAGGTGTACACCAGCTAGTAATTTTAAGGTCACCACCTATTTCAGCAATAGCAACTAAATTCAGCTGGGTGCAGCATGTGCCTTGTTTCCACCTGAATTTTGTGCACTCTTTTTAAATAGCAAATAGGAGGACGCTCAAAAGAGAAAGCATGTTTATGGAAAGGGTTAAACAGGATCTCAGTAACACGGCTTTGGCTGCTAAACCATAACAACAAACAAAGCCACCCAATACCCTGCAAATGATTTTTTTTATGCCTCCCCTCTAATATTAACCATGACTTATCACAATCCACTGTTACAGAACCCTTTAAAATACAGAATAAAAAAGGTCTATCAGTTTCACAGTATCACTGGCACTAGGATAAACCGTTTTGTGGCAAAATCTTCCTGGAGGAAATCAGCAGTACTGCATGCCCAGAAAGATGCTGCTCCCAAGCCTTGAGCCTCCTCAGCCTCTACCGTGGCTGTTTTGCTAAAGCTCATTTCTAAAAACACACAACACTTGTTCCAAATCAGCTTCAAAGAGCTCATGTGCCTGGGCTTCACCCACACCTGCAGCCTGTTGGTGCTTCTCCAGGAAGGCAGCAACTGCCAGCTGGGAACTAGGACAGGGGCAGATTTTGTTTAGGGTCATAATCAGTGGAATACCCACATGTAACATCATACCTGTAATACTAAAGATGCTTTAGGGCCCCATACTTAAATCACTCTGCTAGCACTTGAATTTGCAGTATTACAAGTCAAACAAGAAATGTGTTTAGTGAAAGTGCCTCCCCTCCCAAGAATCAGAGGAAACAGCGAAGCAAAGACCTCTAAAACCAGATGCCCTTTTTCTGCTCCTACTAAGGGGCAATTTCTAAGATGCAGCATCACTTTCTCACCATTGAGTTCATTTACTGTCAAGCCAAATGACAAATTCTGCTTCAATCGTTTCACTTCTTCAGCACTAACTACGTTAAAGTTTAAGGTCTGAAAATGTTAATCAGTTCTGTTCTCCAAGATTTCTTCAAGTTCTGGGACATCTCATGGTTACCTACTAGTAAGAGTGTTCTTCCCAACCAATATTCAAACATTTAATTTTTCAATAAAGTCAATTCAGAGTAAATGCACAAAACCAACAAGCAGCAGCAGCACGATTTAATTTGCCGTGATAGCCAGACACACCCCAAATTTACTTTATTTTTAAGCACGCAATTAACAGTAATTTAATTCCCCTACGTAGACATTACATGAAAGAGAAACATTATTGTAAGAAGGGCTTAGTGCTATTGGTACACAAACCTTAGGACAGATAAATTAGGCCCTAGTAAAACAGCATATAATTTACATTTTGTTAAGTCAATCATGAGTAGCATCTTGAGGCTCTTAAATAGTATGCCAAACCACAACATAAGAGAATTAATTCAAAGCAACCCATGTGGTAGGATCACTTAAGTTTCCACAATCCAAGAGATCCCCTAAAATGAGTTAGCAGTCAGATTTCATAAGGTTATTCCTCTTGCACATCATAGAATCATTAGGGTTGGAAAGGACCTTAAAGCTCATCCAGTTCTAACCCCCTGCCACGGGCAGGGACACCTTCCACTAGAGCAGGTTGCTCCAAGCCCCTGTGTCCAACCTGGCCTTGAACACTGCCAGGGATGGGGCAGCCACAGCTTCTCTGGGCACCCTGTGCCAGTGCCTCAGCACCCTCATAGCAAAGAATCCATTTGCACCTTTAATTTATCAGCATGTTATGAAAATATTTCCAAAAGCTATAAAAGTTTGCATAGTTACAGAAAAATCAATGAAGTAAAACAACAAGGACACAGGGTTTAATAATCTACGGCCTTCATTGCTTGTGAAGCCCACCAGCAAAGGTGCAGGGGCCCAGCAATACAGCAGCCCCACACAGCTGCACGGAAAATCCACACAGTGGGAGAGTCCCAGCATTCCTGGTTTTAGCAGCAGAGAAGGAGGGATAGCGCAGACCAGTACCATGCTTCACATACCTTTTGGTAACAGCAGAACTGATGACATAGCCTGAATCTTTTCTTACGCTTCTCCTATACCCAGCACCTTGTCCACATTCCAATACCACACAGGGAATTAACAGAAAGGTCAGTATATGCATTGAGGAGCAAAAGTATGAAGACAACAGACCAACATGGAACAGGGTCCAAGAATTCTCTGTCCTCTTCCATCCCGTGGTGTTTAGAGTGAGAGGACCAGAAACATAAGCTAATTTAGCTACGAAATAAAGCCCAAAAAGCGAAAGCACAAGAAGCTGATGCTAACCCACTCGTACCATTTGGAAGACCCCTCTACATGCTTTTTTTCTCAAAGGACATGAATTGAGGTTTTCAGAAAAGTTAATGAGAAACACTATTCCTCTGTGAGCTGACACAGTGTATGTGCCACTGCTTTCTGTCATCATTGCTCAGTGAAAGGCTTGCACATGAGAAGGAAAAACTACACAAGTGCCAAGAAATGCAGCAGCACAACTGAAAAAATATTGTCTCTGGTCTTGTAGCTTGTATCAATTATCACTTTTAATAAAAAATATCAGCTTAGGCTTCTGTTCCCGTAAATATGAAGTACAAAGTTTCTATTCCTCAAATCATGCTGCAAGGACAACAAATGTATTCAAACTGGGATTTCTACAGACATGTTTGAGACTTGCATTTCTCTGCTATTTGAATCTGTAACCGGTTTTCATTTCAGCACTGCAGCCTATACAGCAGCAAAGCCATCTTTACTTGCCAATATTGCTCAGTTTATAGCAAATCCAGGACACTTCATCAGCCAAGTGCTCCTCCTGGGTATGTTGTCAGAACAGAAAAGTCCTCCCTCCCCCAACCTCAATACAAAGTGAGCTACACAAATCAAAATGCTGTGCTTAAGTCCTCTGTACCAGATGTGCCATGAATCCTAACTCGCCAAGAGCTGAAAGCGAGTCTGGTGAGGTGTAGACTGAACCTGTGCATTCTCTCTCGCCTCAGATGACTGACACCTTCCCAGGGACCTTCCTCTCAACTGCCCCAGTGCTCTCCCCAGCCCAGGCTCCAGAAACACACCAAGTGCCACTTTTTTTACTCTTTCATATTTACACTTGGACATGTTGGTCACTTCTAGGTGTACGTACATCACCACAACCCAGAGCAGGACTCTGCGAACTTCTTTTATGTTTTAACAGACACTTCAACAAACATGCTCACAGTGGCTTTTTACACACTCAAAAGCTTGTTAACCAGCCAGGCATTTCCCTCTCCCCTCTTCCCAGCTATGGCTGTGCTCTTCAAAGAGCTCTATTTACATGCCAAGTTACAAAGTTCAACTGCTTCCAAAGCAACATGGAAAAAAGCGCAGCTTTTACCATTCTACAGTGAGGTTCTTCACAACGTGAAGGGACTTGGATTCCTTTTCCTTAATTTCCAAACAGGATTTCACAGTTCAAACAAAAAAATAGTATCTCAGTCCACCCACAGGCCTTTGATGAACACTCACTGAGGGGCTTCAAAAGGAGAGAGCTCTGCAACCTTAAGCATCATGTTACCCATGGAAAAAAACTGCTTTCAAGTCAGAAACAAGGGTCACCAGAATGTGCATATCCACCAGAGTTTAAACTACTTCTCATGCTTACTCTTTCTTCCCATTTGCTTCCGAACCATTCATTTTGCTATGAAATCGACTGTGTCTGAAATTCCTTCTTCCAGGACAAACAATGAGGCTGGATTTGGTCACTTCTTCAGCAACATTCAACCAGGTCACAGCGGGGGCTCCCCCCAGCTCCCCACACACAAGTGTTTCTATAGAGAAATTAAGTCCTAGATACCTTGCATTTAGCCTACCAACCACTTGGAGCAAGAACTGGCACCTCATCAGAACCTTTTTGTGGAGAGCCAACAATATTGTCATCAGTTCAGTAATGATCAGTTTGGATGAACAACCTTTGCAAATAAACCCCCTTTACAAAAACAGGAGTAGGAGAATTAGCAAGGACTAAGGATTCTCCTAGAAATGCCAAAGCAGCACCAGACTTGCACCGTCAGTGTCAACATGCTGAGAAACAGAAAACTGAAAATACTAAAAGCCAACTATTAGCAATCCTTACCCACTCTTTTCCCCATCCCCTCCCTCCATTCTATACCCACATGAAGCAGAGGGAAATGATTGGAAAATTCCAGAGAGAAGAAAATGACACATGCCAAGAACTTCCAGAGGCAAGTCCAACTTCCTAAAAATGACCAGGAATTTAGTAGAAGCTACAGCCAGCTGCCATCTGCTGACACAGATTTCTTCTTCCTCCCTACACTGGCAGGAAATAACTACAACCCAGCTTTTACAAATGTTGGATGGCCCATCTAAGAGATGGAATATTTAAATTCTTGGAAAACACTTTTGCTTTTCAGACACTGTGAGAAATGACCTTGTGCAAATGAAGGAATACAGCAATACAACCGCTACAGAGACACTCTCCAGCCTTCCTCCCTTCCCGGTCCAAAAGCTTGATTTTCAAGGCCTCCCCTCAAGTACAGACAGCACCATTCCATCCTTCCTTCCTTCCTGCAAACATCAGGCTCTCTCTGCCTCCACTGTTGCTTCCTTTGGGTCTCTCAAAAAATGGTTACCATGCCTTTAAAACTAAGAGCACGTTCTGCAAGCAATCCCTGCTCCTCCATTCGTTCCTTGAATGAAGGAAATCATTCTAATTGTCTGTCTTTACCCTAGAAGGCTGGCTTTCGGATGCTCACTAGAACACACAGCTATTTTCATTTAATTTCAATAGCCCAGCTATTTCAATGTAAGTTAAACTTCCTAGCTATTTTAATTTCAATAGCCCAGCTATTTTAATTTAAGTTAAAAGTTGCACAAACATTTTTTGGAGCTGAAGATTTGAAATACCTTATGTTCCCGACAGCAAGCACAGAATCACAGCATGGTCTGGGTTGCAAGGGACCTTAAAGACCATCTGGTTCCAATTCCCCTGCCGCAAGCAGGGACACCTTCCACTGCCTACATAGGTCTTTCTTTACTTTAACCACGCTTAGAATTTCTAAGTTTTTAGGACAAAGTCTGATAAAACTTTCTAAAAACGTTAACAAACAACTAAAGAAAAAACCCAATTCAGATATGTTCAGGACCCCCCATTTGATAAGTTTTTGTTCTGCTGTGTTCTGTGTGAGCTGTTTAGAGCAGGACATTTTCTTCTTACTTTCTGTAAACCACATGGCACCATTTTCAGAGCCACCTAAATAAATAATAAGACGTTTAGCTAGATAATGCATATTCCTATTTTGATTCAAACCTTGTGTTTCGCTCTCAGCACCCTGCCTGTGACTCCACGGCTATTCAGGTTCTCACCTCCACAAAAACCAATGGGTTAACGATTAACAAAACCCAGCGCAACGCAAACGCAGGACGAAGGAGACAGACGGGACCGCGCAGTGACCGAGCCACAGCCAGTCCTCCTCGCAGCACCAGGAACCGCGCACAGGTACCGGGGCCGCGGCTCCTCCCGCAAACTTCGTGCCCCCTCGCAGCACCCGGCCGCGGCGCGGGGGGACCGCGGGCTGTCAGGGACGGGGCCGAGCCCCCCCTCTCAGCGCACACCGGGGCCAGTGCCCGGTACCCGGCCCCCGCCCCGCGGCACCGACCGCCCGCGGCTCCGCCCCCCGCGCACAGGTACGCGCCGCGCAGCCGGCGGAAGGGCGGGCGGCGGCCGCACGCGCGCACCAAGCCCCCCCATCTCCTCGCACCCCCCCACCCTCCCCGGGGCCGTGCGGCCCCTCCGGGCACCGAGACCCCCGCAGCGGCCACCGCACGCACCCCCCCCAGGCAGCGCCTCCCCTCCCCCCCGTGTCCTGCCCTTGCCTCCTGCCCGCAGTGCCCGGTGCAGTGGGAGGAGCGGCGACCGCCTCCCCTCGGAGCCGCCGCACCGAGCCCTTCCCCGCCGCCAAGCCCCGCCGCTCGCCGCCTCACCCCGCCCGCCGCCGGCTCCGGCGCTGCCTCCGTCCCGGCCCCGTCCCGGCTCCGCGGCTCCGTCCTGGCTCCTCCGGCTCCGCAACGGCGAGCGGGGCTCGGGCACGTGACAGCGCCCCGCGCCCCCATAGGCTGGGGCTGCCGGGCAACGTGGGCCCGCCTCCTCCCTGCACCTGAGAGAGAGCCTTACGCCAACTGCGTAGGGTGGATGCCGGCCCGCCGCGCCAATTCCGTAGCGGCGCGGAACCGGCCGTTTCCTCCCTCCTCGCGGCAGGCCAGCGCAGCCTTACGGAATTGACGTAAAGCTGCTTGGCTCGTCCCGTCCGGTTTCCTACCTGGAGCCGCTACTCCTTACGTTAATTGCGTAATCCCACCCGCCGCCCGCGGTCGAGGGCTCGCTGCAGCTCAGAGAGCTCCCGCGGCTACGCGGGTTTGGAGCGGCCAAGCTTGCTCCTAGAAACGTCACTTGCGTAAAGCCCCTCAAAGAGGTTCGTGTTTCTTACGAATTTTCCGTAATGTCGTCAACGCGGGCACTGCACCTGAGAGAGCTCCCGTTGCGCAAACGCCGTAGGTGCTAGCGTGTCGGGCGCAGAGTGCGTAAGCGGCGCGGTAGGGCTGAGGGGCGGCCGGGCCTGGCGGCGCGGCGGGACGCAGGTGTGTGTGGGGAGGAGCCGCCGCCGCCGCCCCGGGGCGCGTCAACGGACACTGGTCGTGAGCTTTCACCCACACCCAGTCCCTCTGGCAGCGACCCAGGGCCGTGACTGCAAACACTCACCACAGGCGGACCCGTCCCCGCCGGCCGAAGGAGCGGGACTGGGCCTGGGTTGCAGCCCCGGGCCCGGCGGAGGGATGGGGCAAGGCTGAGGTGAGGCGAGGCCCGAGCACCCCTTACCCAGGCAGTGCACGTCCCTGATGGGTTTTATATCCCACTGCAAAATCCAAAGCGGTGCAGAAAGAGAGCAGCCTCCCAAATAGAGCCGAGGAGTAGCGTTTCCATGTGAGTAGCTGTTCTCCATATTGAATCCTCAGTAGTTGTCCGAGGACGTTAAAATCAAGGCAGCTTTGTGGTGTGTTTAGGTGGGTCGGGTTGCACAAGGAATACAGCATTCGATGTTCTCCATCTTTCTCTTCTAGAAATCAAGACAAACGAGTTCCAGTTAGCTTTCAGCTGTGGTAATTCTTCCTAATCCCAGACATGTGGCTGTTCTAGAGCAGATGGGCACTGCGGTGAGGTGAGCTCCAAGTCCTGTTGTTCACCAGAGTCTTCAGAGAAGTGCTAGCGAGCCAAAACCTTTAGGTATGAGGAGGGTGGGTTGAGCCTGAGTGGGGTTTTCTGTCTTTGGATGTGTGTTCCATAGAACCTTTGTGGTTTTGCATCAAGATTCAAATGGCTGGTATCTTCGCATGAGTGCTTCAAAATGTCTGCCAGGTTTTCTTGGTTAAGTGCCTTTCCAAACTCAGCTTTCAATGTATAAATCCATGGCAATCATGTTTAATATCACTTTTTTACACTTTTCAGAAATAATTTTATATATGCTATAAAGATGAAAGGCTGTTGACTGGGGAGCTGTTTGCCAAAGTAAGCAGTACACAACATGCTGTGCTGGAGCAGCCTGGGAGGGAACTTTGGCAAAAGGCAGTAGGATCAGGAGATTTGCAGCACTGAAGTGAAACAGTAACTTTCATTCAAAAGAGTGATTTGCAGCATTAGATGGAAGTAGAAAACACATGTGCGTTGAGAACTTTACATGTAGTGAGAAGTCCAGCTTGTTCAAATTAAACTTATATTTTGTATACCTCTTTGCAAGCCTCTGGCTAAAGTGTCACCTTAGTTCTGAACAGTCAGACATAGATCTACTTTTGTAACAAACTTTTATCTCACGGTGGTTAAAGATTGAAAGGAGAAACAAATCTGAGGAGTCTGTTACTGCTTTCATGTCTAGAATCAAGAGGTTTCAAAGCAAATGAGTTTAGCTGCATCTCCTCTGTGGCCTTAAAATATTAGTGCAGACCTTGAGAAAGGGTGAAAAGATAATAGTTAGAAAATCAAAGACTAGTCCAAGGACTTAATGTGAGAACGTTTGTATTTGAAACTTTTTACAGCAGATAGTACAAATACAGCCCAGAGGGAGGCAGCTGGAGGAGATAATGGGATGGGAAGGGACAACTGTGAAGAGTAATGGCTGTGCAGTGGAGCTGGAGATGTAGTAAGGAGAGAAAAACCTGCAAGGGATGGCATCTCAGTGCAGCTTTGCAGAGGCAGAAGAAAGATATTTTCAGCTGTGGTCTGAGTGAAATTTGGAATTTTTCCGTTGAGTTCTCCCTTGGGCTAATGATATGCCAAGGGCAAAAACACAGAGGAAAGGGGATTGATGGATTAATTTAGAATACAGGGGATTGGGAGAGCTTTGGCTCTGCAGTACAAGGATATGAATTTAACAAGGAAAAGAACATCTGAGGTTTGGGGGAAAAAAAAAGTTAACATCTGTCTTTAGGCTTCAAGGAATAAAAAGGAAGAAAATTTAATTTATGTCTCTAAGTATACTCAGTGAGAGGTGGAGACTTGAACTGTGCCAAAAGCAACATGGAATTAGAGTTACCTCGATGCAAGTTAAAATAATTAACAATAATTGTGCTCTTTCTTGGGACAAAATACTGGCATGGAAAGAATTTTTTTTTTTTATATAAAACTCTGATGGAAATAATGCGTTTTCTGCAGATCTTTTCATAGAAATATTTAAGACATTGTCATGTATTCTTGAGTGTTACCAGCTTTCCCGAGATGGCTGAGGGAATCAGAAAGGCTTAGAGGTGCAGAGAGTAAGTTAAGTGAAACACTTGGCTGGAGGTCACACACGCACAAGTAGCATAGTCTGGATTAGCATTCCAAGCCGTGTGCTCATTCTGCTGGGCTGTCCTCATAGTCATGAGCAGAAGGAAATCTAAAGGGTGATGTTATCACTGGAAATCCAAAGTATATGTCATTAGTAACTTGGACTTTAGTTTTGTTTTCTGATTCCAGCAAATCTAAACTTTCTGGGAAAAGTGATTGTGGAAAGGGAACTCACAGTTAACTTCTGAATGCTGTGTGTTGGCTTGTCCCTTTTCTTTGTATCTCCTGCCTGGCCGCATTAGGTTAGGATGGTCTGACTTAGAGTACTCTGCAGGTTTTGTGCTGGAATAAGTGTATATAATGTAATAAACCCAATTATATGAGAATACACAGATCTGAGGTGTTAATGCAGAGAACAGTCGCAGTGACTGAAGTCTTTTAGACTATTATTTCACTGCTGTTTACTGACACAATAATTGTACAATTAGTTTGTAAAAAACCCAAACCAACTCATCTGTACCTGGACTGATCCTCCTGGTCGTAGATCACATTTTGTAAGGCTGTATTTTATAAATGCAATAAGGAAATTTTATTACCAGTATTAAATACAAAATAGAGGCAAAGCAGGAGCTAGTGTGTGTGTGACCAGCATGTGAAAGCAGTTTTCCTGGGAACTAGAAAACAGAGGGACCCTTCACCAAATGTTATTGCTGGCTACTGGTTTAAGCTGGGAGTGAACAAGGCACTGAAATGTGCCGCGTGGCAGCCCCATGAGCTGGTGTGCTTGGATGATCTCGCATCAGCTACAAATACTACATTAAGGTCTAAATGGCTATTAGCTATATTAAGGGGAAAAGTCCTAAGTGAGCAAGGATGAAATGTAACCTATCAAATTTCAAGTGTTTGCTATTGCTTACAGACAAAAGGGAATGTTTGCGTAGTGCCCGAGGGAAGAGGTATTTTTCTCTTCTTATAACTCGGAAAAGAAATCTCTGAGACTTAACGTTGTCCAGTGACCCAGTTTTTTACAGGTTTCAAATTCTGCCTTTAGACATGTACTAAAGTTAATGGGATTTGTGCAAAGATACTGAGGACAGACTTTGAATTGGACAAAAATAACTCTGTATGAGGCAGGTATTTAAAAATCTTCATAGGAAAAGCTATCTTTACATGCGAAATCGGTCTCAGAAGCTTCACAAGAACTTAAAAATAGCAAAAAAATGGAGAATTGGGAAAGGAACTTGTTTGACTTTACATCTTTTTAATCTATAAACCCAAATAATTGCATGTGCTTAACTTTAATTTCAGTGGGACTAATCACACATTCAATGTGGCTGTTTGTGTGCTTTGAAGTTGGGCAGTCTTTGAATACTTTCCACACAGGAGGCTTGGATTTGGAAAGGGTGGTAAGCTAAGGAGATGACTTGCAAATGTGAAGCATTTTGAAGGAAACCTTGAAGTTCAAAAGAGTAGCTCATCTTTAATGGCAAAAATGAAGTTGGAAATAATTCCGTACGACATAAAACAGTCTCCAAAGCCACTTTTCTGTCTTGCTGTATTTGCTTGTATGGAGAGAAGTAAATAGAAAAGGAGGTAAAATGCCAAAGTATACAGAAAACAAAATAGAAAGTTATGATGTCATCTGGCTTCTGCATAAAAAACCCCAACAACATAGTGGAAGGTGAAAGTTAAAGGATTATAATATAATCAGCAGAAAAATAGATGTTCAGCAGGTTAACATTGCATTCAGAAAGGGTAACCATCTCTTGTAAAAATCTCCTATCGTTACAGGGTGACTGTGGAAGTGTTGAAATCTAGAGTCAACAAAAGTATTTGTGCAAATCTGCATTAAAACCAAAGGCTAAATATCTGAGTAGTTGCTGGCAGCAGTTTTAGGGTATGGGAAGGGAAATCAGTGGTGAAAACCTGGCAGATTTTAATTGAATCTGTTTCTCTGCAAGATGTGGGCAGAAGATTCACAGTGTAACTGTATGTGGGTATTGATCTTCTGAAAGCACGTCTGAGTCTTAACCAGACAACTCTCCATACACCTGCTTATGCTGGGGCTGATGTGACTTAAAGCCTTCCGCCCATACTGTTGAGGTTTACTTTAATGTGGGCTCTAACATGTCTGTTTTCTAGCGAGGATCCTGCAGAAGGTGATGAACTGAGTTAACATTTGGTAGTTCTTGAACGCCATCTCGCTGTTCCTCAAGCATCCCACGTTGTTCCTAGATGTCAGAATTTACCTTGCTTTGTGTATACTTGATCCCACCTTTTATTGCTTCACCTCATTTCATTGTGTCTTCATTATTGTTTGCCCCACTGCTACTAGATGGTTAATCTGTGGCATGATGCAGCAAAGAGTTTTTTTCTGGAAAATGCTTACAAGATCTGTATTCATTTTGTTGAAAAGTCTATCTCAGGCATAAAAGGGAGAGAATCAAGCAGATGACTATCCAGTGTAGAGGGTACTTAAAAACCTAGATTTTGTGCTGCAAAACAAAAGATGACATACATAAATCTGGCAGGTCTTTGTGTATCTAACTCATTGCTAAGAGTTTTACAGAGTACTTGCTAATATCTGGTGCAGTCCTGAATGATGGTTGTTTGACTTTGGGCTGGATCAAAGGAGATGAAATGGTACTAGAGCAAAATTAGACAGTGAAAGAGGAGGAATCACACCATGAAATGTACCACAGTGCTCTTCAAGTCCCACAGCAGGCTCTGTGGGGTAACATTTCAGAGATCTATTTAGCGATAGGGATGAGGATCAGCTTGAAAAGCAAGCAAAACTGGAACCAAGTAAGTGGGAAATACTTTCAGATTATGACTAATGCAATTATTAGAGAGGCTACTGCATGCACTGTGGTGGATTTAGCTTCAAATAAGAACAGAAGTTATGCCATGTGTGATTGATTCCAGGTTGTGTTACAATTTAAAGTGCAATTAGTGAGTCATTTGCTACTTTATATCAATTATTAAAACCAACAAAGGTCTAGGTAAAAAAAAAGAAAAAGAATGCACATCTCAATATGTGCTGCTCTACTTGTTAAGCTTCTGTTTTCACTTTTTTGTTTGATGTGTCCTAGCTTTGCTGAGTGTCATAGTACAGAGTGTTCCTTGCACTAGCAAGTGAATTGCTATACACTGTACCGGCATTCGGCATTGCAGTCCCTTCGGTATAAACCTCTCGCTGCATCCCTTCCTTATTTTGTTTGGTTAGAACCAGCCCAAGTGGAGTTGTCTGTAGTGAACCTGCAAATCAGCAGCTTTCTGAACCATTTGTCAGCAGAGGTGCTTTAATCTTGTTTTGATAGGTGCTGCGTAGGGCGCAGCGCAATGTAGGTAGCCTTGGCCATTCTAACAGCTAAATTGCTTTGTAGACTGTGCTGTCTGCAGTCCACTTCTTGTATTCTCAACCCATCTGGTAACTGCTGAATGTATAATCAAAACTTTTCCACTAGTGGCCATGACAAAACTCATGGCAGTAAACAGTTGTCTTTAAAATGTGAGCGTGCATGTTCAGACATGCTTTCTGCTGAGATTATTTCATTGTTGCATGGGTCCCAGGAGTGTTTCCTGAGAAATTAAAACATTGTGGTTAATTTAACATTTGGTTTTGGTTTTGTTTTTCAAAATACGGATTGCATTGCTCAAATGGGAAAGAGACTGAACTCTTCCGAAGGACTGCTGCGATACTGCTCAGCACTGATGTAGGAGAGGGCACATGGTCACTCCTGTCAGCATGGAGAAACAAAAAAAGTATATTTAATTCGTGTCTCAAAGTGTTTCTGCAGGTTGGTGAAATCTAACAAACTCTTGTTGATGGTGTGATGGCAGTCCCTGCAGAAAGGCAAGTGAGACAAGTGGTAGTTACTGACTTCATATCCGCTAACATCACTGATACAGCAACTGTGGACCGTGGGGAAAAACAGAGAGAACATGCTATGGGAAGGGACCGGGCTCACAGGCTTTCTCAGAGTGGTTTCTTCTGTTGCTGTTTTGAGACACACAATGCCAGGTTGCACAGGAGCATTGACCTGACCCAACAGAGCATCCCTTATGCAATAGGAAGGCCTGGAAACAAATATTGCCAACCTTCAGTGAGCATTAATTAAAATTTCTAATAAAGGTCGTGCCCTAAATAGTCAGCTGAGGTCTCCTGATCCTTAAGGTCTTTCCTTTGGGAAGTAGGGTGTTGATGTATCATCTGGGCTTTAACATTTTTCTTTTCTTGTGAATGGAAGTGCTTTTACCTGTTGTGCACATAGGAATGAGGGACTGCAGCTAGTTACAGGGCATCTCTCCCTGTACGGTCTGTGCTAGGAAAGGTGGCAGAATGAAGGTTCTACAGTCAGGTTGTAGCTGAGCATGTGGGATTGGCAGTGTCCTGTACAGCAGGTTTCTCATTTAATTTAATGACATCAATTTCCAAAGAGTGAGTGTTGGTCTGCAACTTTTGTCCCTAGAGAAGCCCAGCCTGTAGGAACAGATATCCAAAGTAAGACTTAACCTTACAGAGGTGTCCACAGTTTTCAGTCTGAATACTTTATAATAAACGTTTAAGATTTGTTCCTGTGATCACTTAACACTCACAAGGGTTGCGGTTGATGTGGTTGGCACTTGCGTGTTACTGGGATTGTAGACATGGTGAACCAATCTGGCAATCAGCTGGTTTTTCCATTGCGTGGGTAGGATGTGGTGCTTATCTCCTACCAATATAAGTATTTTTATATAAATCAGTGGCAAGTGGATAAATATTTGGGGAAATATGTACGTCCTTTCTAGAAAAAAGATAATACGGTTGTAAGGGTTATTGGTTTAGGGAAGAGTGTGATTGGAGCAGATAAGGGAAGACGGGAGTTTAGTGCAGGTCTTTAGATAAATACCTTAGGTTTTTTTCCTTTGAAGTTTAGGATTGAAAACCTGCCATCATTCCAAACGAGAAACAACTTGGGTGGCCTTTTTATCACTAATAGGCAGAGTAACCAGGCAGGACTGTGTCTCCACTGAAAAGAGGCTCTGTCATACAAGAGGTTTTCCAGGTCAAGATTAAAAGCAAAATATCTCTCATCACATGAGCCTTTGTACTGCACCCATATTTTCTAAATGCTTTTGGCTTATCTTTAATGTTTATGCTGCTATCAAAAATAAACCCAGCTTCCATCTCTGCGGGTGTTGTATTTAACATCAACAGTGAATAGGCCTTTTCATTCCTAAATGCTAATTTTCTTTCTGTTTTCAATCTGTTTTTGGTACAAAAAGTTTTTTGTTTTCAGTGGTTTTGTTGTGGGTTTGGGGTGTTTTTTCCCCCCTCTTTGGTTTTTAGCTGCATGTTTTCACCTTGCCATATCTGTTTTTGTCTATGTGATCTGTATTTTTTTGATGGAAGCAGTAGCTGAGTGTCTGTTGATGACCCTGAAGCCTGGAACTTGAATCAAGGTGTGTGTGAGTGCAGCTGGCAGTACAGTCATAATAATTTAAAAAACCAAGTGGAGAACTCTTAGGAATAATAATAATTGTTAGATACAAATAAAGTGCTTTGAACTGTGGTCAGAAATCTGGTCTAAAATCTTGATGTGGTTAGAATTTTTATTATAATGAAGTAGTTTTATAACTTGATTAAAATTTTTGTGAAATCACGGACAGAATTCAGTGGTATTTGGAAAATGTTCACAAGCTGTACCCTTAGGATCAAACACTGATGTTGGTGAAGCTGGTGTTTTTCCTGAATGTATTGGTACCCAAACCCAGCATTGCAACATGGGGGCAGAGCAGTTTTCTGATGCCTGTTTGTCTTTAGACAACTTCTAGAACAGAGATACCATCCAGTACATTGAAACCTGGATCTGACAAATGGGTGTTGGCATGTCCCTCTAACCAGAATCACAGCACAGGGCTTACTTTCTCAAATCTGCTTTGTCTCTTCTGTGCTAATGTGCTGTGTTCCTTGTGTTGCATAAACTAGAAGTAACCTTTCAGTATTTGAGACCGTACTCTGTGTACCCATCATGCTGCTGCTTAACTAAGTAGTTTTGTCATATGAAGTGATAAATGGGAAACAGATCTACAACAGGTACAGGTCATATTCTAGACATGAGGCGCATACCTCAAAGTTCCATAAACTTTGATATGCCAAGTTATTATCTAAATGTAGACTATTTAGTAGCTGGAGATTTCAGTAAGCTGTGACTAGTGCATGAGTTGTGTGTGCTGCTAAAACTGTGAAAGAGTTGAATGTTTGTGTCATATGAGGTATGTAAACTGCAATGCTGACTATCAATTTTGAAGTATATCAGATTTCCTTTTTAAGGGAAAATTGAGCCCAGTCTGTAAGGATGGTCCCCTGGACAGTGATCTGTTTGGTGGAATAGGTATCCTTATGATGCCCATACACCAGGAAGGAATCTCTCAGATTTACCTTCCACATGCAAGCCCAAAATGGTCAGGTGAGGTTGGTAGTTTCATGAGTCTGTAATTAGCTGTCACTTAGAGTCTTTCAACCAAATACAGTAAGGAAGGTACCAAACTTTATTCTGATAATCCATTTTGACGAAGCAGGTGCCTACACAGATGTGGAAATGTAGCTGTATTTTCTAGAAAGTATATTTTGCATGCATTCTTTCATGTTGTGTAGCACGTCTGTGAGGGTAGAAATGCATCGTTACACAGAATGTTGTTTTTGTTTCATGTCTTAGATTAGAAGGTTCCCTTCAAACTTTTGGTCTGAGTTTACTTGCGTTAGCACTGGGAAGTTGAAGATTGATGTATCTTGTATGTATATTTATTTATTTTTTTCATTAACCAGCCAAATAATTTTAATTCAGGAGTGCAGCATCCTGGTTTGCATCCTATTATAGATGCTGTGCAGCAGTTCTGCCTCTTATGCTTTGGTGTGCAGCCTTTCTATCAGTTACCTCAACAAATGAATGTAAAAATTCTATTAAATGCAGGTGTTCATGGAGCTATGACTTTTTATTTATCCCACTTGCTATTTGATGACCCAAATGATTTCAGCTCTTCTAATTACTTATTTAAGGACTATTGATCTCTCGGGTTTCTTCTGGGAGGCCTCGCGGAATAGTATATCACACCAATAGCATTATAGTTGCCTGCAAATTAAGGCAAGCAGACAGACTCTTGCAACATTGTAGTAACCAGGCAGGTGGCTTATTTTAGGCGAAGTTCTATGTGAAATATTTATGTACTGATTTAAATACCAAAGAGCTGGAATTCATGCAGTACTGAGTATACAGCTATATGTCAGTCAGCAGTTCAATCTTAGTGGAAAGCCCCACAATTGTCTTCTGAAGACATTCAGCAGTTGGGGCCCTTTGCTAGGAACCACAGAGGTCTGAGTCACTGTCCTTGGCTTTCCATTGGAGTGCTGGTGTAGTCACAGGAGAAGGATAACAAGACTGTGAAATTTAGCACATACAGAAGTGTTGCAGCATTGAGAAGTAACGTGATCGTCATCATGCAGTATGTTTCCTGATAACCTTTTCAAGATAGCATTTTAAATGCTCATATTTAAAATAAATATGTATGTTTTTTTCTGCTCCATGTCCCAAAAAGTTCTGTGTTTTGTGTCATCAGTCAGCTTTTGCTCATGGTGCTACATGACCTCTGTCAAGTCTCTAATAAGGTGCTGTGAAACAGTTTTACTGAGACCAAGTGATGGGATGATCCTGGTGACTTGCAAACAGGTCCTCTTTCCTTGACAAGAGACAAGTGGCTGATATGTTTCTGAGAGTCAGAAAAGGTTACTTTTGATTTATTTTGCATATTCCAATTTAATCTTTACAGACAAACTTTTCCCAACTTGGCTAAGTGATTAAATGGGATATGTGAAGAGTATACAGTATTCTTAAAGGATGGCTTCCTATGGGGCATATCAGTAGGAAGAGCACGTTTGAAGCCAGTATGGTGTGTTTGTTGTAAATATCATTTAGTGTAATAAGGATTCATTATGTGCAAAATTAAAGTGGTTTTAAGCTATTGGAAAATTTTAAATGTGGAAGTCAAAGGAAAAAGGAGGTTTTCTTGTTTCAGTTCTGCTGCACTGTGCATCTTGCAGTTAGTAACCAACCTGCATATCAGCACTCCCACTGGATAACGATCTTCCAGGCGTATGCTGCTTGTACCCTGAAGCACAGCTGCTCTTCCCAGGGGACAGGCAGGATGCAGCCAGTGCTGCTTCTCTGTTCTGTACTCACTAATTGATCTCTGGCTTGGTCACTTCCAGCAAGGTCACAGAATTGGCAGCTACAAAACCAGTGTTTAGTGGAAGATTTAAAGGGGAAGAGTAGAAGTACCTCACATGGGTTGTTTTGTTTGAGTTTTTTTTAATTCACAAATATTTTTATTTGTCAGAGTTTCTGTTTTGCTTCTGCAGAAGTCTGAAACTTGGAAGGAACTGGTACCAGAAGTTTGTCCATGGTGACCTGTTCCTTCAGTTTGAGAGTTACGCCCTATCCTGAACATTGTTCCATTCTCTTTGCAATACTGCTACTATCTCTATTATAACAGGGCATCAGCATTCCAATTGCAGTTCAGATTCTGTAAAGGCAAAATGATTTCTGAGCAAGTACAGTGGGATCTTCTCGAATTTCTGTCTTTGCAGAAGACTTGTCATGCTGGTTTTGAAAGGCATCCATGTGTGTGTTCTGCAGAAGGGCTTGAAATCATCCATGCTACTTTCTCAGAGCTGCCTCTGGTTAATTCAGGTACTTTATGATTTGGAAGGTGATGGAAATTTGGGATTATAAAACCACAACAACAAACCGATCTAAACTGTCAGTATCCAAATGCCGTGGTCTGTGTTGCTTATTAAACCCGTGCAAGTAGGGCTGACTGTCTTTGTCATTGTTACAGTAATGCTGTTTGTACAGTGCTCTGAATGCCAGCGGCTGTGCTCAGCAGGTAGCGGCACAATGAGCACGGCCTCTGCTCCAGGGCCACATGCTGCTGGTGCGCTGTTCCAGTTGAGCCATTCTAAGAACATTTACATCCTATTCTAAAGCTGTGTACCATACTGCATGTGTCTACTCAAGCAAAACCATGTGAGAACTGTAAATAAAAAGATGAGTTAGCAAAGCATAAGTGCTTAAATATGTGAAAAGCAGAAGAGTCTGCAGGGTTTGAATAAAGGAAATGGTCCAAACTGCATGAAGGCAAGACTGGAATACTGAGGGCAGAATTAAGCTGTGCTGCATTGTAAGGGGTTTCATGAATGGTGTGGCACAGACTGGAGAAGGGATTTGGTTGACCTGCTGAGACTTGTGTGATCTAAAAGTACGTAGAATGTAATATATAGAATCATAGCTGTTGCAGCATTTTTAGGGAATAAAATATGCAACTTCATCAGAAGTGGAATGTTAAGCAAGGTCTCATGAAGCAGTCATTGAGAAGTGTTGGATTGTAGAATATTGTTTGTCCATGTTGTGAACCAAATTGTAGTAAGTAACATATACTGTGTTTATAGTTGTTCTCAATAGTAATTGTATTATCAGCTAGAGACTTAAAGATTAGGCAGGATGTCTTTGGAGGAGGGGTGTAGAAGCAGCAGCCTAATTTCATTATTGCAACAAATCCGTTTTCTGTTCGTTGTGAGTTGAAGCAAATAGTTTGATGGTTCAGAACTACTTATGCTCTTTCTGTTGCAAAGAGAGCTGCTGGTGTTTGATGTTTTAACTCTTGTGTGAGACACGATACTACAGAAAGGGATCAGAAAATGAATGTGTTAAATTGTCCTAAACCCCTGAGCTAATGAATTGATTTGATATTGTTTATTCTACTAGAACTCAAAGTGATTAATTGAATAAATATTTAAGTTTGAATCTTTAATTCGTCTATAAATATGTGTAGTAATTAATGAGGAGGCAAGAAATAATCTTGAGAGTCACCTTGGGCAGAGAATAAGCATGCATGATGCATTCTTGGGAACCAGAGCTGTAATTATGGTATCTAACCTCTGCCACCAAGTGGCAGTTAGATTTCACTGCCTGTCGTTGGCCCCATCCGGAGGTCTGGCAGCAAAGCGGCACTGCTAATCAGCAGCCAGCACTATCCCTGTGCGAGGGAAGGTCATTGTGCCTGAGGGAAAGACAAAAGCACAAGTGTTCTTTATGCAAAATTAGACCTGGAGTTTCAGAAGTTTTCCCAGCACAAAACAGACGTCAGCCTGCATGTGTGACTCTAGCTGAAGTTGACAGCTACTGTTTTCTGCTTGAAACTTACCTTGGGGGAGCAGTGCTTAGTATTTTGCCCAGTGCAAGGTGCAGACCCAATCTAAAGAGGAGGAAGGTGAAAGAATGTTTATTGCTGATGTCTCACCATCGGAATAGATAAGGACAGACCAACCTGTTAATCTTGGAGGATTAATCGTTTATCTGCTACCACTTCTCAAAAAGTCTGTATTTATTTCTATATAATACACAACTGTGTGTTTAAAATGAAGAACACAAAATAGAAAACAAAAGCAAATGGAAAGAAGAGGATGGAATTAAGGATAGAACACGGGATTTGTTATACTAATGGGTCATTTGTGTATGTACACATTCGTTATAGATCCACCATAGATAGCAGCAAAATTGCTGATGAGATAATTGCCATATATCACACAACCACTGACTGATCTGAAGGCCATGGTGTATATTCTGCATTTAAACACTTCACATTCAATCAGGTCTTATAGGTTTAAAGTACCTATGTATTACGTTGTTCTTGAGCAATATTTGGGCTAAATAAGAGCACAGCAGGATATAGGACAAAGTTTCTGCTCACCAGCATGTAAATGCATTCTTCTGAGGGGGCTACAGGGAATTTCTTAGGCACATGGGGCAGCTTCTTTCAGTGAGAATGGGTGTGCAGATTCTCTGGGAATTACAGGATTCCATTAAACCGGAGCAAACCTGTTGTAGGGCACATTCATATCTTATGCTCAGTGAGGAAATACTATTGCACAGTGCTCCTTCTTTCCACCAGAATTCCTGTATGCCTTCTGTGCCATACATAATTCAGATGCAATACATAATTAAAGGACTATAAAGCCACACTTACTTTCGTATATTTAAATCACTTGGTGAGGCAGAGACAGTGTTTGCCTTGTCTGTGCTTTTGCTTTGCCTTTTCCATGGTCACAGTGTAGACCATGGGCTGATCAGTCAGAAGCTATTGAGAGCCACTGCCAAAATGCTGCTCAGTACCAACTGATTGTCAGGATTAGTGTTATATTAGGAAAAAGTATAAGGATATAACAAAGTCCAAGTAATTTCTGGTTGATATCAGAGAATATCAGTGTGTTCTGCAGATCACTTCCTCTGTGAGCAATACCTTTGGAAAGTCCAGCCTTTTCAAAGGGAAAAAAAACCCTTAATTTGATTTCCTTTTGAATCGTACAGATCTCACAGTAACAATAAAAACCTCTGCCTTAAATTGTCTAGACTTGTACACTTCCTAGGAATAGTATCTGTGTAGCAAATGAGTGTGTGTAGCAGCTGTTTTCTCATACGAGTCTGCAACAAAGACATGGACTAAAAATGAAAAGGGAAATAAAATTGTCTTAGATGTTGAACTTTCTCACTATTCCTTTCTGTTCTGGATTTCTGTAGAGCACTAGTTTGTGACTGGATCACATGATAGTATTTCCAGTGCTATAGTGTGCTCTGTGTGGAAGTGTTTCTTAGATGCCCTGGGCCTTTTTGTTCCAAACATTGGATGTGTTTTATTTACTTAATCACCACCAAGCAGAGTGTTTGGGTACAAGCTATTTAGAGCAACTGTCTGTGCTATTGCAACCCACTCAGGGCCCTCAGGGAGACGTATGGACAGAAAGATGTCTCGGATTTCTTTGAGCAATTCAGTATTGCCAAATCCTTTGGTTTGTTATGGCTTCTGGGTTATGGGATGGAGATGTATTGGGCAATCTGTCCAGAGAACATTGTGTTAAAAAAGATCTGTTTAGAGATTCAGGAAAGCATTCTGGAAAATGCTGCTTCTCTCTGCTCTGAGCACCAGAACTGTGAAGAAAACCTAGGATCTGTTGAGCAGGAGGTGGAAATCAATATCCGCAACATCCTTCAACAAAGAATTGAAGACTGACATCCTTTTACAGCTCATGGCAAAGAGCCTCTTTAGTTGAAAAAATTACTTACTGGCTACAGCAATTTTAATAAAGGACCTCCTGGCAAAAGGACTAAACTAACATCTCCAAACCTTCCTTTTATACATAAAACTGTGTGTCCCTCAGAATCCTTACTGCTCATTTAAGCTTGGCCAGCATATTTTGTGGTGGGGATATGTAGTCTTTGATAGTCTGCATTAAGCCTTTTCCATTAGAAGTTGATAACATTTAATTCCTTCCATTTATGGAATGTTTTCCCTTCTGTACTTCCTTCCTTTCCCACACACACTTGTGAGTGGAAACAACCAACCAAAAGCACTACTCTGTCATTTGATACCTCTCAAGAGCTCCCTTACTCAGAATTTGCATGAATACTCCTGTGAACAGCATCATCCCAGGATTGGTTCCAATACCAAACCATCAGTCTGCTGTTATACCATGTGCAGTCGTCAGCCTGTCCTGTTCCATGACCCGCCTTGCTTTATGGTGTGGATAACCAGTCTCTGAGGTTAAAAACCTCTGCTTATCCCAACCTGTAGTAATTGAGGCATTTTTCTGACAGGTCATGGCAAACAGAATTTCACAGTGTGATAATCTCCTGCAGAGGGACTCTCACTTTATTCCTGTTCTTCTTTTTCACACTGCTTATGACACCTCCATCTGTTTGCTGTTCTGTGCTTGAATCGTTGCTGTGAAAAAATAAAATGCTACCACATCTTTTCTTCTTTCTAAAGACAGAACAGATGACACAAAAGCTCCCTCAAAGCTTGCATCATCTCATGTTTTTAACTCGTTGGACAGATGTTACTCAGGACTTACTCCCTTTCTCCATAGTTCTTCTGACCCTTGGCAATCTCAGGGTCATCACAATCTGTTGAAATGAAGCACTGAGCTTCCCTGCAGCTTGCTCTCTGTGGGCCTGAACCAAAGCTACTCTAATTGCTGGCTGTCTTTAATTACTTTACTGGGCTTTGAGTCAGATGGGAAGTGTAGAAGACACATAGTAATTACCAATCTCTCTGGCTTCCTCTGGCACTTTGACTGCTGCTGCTTGTCCTGTGAATACCTCAGAACTTACTTTTCTTTTAATCTTCCCGTTTTCATATCTCTGCTTTATGTTCCACAAGCTAAAGCTGCAAAAACCTCTTTGTGATTTCTGTGCAGTCCAACCCTTTCCCTTGCTCTCCATAGAAATTCTATCTCCGCTGGGCTCCATGCAGAATGGGAGCACAGGAAATCCTGGCTGGGCTTGGAACTTCAAGGGCTTCTAGGTGCTGAAGTTACAGGTTTCTGCACTCTGAAAGGAGGAACACACGAATGAATTGTGCATCTAACTCTATGGAGTCCCAAACCTGCTTTTGACTGGTTTCTTTTTCGTTCATCCCCACCTTCTTTCCTTTCTTCCCCCACCTCCACTACTGGAGAGCTAAGAAAGAAGAGTGCCAATGCTTCTAGGATTAATCTTTAGTGACTGAAAGTTGGGGATGACTCCTAAGTACTTTTTTCCTTTGAACTGGGACGAATTCATCTGCTTCTCTGCTCCCTCACTGTCTTTCTCCATGAACTGACACTTATGTGTTATGATACCACCATTGTGTAATGCAGTAAAAGCCTGGAACTGGGAAGATGTGCAATCTGACAAGGAAGTGTAAGCCTCCCTGTATGCTGCCATACTTCAGCCCCTACCTCTGCTTTGAGAACAGTTATCCTGTAGAGAAACAAGCTGTGTAGCACTGAGAGAATGGCCAGGCTGAGTGTTTCTCTTCTGTCATCTGGTTATTTTTCTCTTAAATGTTTGTTTTACTTTTACTTTTCCTGTTTGTTTTAAGTAAGATCCCTTGCAGAGGAAAGCTGCAGTGTTCAGAAACTGAGAGTCTGAGGAATGTACAGAAAAAGCCCTTTCTCTATCCATGAATTTGTACTGCCTTTCCCTGTGTCTCAGTTCTTCAGCAGCAGGGACTAATCTTAATGATTCTGCACTGATTGAGAATTTTGAGTGTGTTTTCCAAAGAGAATCCTTAAAGAGTCTGATGTGGATTGTGGAATGTCACTTTTCATGTAGCTGCATGTGATTGTTCTTGAGCTGCCTTTTTACCGAAGTAATTCACATTAGTTTAAGCACTTGCAATTGCTGAGTTAATATTCTTGATCATGTTAACAACATCTGTTGTGGGAGTAACTGCATTTGCAGTTACACGTGCAGAGCAGAGGGGGAGTAGAGTCGCATGGAGCTGTGCTGATGAGTAACTGGGTAGCAGCAGTAACCTCTTAACCCTGTGGGAATGCAGCCACAACAGCATACCTAATCACCTACTCATCCACGGGAGTTCGTGTGACATGAATGAAGGTTCTGTTATGTTTAGCATGGAGCAGTCTACATCATCCTCCTTAGCACTTTAGATGGCAAAAAATTGTTTTTCTTGTCATAATGGCTTTTGTAGCTTATTAAGTGTGACTCTCTGTGCCAGTATACACAATGACTGTTGTGCTTGACATTATCTGTGTTTTGGTTTTCGGGATGTATACATATTTTCTTCTGCAGATGATGGTGGTACAGTGGGCTGCAAAGGTCATTTAGGACTGAGTCAATACATCTGTTTACATAAATTGTTACTTGGTTCCATGTGCCAATCTCCTAGGTTAGTCCTGAAGCAGGATCTCCTGGAAAGGCACTGTGTCAGGAAAAGAGGTGTTGTGTTTTCCATCTGTATTACCTTGGAAGGGGTACATTGCTATTACATTGCTACAGAGCAGCATAATTCAGAGCATTATATGAAAAGTGTAATGGTCAGAGGAGACACAATAACAGCTCCATCAAATATTGATAAAGTAGGATTATTAATTAGAGCAGGGGTGTAGGATTAAAGTGTCCCTTGAGTTTCATTCCCCATTTGATGCGAGAGTGTGGTTTTGTGGTCAGAGAGTGGGAAGCTCAGGACAACTGGAATCTTTTCTCGTCTCTTCACTGTGTTTGCTTAATGTCCTTAGTGGTTCAGAGGATACATAATACTATTGACCAGAGTTCACAGAACTGTGATATGCTGCTATGGTGGCACTGCTGAGAGTGAACTTTACAAGGATCTCTCTGTTAGTGTACTTTAGTCTCATTTGTAGCTCATAAAAGAGAAAACCACCTCTGAACAAGCTGGTAATTTGCAGTCTTCTTGTCCTGGAGTCTCATCGTCCTTCAAAGAGATGGTGACAGCACTGGATCAGTACTGGAGCAGAGCGTATGCCATGGGACCACTGGCCATCTAGTGCAGAGAGGAGGATAACATTTTGCTTTTGATGGTGGGTATAATGCTGAACTAAATAGATGTCAAAGCAAAGAGAATGAATTGAATTTCCCAGTTACACGGCCCTTGTTTAAAAAGGAGTTTGCAAATGTCTCACACTTGAAAAAAACATTCAGGTCAAAAATGAGATTTCCTTTTAGAACAAAGCCCTAATCTGCATTACTAATAACAGCTGAGGTCATTAAAATAGAAAGAATTTCCATTTGAATTTCTTTTGAACAGTATCTGCATTCTCTGCGTCACTGGGGTTAGCTCTTCTTTTCCCACAGTTCTGATCCACCAGGGCAGTGCAGTGAGGATTCATTTTCCTCTTTAAGTTCTTCCTGGTTCTAATATTCTACCTAGAAGTGTTTCAGACCTGTTATAATCATACAAGTTCCGTAAATTAATTCTCCCATTCTTATGCACAAAGTGTGCATTCTTGGCATCTCTCACTGTATGTCTGTTTATGCAGGATCATTTTAGCATACCCCGTGTGCCCAAAGGCTTTTTTAACTGATAAAACTCTTCAGTCTAAAGCATATTCTCTTTTTCTCTGTCCCCCCCCTTCTCCCTGAAGTGTTTCCCTGCTCTCTCTAGAGCCATTAGATGTTCTGACTATGCACTTCAGGAGATCAATATGCTTTTGGTATTCAGAGGCATTATCATTCTGAGGCTGTATGACTAGTACTTATTCATCCTATTAACATCTGCTCAGAATTCCCAACATCCCACCACAGCTAACAGAGAATGACCGTTTTGTCCTTGGTCAGGCTCTGTGGATCGGATGCCTGACACCTGGCTTATTGTTGGACAGATTCCATTTCACTCTTTGTTTTGGCCTTATTTCACCCCTGAAGCTCAGTTTCAACTGAAGATGGATGAATGAATTGGGAAGCGTTGGCTCTAGTGCTGCTCTGGCAATTCCTGTGTGTTACTGCCCAAGTAGGTTATTTGGTTCCTGAATTGTAGGAACTTGTTCTGACCTAACAGTGAGATCCTATCAGCCCACAAGGATGTGCTTGTAATTGAAGTACCACTGCTGTGAAGCAATAGAAAAATACAAGAGTCCACTGGGCAGAATCAGCACATCACTGTCCTTACTGGCTAGTTTAATGGAGGATTATGAGCTTTAAAGTTACGGAGGGAGGATGAACTGTGGCTTTGACTTCAGAGTTAACTCCTGTGGATATTTGCTGGAATACAAAGTACCAGTTTTATGATTGTAACAGAAATTGCCACTAGGGTTAAGTTACTGAAGGAAAATAAGCAAGGAAATTTGGTGTTAAGTATGTATCAGTGGTGAAGTTAATAGCCAGGAGTGGATTCACTATTTTAATATCATGTCTGAAGGCCATAAGCTCTTACTGAATGGAAAGATAGAAAACCAATGGGTTGACACTCCCGGCTTTCTCCTGTGCATTTTTATTGCTTTTGTTTACTCATCCATGTACTCCTGGAAGTTGGTTATTGTAGTAAGAGGTGCTGGATCACTCACATGGAGTGTGCACTCTTGAAGGCTACTTAGGGTTAACTCTAACAAAGAAAAATCGTTTTCATAGTTGGACTTCTTGATTATAAATCAAGATTATAGACGGTTTTAATTCATCACACTATAAAAGCTTCGTTTTTCTCTTCTCAACGGCCATTGAGCAGATTTGGTTTCAGACATATTGAATGAACTCCCTCTCATGTACATTCAGAACACCAGTTAGCAGAGCTAAAGATGCAAACGCTTGCGTTGCAGATCAATGTCACCTTCTGCAGAAACGCAGCAGGAGCTTGGTTTGCCTGCTGTTGCAAGATATGAAGTAGAAAATCTGCATGAACCATGCTCCCTGAGAGAAGTGGAACAAACTAGAGCTTCCCTCAGGGCAGGGAAAAGCGCTTAAGCCCTAAAAACCTCTGCCTACCCTTATCTCTGGTCCAGATATGCAGTTAGACGTGAGGGATTAGGCCTGATTGAAGTCTGCAAGGATCATAGAGTTAAGCTGGGCATATCTTTTGGGTTTATTTTTTACCATGTCTTTGAAATAAAGTTTGATTTGACATTACTGATATCTTAAGACCTGTAACTGATCACTCATAAACCTTCACTATTTTGAAGTTGGGAAAATGCATAATAATATTGGTACAATTCACCTGTAGTATTTATCGTAACCGATGTTGAGCTGTCTTTGGCAGGGAATGTCTATTTCCATAACATCTAGTTGTGTAGGTCCCTAGTCGTTGATTTTAGTTTGCAGTTATGCAGCAGTACCACTAGAGAATGAGGGCATTAACTAAGTGTGGAATTGTCTCTCAGCTCAGATTGTTCTGATCTGATATTACTGCTGCCAGAGTAGTAGCTGGTCATGATCAAAACCTTCCTGTGCCAGAAGGAAACAGTCAGGAGAACAAGTATCTATACTTACTAGGTTGAATTTGCTGACTTACATGGTGTTTTCTTAAAGAGGAGTCTACACATACAGAACAGGCCTGGAAGAATTGTTGCCAGTGTGGTGACAAGTTAATTATTCAAGTTCTAATTATGAAACAAATTCAGTGTTGTTGGCACTGGGATGAACCACCATTTGAAGACCATGAGAACAAGCTTGAATGCTGTCAGCAATTATGTACAGATCTGTATTTGTCATTCTTAAAAGGTTTGTTAAGCAATCTGACAAATGGATGGCGATGGAAACATCAGGATTTAGTATCTTGGCAAAATGAAATGTCTGCCCACATGCCAGTGAGTGCTGCAGTAATCCTGGCAAGGCTGCCAGACCCTCTTAGCCAAATGATAGCAGATCCAGCAAGTTTTGCACACCCAGTTCAGGTAAGGCCATTACTTTGGGGCATCTGTGAAGAAACAGTTGACTCACATGGGAGCTCAAGTCTATGAAATACTCTTGCAACAGAAGTTAACTTCAGAGGTGTTTGCTGCTCTGGTCGCTGTAGCACAGTCTGGTTTTATGCTAATCCTGGTGTGAAACATGGCATAGAAAGTCACGAGTGTGTGAGACGGGTACTGAAAGTGGCTGGACAATACCCAGCTTGTGAGTTGGGAATAGGCACATGGGGCTGTTTCTGTACCTTTGTCCCTTGCCTTTGTATTGACAGATGTGTCTGTTTAGTTACCTGGATTAGATTTGGAGGTAATAGGAGTATTTCTTGAATGGAGTGTTCGTTGAGGTGCAAATACACAAAAGCAAACCCCACATCTTTGCCGCCCTGGAGAAAATTACTTGTCCTCAGCATTTGGCACATCCATGGTCTACATCCATTCTACTTCTTGCCGCCTACTGTGGGAAGAATGGCCAGTTTTTCCCAGAGGCCTCATTACAGAGCAGACCATGTGTGAGGCTGCAGAGATTACATCTGGAAGGAAAAAGAGGCAGAGCTTGCTGATTTATGCAGTATTCAAAGGTGTCATTTCCATGGCAGAGATAGATGTCATGTACAGGACTTTGAGGCTAGACTCTGCTTCAGAACACACAGCTCACAACGTGCACTTGATGTGTTTGTTTTTCAAGTCCAGCTGAGGGCTTTTCCATAGTTCCCCCCCTCCTTGTGTTTGGCCTTCACACAGAGAAGACTTTTGCATTACAAGGTTCCTTTCACCCAGGCTCTGCTGCAGGGCATAGCTCCCTTACTTTGGCTCTGATTGTAGGTTCCTTTGGTTCTGGCTGAGCATTTAGCTTTTCCCCTGAAGCCTGCTAAGCGCCCTAGGCAGCAGCATGACTCCTCCGGGGTTGCCAGCAATGCAGACATTTGCAGCAAACATACGCTAGTTCAGAAGGTTGCCTTTCAAAGCTGTTCTTAGGCTGGTAGAGCAGAAAACTGCCCAGCACTGCCCTCCAGTGGCAGGAGAGGCTCCCTCTAGGCAACGGTGGTCGTGGTGAAAAGGGTGTTTACAAGCATGTTTGGACAAGAAGCCCTCTCAATAGTCACCACAACTTCAAAACACTCTAAAATCCAGTCAATGTATTGGACACATCCTGCTTCCTGCTATAACATTTTACTGCAGAAAAATCTTGCCTGAGACCCTTTTATACACTGTTAGCTGCTTCCTGTTAGCTGCTCAACATTCTCATCTTCCCATCTGCCAAAAGAGGCCCAGTGGAAGGGATGCACCTCCACCAAGGCAGCTGTAGGCAGTGGAAGAGGATCAAAGGGACTTCAAGTTGACCTGTGGCGCTCCAGCAGGGTCCCGCATAGATCAAAGGGTACATACATGGTTAGAGCCTGACTTCTGGAACTCCTTTTAGAGATAACTTGGCAGAAGTATGGCCCTGTCTTTACTACAGCCTGGTCTGTGTATGCTGTAAATGGGCTTATCTATCGGAGAGGAAGCTATAGGTACTATGTATTTTTGGATAGCCTTGTTATGGCTTCTGTAATGTGCTCTTCTTTTGGAATGAGGCATGTAATAAAGACGTTTGCACGAGCAGCCAATGGTGCAAGGCAGAGTAGGTGATTTCAGACTTCAGGCAAATCTGCTTCAGTATTTTCCCCTCAGGTCCTAACCCTGGACCTCCCATAGTCTGCAAATACAGGAATCTTCCGAGAAATTGCTGCTGATGCTGATTAGGAAATGTTCTGCTTAAGATGTCACTTCTTTGTAGTATTGATGTTCTGTTGAGAGCACCTGCTGGTGTGCCAGTTTCTCAGTTTAAGGCAGGATTTCACTGAGGTTTTTGTTCGTGGTTTGTAGCTGTACGAGTGACACAAAACCTGAATTTGAACCTTGTTGCTGGTGCATCCCAAGATGCGCACAGGTTGCCACAGGATGGCGCCTGATGGCCAGGCTTGCGGGGCTGGGAAGAGTTGGGCCGTACACCTACGTGTATGGGATACGTATACTGTATTCAGTCTTAATCCACACAGATATTTCCTGTTAAATTCTCATAAATAAACTGAATTTGTGTCTATAAAGTGCAATCAGGCTGTGCTGAGACTGGAAATTTTGTGTGATTTTTCCATGTTTTAAGAGCAACTTTAAAGTTTTGACTCGGAGACAAAACTCTTCCTTCACTCTCCTGATGTGTAGATGTTGCAGTTGCCTTATAGTGGTCAGTGGGCTGCTTGGCTCAGTCCTGCAGCGTTCCAGGATGTTTCTGGTTGTGCCGATTTGGCAGCACTGGTGATAATGAATTTCTTTTCAACTCTCCTGTTTTCGCACAATGGCCTTTGCTTGAGTTTGTGCAGTGCAGAAGGGGCATCTAGTGGCCAGACAGAAAAGTGGTGACAGTGCATGCCGAGGGACAGTAGCTTTGGTTATTACAGGAAAGAGCCAATTTCCAGATAGAGATTGGACCCTGGAGAACAATTTGCATTGTTCAGTTTGGAAAAGCAGGTTTGTATTCAGTAATGAATTCCAGAAGTGTAAAGGAGGGAAGGGGAGGCTCTCCCTCTGAGGCAGCTACATGTGGATATGACATGAGATAGGGATGCCTTTATTCTTACTAGCTTCTGTCTGTGATATTAGCTGTCATATCACACATCTAAGCTCTAGTATCCAATCTGTAATATTAGGATTATTTTAAGCCCTCTGTGAAGAAAGATCATGAAACTCACACAGATGTACATTGTTCTTTGAATGGGAAGTACAGACTGTTTTGCTTTGGTTCTTTGCTGTGCAGTTCATTCTGAACTGTTTGTAGAAAAATTTATAGGATTGCGTTGTGAAAAGTATACGAAAAGGTATAGAATAAGAAGACAAACAGGTTCTGCTGAGTACGCCAGACCTACTTTCTCTCCTTTCTCTTAATCCAGCTTGCTTACTGCTGCCCCATTTTCATGGCATGCGTTTCCGGCTTGCAGAGTTTCTTACCTACTGGCTGAGAATAGAAGCCTTGCTGTTATGCTGGCCTTAAGTCTCTTGTAATGAGTGTTACCCAGACGAAAGCAGCTGTGTCCTTTGGCTCTAGTTTTAATACTATGGTAAAGAGCAGATTATAGTGACGTTGGACTGCAGTGGTGCGGAGGTAGCACAAACCCAAGGCCAGTTTGGTGAAGGCTTTAGGAAGGATGACTAAGGACTTGGAGCTTATGCTTTAGATAACAAATCCACCCAGTTGTGCTCCTTCTTTGGAAATGTAGTCAAGCCTAATGAATCAGGGCCTTTACAGAGTTGCATTAGGGTCCTTTAATTGGACTAAGCTGGTTAATACCACACTAGCTTTTGTGTGCCCAAGGGTCCAGCACAGAAATGGTCTGCAATTTATGCTGGCAAAATCTCATAAAGTTGCAACCATGAACACTGAAAAATAAATTCTAATATCCTCACAGGTAGGCACTGGATTAAGGTACTTTGATTATTATAAGGAAGTTGGATGTCCTGACTTATGTGGGCTTCGTTAGCTTGGGTTTTGAGCAACACTGAATGAGCCTTAAGTCCTGGCAGACACTTGGATGTGCTGGCAGTTAACAGGGGCCAGAAAGAAAAAGTGAACACATTTTTTCAAGAGGATCATCCCTCATAACCTGCTGCAACCCCAGAACCCACAATATGTGTGTCCTGGCAGTGGTACAGCCATGGGAGTCTCACCTCTGTCTGTGGAAGATTTTGGCTGAGCACCATATACTGCTGCCATTTCTCAGGTTGTTCAAGTCCAAACCCTGTTGTGACAAAAGCATGAAATGCTGCCTTCAGAGTGGTACCACTGACACCATTCCTGCATTGTTATTGACATATCAGCCATGTGAGCAGCTCTCAACCTGTCAGTGTTAGAAAGACCAAATGAAGACTCCGAAGTAAAATTTGATCACTAACACAGGCCACACAACACAGCAGAGCTGCACAAGACCTAAGTCTCTGTGGGAGGATGTCCACTTTCTTATGTGTAGGGATTTGTTACACTAATTCTGGTTTATGAAAGCTGAGCATGTCCTTCAGGTAGACACATGAGCTCCAAATTACTATAGGTAGTTTTATTTCCCAAGAGTTGTGAGGTATTGCACGAGTCAACTTACAGAAGGGGCTGAATTCAGTTGGGGAAGAACGGTGGCTTCTTGCAGTATTAATTGTGTAGTGGATTTGTGTGTATTTGCTTTGATTTGGAAAAGGTGAGATGTTGGGAGGATAGTTCATGCAGGTGAGGCATTCTGAGCAGAAAGAATCTGCATGTGTCAGTGTTTGGTGACGTCCCCTGACAGCAAAAGAGAGTCTGAGGAGAGAGAAATGAGTTCCAGATGGTTGTGGTAACTGGCAAGAAACTAATGCTGAGGCTGATCTTGAGAAAACAGACTGAAGACACCAGAGATGAAAGTGGGGGCAGGGTGGTCCAGATAAGGTTGATAACACATGATATATCATCTTTGGAGCATTCCAAGGCAGGATAGTGAGATGAACCATTTGTTCCTGAATTGCAGTGTTTTGGTGGCTAAAACTCTCCTGTGGTGACTGTTCTGCTTTCTGCACTGAAGGTAAAACCAAGGCAGTAAATACCTATTTCCCTGCACATGGCCCAGCAGCCTCTGTCTGCTCTGCAAGGATGCTGAGATAACACAAATTACTCACTGTAGGATTGCTGTTGTTTTCATCATGTGCAGCTTAGGTCTGTCTGCACCAATTCCTTACTATGCTGCATATTTCTTGTTTAAACTAGGAACTTGTATGGCACTTCCCTGCCTTCTATCTTTAGTTGTCAGTGGAAGGGTAAGGCAATGCACGTAATTCTTATTATGGTTAATTTAATCCAATTGTGATGTGGATTTAGAGGTACTTAGTAGGTCACAGCAGAGTGTGGGCTCTGTCTTTTTCCAGTTACTCTCATAAAACAATGGACACTGATCTTTTTTCCCCACTTCTAAAACGAAGCATGTGCATCTAAAGGTGGTGATGTGATTTGGTGCTTGTGTAATGCAGATACTTCTCCTGTTGAGCAATAGAACTGTTCCTTAGTCGGGAAGAGGGTTCATGTATATTTTGTGGGTTTGTATGTCTTGTGGGTTCACACATCTCATGATGCATGAGAGACAGCAGTAAAGACTAATGTGGGCTAACTCTGCTATTGGGATTAACAGTGTGCTTTTGTCTTTTGTCTTGTTTTCTCTTGGAACAAAGCAGCCTCGATCAGAAAATTGTGATTGATCCTCATCTGGAGTTTGCTTGTAAATATGAGCTGATACAGAAGCCTGTGTCCTAGGAATGCCCCCGGCCACCTCAGCCCCCAACCACTTCTGAGCTCCTGTCACTGCCATGGAGGAGACACCAGGTTTGTTTTCTTCGTTATATTGCGGGAGTTCAAAAACCAGAAAGCAGAAACCACCACCAAGGTTCTTTTTCCTTTTTGCCTGTGCTGTGACTCTCCCAGTCCTTCCATTTCTTGCTTCCTTTGACAGCCTGTAATTCACCAGCTGCTTGAGCCTGTAAATCCGGCTCTCTTTGCCCTGTGCAGTTCAATCCGTGTGATCCAGGCAGCGTTTTCTCCTTGTTCCAGGAACACGAGTGAAGCATTGAGAGTGGACAGGGACTCTGTCCACTGTGTTAGTGCTAGTCCCCAGTTCGGCGGAGCATGGAGCCAGTGCCTGTAGTAGGGAGAATTCTCCAAAGCCCGTGATGTGGGCAGAGCTGGTATTTGCTAGTTTCCAACTACTGTTTCTCCCCAGAGGTTTGTAGAACAGCCACTCTTAGACTTGTCATGGAATTAAGGAAAACTACCTCCAGGGCGTGCAGTGCTGCTCTCCTGCTGCCACTTTTCCTCTTATTTTGGGGTAAGTTTTTTGTCTTCTGTGCCTGATTCTTACCCAGCTACTATGCAGTAACTTTGGATCAAATCTGTGACCTGCCCTTGTATTGCGAAGGTAACTGAACAGAATGTCACTCTCACAGTGAGCTTTGGTGCCTGAAAACTTCTTGTCTGGCAGATAAACAGGCACTTCATTCCAGATATGTTTTTCCTTCTATTTATTTCTTGTTTTCTTTCATCTTTTTCCCTGTGCACATGTATATATGCATTTATGCACAGGAGCTGGAAGTGCGTGCACTTTCATGTGATGAAGTATTCAGCTATTATAGTAACCTTTTTCTCCATTTATAAGTTCTGAATTTTCCGGTTGTGCCCATAAAGAAGAACCACAGAGCTTTATTTGCATTCTGTGTGCTTTAGAAATGCATCTAAGCAAAAGAGGAGTGTACCGAGGGGAGTATAGTAATATGCTGAAGTGCCAGATACCTCTGGTGCAAAATGTGGAGGAAGAAGAGAGTACACGAGTGTTCTCACTTACAGATTTTGAAGCAAGCAAATCCATCCTGAAAGTGCACTGATGGCGGGTTTGGTTTGGTTTTTTCCACATTGAAACTTATTTTATAGCCATATAATATACTTGAGTGTACTGGGATTCTTCAAGTTCACATGAGCATGTCTTTAGGCTCCAAAAATCACCTTTGGATACAATTGGTTATGCTCCCTGAAAAAGAGTTCTCTGTTTCTTCTGGGATGGTGCCTGAAGATGGGGCCTAGACATCTGTTTTAGTCGTCTAGGGATTATACAGTCATGCCAGAACATGTCCAACCTTTTACTGGAAAGTGTGATTGGGATTGAACCAGCCTCCTTATCCTCTCCTTGGCGCTGCCAGACCGGTATCTGTGTCTAAAACTCCTGCTTGGTTCCCACCGAGCTGGGACAGGAGTGATCAGTGACATGAGGGAGTGGAGGTAAAATGTGGATAACATGCAGGAAATACAGTGAAAGTGCCTTTTGTCTGCCAGTACCTGCTGAACACTGCAGCTGGCATTCTCCTGCATCAGTGGCTGATGTTTATGTACTTTCTGAGAGTTGGAGAAAGTTTTCAGCTTTTCCTTTGGCTCCGCAACAGTTTCTCTTTCCTTTTTTCTTTCCCCCCTCTGAAGCCTCCGTAAATCTCCTTTGCTCTGATCACCTCAGACTATGATTATGAAAGTCAAAATATGGTTTGATTTTTGTCTGATACGTTTTTTCCCCCCTCTCTTCTTTGTACCAGCTTCTTTGTCTGGTGCATTCGCTCTAAGTGCCTGGAATTCCTCTGGCCACAGGGAAGCAGCAGGACTGTCTTTTGTATCTAGTAACCATAGCTACTGGATTGGAGTGTGAAGCAATTATGGTGGCTTTGTGTTGTGCAGAAGGAAGGCCCGTTGCGTACACGGTATTGTTCAGGATGTGGCTGCCAGGGAGCTGGCATGTTACTGAGGATTTGTGCTGTTTGACCATTGCACTGATAGCTTTTCACTGGGGTAATGAGAGCATTGTTTCCTTTTGGAGTGCAGGTGGATGACACATCTTGATATAGCCCAGCAGAGCTCAAGGGAAGCAGTAATTTCCATAGGCTTTCCACCTGCTCCTATTTTGCAAGGGGAATTCTGCCAGATTTTAACTGTGGTGAATGGTGGTATTTATGGAGCACTTGTAGACTTTTAAGGCCATAAGAAAATGCCTTTTTGTGAGGCATAGAACTACTTTTTTTTTTTTTTAATGTCTAATTGAGTTTAAATATCAGTGAAGCACAGAGTGGCCCAGTTACCTGTTCACAATTTTTGAGACAGTTCTGATTCTCCAGATGGGCTGTTGGAAGGTGTAACCCTGAGGCCTCTCTGCAGCCAGCTCCACACTGCCTCCACTTGTTTGACATGAACTCCAGAGGGACAGTGGTGCAGACTCTGCACGTGACTCCAGTTTTACTGCTGCTGCCTGCGGAATGGGCACAATAGCTCTCAGCCTAACTTGTGTTCTAAAGGAGATTCTGGAGGGCAGAATGAGTGTCTACTCACTTCTGTTCCCACAACTCCAGCCAGCAATGAGCAGAGTAATTCACATACCTTCGGCCTGGAAAATGCTTTGGACACCTATTGAGAGAGGACATGTGCAAACAGACCTTTTTCTGGCAGTTTGCTATCTGCTCTAATGCAGCTCTTGAGATTAGCTCGGACACAGGGACAGTTTAAATCTTCCTCTCTTCAAAAGGTGGAAACAAAGACATACAATCTCTTCACTGTTTTGTTGACTGTCAGTGTATTTAAATAAGAATTGGAAATTGAAGCTTGTGACTCAATCTGGTTAACTGAATACACAGGAAACTCTCTGTCTCAGTGTTTGATCTGTGGAAATGCCTGAGAGATCAGAGAATGTGTAAACCATGAAGGTCAGCTTGGAGAAATGTTTATTAAGGGAAAATACTGGGTGTCATAAGCACAGAAGATCAAAGGGTTACTGTAGCAATATATGCAATGCTATCATACAACGTGGATTTATAGCTCCTGTCTTTCTCCAAGTCCTAGAAGAAATATAGTAGGAGTTACATCTTCAAATCTGCATTAAAATAATGAACAGGTAATGAAAACAAGCTGGCTGGCTGCTTGTTCCATGTTAAGAGTAAGTTTAATTCCCTGAAGTGGTATTTCTGATTAATGCTGGTAATACCTCTGGCCATCATATTGGCACTGCTCAGCCCTATGGATCGCTGCCCACCGTTTGGCACCATTCAGCAATTCACTGGGCAAGCTGGGTGGGAAGGAGCCAGGAATCACGTTCTGCTGCTTTGAGGGGGGCAGATAGTCTGCATATTTTGCAAGGGGAAACGGAGATGTATCTTCTTGTGCCCGTATTAATGAAAATCTAGTGGTCTAGGCCTTTATAAATTCTTTGTAAGTATTCTACGCAGTAGACTCTACATACCTCTGGCGTGAAAAACCTCTGTCACACCAAAACCGGAGCATGCAAATGTTGTGGTCTGGAGCTTGTTGTTCTCCAGTAATGAAGAAAAACAACATCAGAAGTAGGCTGGGAAGTGATGAGCACGCAATAACCATCTAAAACATTGGACAGGAAAAGCTGCAATCTGAGCTGTGTGCAAGGACGTCACTAGAGGGTTTTAAATTAGTATCCAAACTGGTAACTGGCAAGACACAGGGTTTGTGTGTTCAAGAACTTGACTCTGGGCACCAGAATCTTAAGGGGAATTGAATATACCTGATCCTAATGGTGACATCACCTGATCATGAGACTAGGAAATTCAAACAAAGCTACTGGGAAGTGGCTGGGGAGAGAAGGAGCAGCTGGTAGGTGGGAGCAAGTTACTTCAACAGAGCTTGGCTGGCAGAGGTGGTTAAGCTGCTGCAGCTCCAGGGCTTAGCAGTTGTGATCAAACACTGGTATTTTGGAAAGCTTCCCATGCCCACATCCCATTTTCTCATGTTGAATAGAAAAGCCCACTGTTAAAGCAGCTATAAAAAGATGCCCCTTTACGTGTAACAGGACAAGGAATACATGGTATGGAATATTTTAGGCTAGGTGAAAAATCAGTGCCAATTACCACCATGTCATGAGCTTGTCAGTAGCCTCAATTTCAGGGCCTTGTTTTCTGCTGCTAGTATTACTAGGAGTAGGTGTTTTTCTTGGGTCTGAGAAGAAAGGGTTTAATCTCCCTGTGTCAAGAAGGAAATTGGGCTTGTAAATTCTTAGGGTGTGTGAAGCCACCTAAAAAGGCCTTGTGTGCTCCCTGGACCGAGTACACTGAAGGTATTTCCTAAAGGATTCAGTTTTATTTTGCCATTACCTTCCATAGCAGATAAGCTGTCCTTCCAAAGTTAGCAGGGATGGAGAAGAGAAAGGGGCAGCAGCACGAAAGCCCCTTTCAGGCCTGTCCAGTTTTCCTTGCTGGTGTGTGGATCCTGGGAACAGGCCATGGTGTGTACCCTTTTGCTAATCCTTTACACTGACCAGAGTAGGGAAAGATCAGCAGAGGTCAGCAGGGATTTACTAATATAAGCACATGCCTTCCTGTTGTCATGGAGACATAACTCTTTCCATTCCTTTATTCAAGTTTAGTAGCTGTGTAACTCTGATACTTGAGGTGGAGGAGTTCTCTTTCTACCCTCAGGATCTTTCTCTAGTGGGAAATGTGCTGTGGGGATCAGCAGCAGCATAGCCTGGCTGATAGGAACTGCATCAGGCCGGGGTTCTAGCAGTCACAGTTGAGGTATTATATTATTCCATTTGAATAACACATTAAATATAATAAAACCCCCCCAAACCATTAATCAATTATCAAAATTGTCCTTCACTATGAAGGAAACAAGGTAATTTCTGGGCTGATAACCCCAATGCTGCCACTTCCTTGTTGGAATTTAAAGTGACCATTAAGAGCACCTTTATGGTAGTTATCAGTAAGGCATCTCCCATGAGGTCAGGTGTATCCCAGCCTGGGGGCATCCACCCTCCATCCTGGTTTCCCAGGACTTTGGAAAAAAAAAAACTTGTGAAAAGCAAACCCAAAAATCAGAAGCCATGAGTAACAGTAAAGCAGCATCTCACAAGTGGTGAAGTAATAAATATCTGAAGCTCCTTCTCTTGTGTATTGTATTAGTAACTCATCATTGGCCTCTAATAAAACCTTTGGCCAGCATAATGTCAGGATGGAGGGGGGAGGCTGTGAAAAAGCTTTCTTCAATGCAGCTCTTGTTGTGGGGGAAATTACCACTCAGATTTTACAAGTATCACATAATGGGGAACAGACAAAGTTGAGGGGGTTGGTTTGGTTTTAAAGGACAGAAACCTTGCTTCATCTCTTTGAGACCCTCCTCCTCCCACACTGCCTTTGTCAGTTCCCACAACTCTCTGTCAGTTCAGTGCCACAGCATCTTGTCCTGGCTTACTGAGGTAAGAGATCCCTCAGGACTCTGGGACAGAGACAGTGAACTGCAGCCGGGGGATCTCGGATTGCCTAGCAATCTCATTAATTCCTCTTTTCTCTTTTAATGGCTAGAAAACTTGCTGTTGTGGCTGCCCTTTGAAAGATCATTTACTAAAGGTATAAAATTCTTAAAGCAAGTTATTAAGGCAAAACCTGGAAATGGAGCTTGTTTGCCTTGAAGTGATGCAGAAGGTCACGGACCTCAACTTTGAGGCAACATCTTTGTCAGCTACCTTTAAAGTGTAAAACCAGACCCTCCCTGACAGAGTGCAGTGAATGCTTTATATGCGACTCTGTTAGCCTTTGAAGTCCCTCCTAATCCACCCCTAAATGCCTGGAACATGTTCTTCAAAGAAACTGGAGTCTTCTCCGGTTTCATTTCAGAGTAGGATTTCAGGATGGTATGACTGTAACATACTTTATGGTTATTTTCCCACTTATAAACATCACTGGTTCATATTCTTCTTGTGATACGTAAAGGAAAAATCCTGAATGTCCTTCTTAGTCCAGCAACAACTGCTTCTGTGGAGAACTGTGAACTCTTTTGTCATTCAGTGATTTCTGTGGCCCGATTTTCACCATTTTAATGAAACAGCATTGTCTGAATTACACATTTTCATGATTGGTATCTTGTGCAGCAGGAAAAACTTATTTACGGTGCTTATTAGCATTTGGCGTGTATTCATATGCTATTGACATTAATAATCATTGATCTATTCCAAAATTGAGAGGAATTATATTATACCCTAGTGCTGATGGACGAAAATAACAAAACCAGAGTTAAAAACGTCATATGTGTTCTTTCTCGAGCTGGGTGGTGGTCTAAGTCTTTGATACCCTTTTAGTCCACTACGTTCTTCAGGCTCTGCATTCAACTCCCTGGCAACATCACAAGTGGGACATAGTCAGTCTCACTCCTGGAATTCCCCCTTTCTGACATCATCTTGTAACAAATTCTGCTTTGAATTCGTGTCTCATCTGTGGAATTATTTAGCCAGAAGTTTAGCACTGTCACTGAATGAATATTAGGGTTATACTATATTTACACAGGGGCATGTTTTGTCCTTGGGAAATATTCCAGTATGAGCATAGGCATGCTATATGCAGGGGACTATATGGTATGATCTTAGTGTTAATACTCCTGTAACCTCTACGGAGTAGGGCAAACATGGGTGATTTTCTGCAAGCTGCAGTTCACAGGATAATTTGAAGGTACTTAGATATTGTTTCATTTCTTGTGATTTCTGCTGCAGTCTTCTCAGCCTGCTCCATGCATGCCTTATGAGCAGTGCTGTGTTACTTCAGGAGATGCGTTCCAAAAAAGGAACATTTTCCTCCAAAATGAGGTCTGCTAACGTTACCACTTTTAGATGTAACTGAGGTAACATTTGGTTATAGAAAGTATCTAAAACTAATGGAATAACAATGCAGGAATTCAGTCTTTTTCAGTCCTGTATGTAACTAGTTATTCACCACAGATTACAAGTACACATAACTAGTTAGCTATTGTTACTGCTCGTGGTCATAGTGAGCTTAGAGGAGATTGGAGTTCTTCCTATTTCTATATTGCTGTTCTTTGGTAAGCCAAGAGGGTCTGGGACTTTTTAGTGAAGCTTTGTGTTTGTTGTCTTGGTATCTGTAGTTCACCCCTGTTATGTCTACAAGTTTGTGTGTGTGACTGTGGGGCCATATATTTGTCACCACATCCCGTTGTAACGGACAGGCATTAATGCCCAATACAGATTATTGAGCATTGCAGTATGGTGAACCAAAACAGCAGAGGTACAAAAAGGTATGTCTGTTGTGAAAGAACTTTGGGAAAGACAGGAAATAGCAAAGGGATTTGATATTTGTCTTTATCTGCAAGAAGCATTTAGACTGTCTGCTTATGATGGAAGCAGAAACCATGCATGTAGCCTTTGAAATGACTCCAGCCTGTCTACACTAGCAGAGCTTGGTGGTTCTTTTGAAGAGTGAATTTCTTTGCAGATTTCTCTGCAAATCAAAGTCCTTCCAAACGTGCAGTGGACTTGGTCTCTGGTTTTTTTATCTCGGGCTGTGCTCCTGGCCTGAGGAAAGTGCAGCCTGGGGCTGGTTACTCATTAAGTGTACAAAGACTCCTATCTCCTGCCTAGTAAAGCTCTTCTGCGAATAGTTTCCTGGGCTCCCACTCTAATTGCCACAGAGATTCCAGGCAGATTCCGTCATCCTTGTTTTCTGCCTGACTGGGAATCTGAGAATAAAAGGGTTGATGGCAGAATAATGAGATTGCTGGACAGTGCAATGCTCAGCAGCTCTCCCCAGCATCACATGAGAGAGGAAGGGAGGGGTGGGCCTAGAGATGATGCTGGGAAGAGAAAGGGCTGTCTAAATCCCTGAGCACCCTCCCTCCCCCATCAGCACTGCCTCTTAAAGGAAGACTTAGAAACTCTACAGTCTTTTGGTGGGAGGAATCTGGGGGAGGTCAGGGCAGGGGCAGGCTTTTGTAAACCAAAGTCTCCTATAAATCCCTTTCAGGTTCTGAAGTTGGGTGCCTCCACCTTCAGGTACAAAGAGACTGAGGAGCTGATGGGGCAGTGAGTTGTAGAAAACCACTGACACAGATTAACTACTGGGTGTGTGGAAGGTGCACCAGAGCAAGGCAAACATGACCAAAATGGGCTGGGATAACGATGGCGTGAATGAGAGAGTGTGTAAGGTCAGCCGAGAAGTGATGCTGTGGTGTGTGATCCTGGCAAATCCTTAGTGTGGAGCATGGCACGTTAAAGCATTTCTCAACTAGCAGTGATGGAGCAAGGGCCCACAGTTACGTACAGAAGGCAGCAAAAAGGGCAAAGAGCTGCTTAACAGTGGCATCTAAGCCCAAGGTAAAATGCTAGAGATAGCTTGACTTCCAGTGCAGGCCATGTCAGGATTATCTCACCAGAAGCAGGAGCTATTTCTCAGATACTGTTTGTTATTTCATGAACTTTATCTCTGCTTCGTGGCCATTTTTCGTAGACATTTTCGAAACATCTACTGTATAGTTTGCAAAGTTACTTCCAAGTTTGGATGTTTCCTAACACTTATACAGGAATCAGTCTACCCCAGGGCTTCTCTCTTATGTATCCTGGAGAGGATAGGATTTAGGGGAATCTCAGCATTAGTTGCTGGTATCTGGATATTACACTGTGTTTTGGCTCTGCAGATACTAAGAGTTTGGACCTAAAATACCATCAGCAGAGTGAATCTCATCAGTTTCTGTTCTTCTTTGCTGTTCTTATAACACTTAAAAATTCCCTGCTGTGTAAATGTGCGTGTCTGACCTGTGGGGAGAGGCTGCCTGGGCAGTGGTTGTCAAACTTTGAGCTGCTTGATGTAATCAGAGACTGAAATGTGTCAGTTTGGAGTTTGGGTTGGATTGTTTGTGGCAGCGTCTTCAAATCGCTAGTGGATTAGCTGAGAAAAAAAGAAGTATCTCCAGAAGGAGCAGGTTGAGACATCAAGTCATATTGTCCGCCCCTCTGGATTTCCAAGCTCAAGTCTTGTGCCCTACCAGTGAAAGGGGTCATTGAAGCTTACACAAAGTTCATCTCGTGCATGGATTTAATGTGATAAGTTTCACTGCTCTCAACGTGCCTCATGGATGAATAAGCACAAATTGTATGTGGTATCTGACTTTTATGTGGTGATCAGCAGAACTTTCTTCTTTAGGGCTGGCTAACAAAAAGTCTCTTTTCTCCACAGGAATTTCATCCTCTGAAAATGAGAGCAGCTGTTCCTCATCCCCCTGTGAAAATGGTGGGAGCTGTCAGGATTTGGAAGTGGGATACAAGTGCATCTGCCCTGTGGAGCCTGTAGCCTACATGGGCATAAACTGTGAACACCTCTATGATGCATGCGTTAAACATGAGTGTACTGCCCACAGGATGTGCAACAGCACTCCAGGATTCCTGGAATATGACTGCATCTGTATGCCTGGCTTCACAGGTATTGATTGTAACATTAATATTAATGAGTGTGAGAGCAACCCTTGTACAGATCCTCGTTTTGAATGTGTAGATAGTGTAAATGGATACACCTGTAAATGCCAAACAGGACTGAGTGGAGAAGGCTGCCAAACAGAAAGCTCTGTGTGCTCTAGCCACCCCTGCCTAAATAACGGGACGTGTGTGGAGGGTCCTGGGGACTATACCTGCATCTGCCAGCCTGGCTTCACCGGGGCCAACTGCAGAGACAACATTGATGAGTGCACCTCCAACCCCTGCCAGAACGGAGCCATCTGCCGAGACAGGGTCAATGAGTATAGCTGTTTCTGTGTGCCTGGGTTCCAAGGATACAACTGTGAAATAGACATCAACGAGTGTGCATCCCGGCCCTGTAGGAACAATGGTACCTGCCTCAATGAGATGGATCACTATGTGTGCAAGTGCATCCCCGGCTACACAGGTACCTTTCATGCTCATGTACTAGCCGGGTGGTTGGGTTATGTCTCATTGTTCATGTAGTTCCACAATGTGCCTGCTGCTGCTGTGTCTTGTAGAGTTAGTAGCTGTCCTGAGAAGCTGTTGTTTTACAGCTATGAAACTAAATCTCTGTTGCACGACTCATTTCTGGAGTGTTTGGTGGTACTGTGTGTGAATAATGGTGCAGGGCTTGTTGTCATGGCTTCTGGGCAACAGTAGAGGTTTTGATTTCCATGGATGGTGTGGATGTTGAGGGACGTGGATCGAAGAGTGGAAGTGAGTGGATTATCTGAGACTTGAGTACTAGATACAAGTGGCTGTGATTAGCTCTCAGTGTGAAATTGCTCTCAGTGTCTATCTCGGGGAGATAGACAAGGAAAGAGATCTATTATCAGGAAATGTGTACTTAGTGTTTCCAGGTATAAGGTATCTCTGTCTATCTGGCCTGTGGTTCTTTGTCCTGTCCTGCAGGACTTCTCAGAGGGAAGTAGTCTTCTTGGAATAAAGAGGCTTTTAGTTGGAGATTTCTTTTCCAATTCTTACACAATCAGTGAATGTTTTTTGGCATGTGACATAAGTATCTCTTTTGGGGCATCTGTGCTAATGGTGACTCAGAGTAATTTACACCTGTGAGTTATCTGTGAGGGAGGCAGTGGGGGGTTCTTCTTTCTCCAGTCCTGCTTATCGGAGTGGAATGCAATCGTGTTGCCCCCACGTCTGCCTGGTACCACCTAGCACATGAACTTTCCCAGCCTTCCTCGGTGTCACAGGCTTAAGTGTTTCAAGAGTTAGGTTGCTGTGAAGGAATGTTGCTGATTACCAGTGGAATGAGAAGTTACAACATGAGGAATGCAGGCCCTGATGCTGACTCACTTTCTGATAAGAATTAACAGAGATGAAGGAGGAAAAATAGCAAAATTTCATTGTAGGCCTTAAGATAACTCCTGATTTTGAGTATCAAGTATAATTCTGTCTTTGCAGAACTGTTTCTATTTTATCTTCAGGCTGAATCCTCCATTCAGGATTGTGGGATTCCCCTCCCAAGGAACTGATAAAATGACCCAGGCAGCTGGAGGAGTTTGTTGTTTTCCAGCTTATTCTGATATGAGACTTTGCCTTATGATCTAGTGCTTCATCCATTCTGGCACCACTGGCCACCAGGTTGTTTCCTGGTGCTTGCAGCTGGAATTTGGGTGAAGGAAGTTTTGTATTGGTATTGACTGGTTTGAACCAGCAGATTAGGGGGCCCACATTCCACCAGGATTAGGATGGCCATGTCCACTATGTGGTTAGCCTTTGCCAAGAAGGGGAGATTACAGTGGCACCTGCCAATCCATCTAACGACTGAGGTTTGGAGGTGATGCCAGGCACCGGACAACTCAGAGGTAGAATATAGTATGGGAAGAGGGTTGCATAGAAGTCATGCAAGAGGTCTTATTCGTTCAGGGAAAGTTGAGACTTTGGACAAAAACGAGTGACTTGCTGTTGTTCTTGACTAGTAGAATTGGAACTAACACCTAATTTTTAATAGCACTTCATGATAAAATTCCTTACTAATATGTAATATCACTGTAGTTAGCTTTTTGCACTGCTTTAATGCTTTTTTCCTAGTATCTCAAAACAAGTTAAAATATTAACTAAACAAATGGAACAATATTTTGGAGAAGCAGGTAGAGATCACTTTTCCCATACCACCCAAAATGCAGCTACCTCTGATGTAGAACACTGGATCTGATTAATAGCAGTCCAACTCAAGAGTACCATATGTAACTAAAACTATAAGAGCTATATCGTATATAAAAGTTAAGTAACACTGACTAGCAGTGTGATTCTTCTCTTCCCATCCCTGTCCTCCCTGCCCTCAAAGGATCTCAAACCAAACCAGCTGTAATTAGGTTTTTAAGAGCTGTAAGATCAAGATTTTATGGCTTGCTTAGAAAATCGATGTTATTTGTCAAGTGCTGAGTGGCTGCTTCCACAAACCTGAGTGCAAGAGACTAAAGCTTCACATGTACTGGAAACTGTGTTTTGTTTTAGAGAGGACTAAAATCCAAAACTCTAGACAGAATAATTGTGGTTTCAAATAAAAGTTAAAGGTCTTTAATTTATAGACTCATATACTGTTCATGAGCTCTCAATATTCTTACAGCAGAATTAGACGTGGGTGACATGGGTTTTGTGATGCCAGCTCACGAGTCCAGGCAGCAGAGATACACTTGTTCGATTTGTAACACAAGTATTTCTCTGTTTTGTAACAAAGGTGTGAACTGTGATGCTGAAATCGATGAATGTGATTCAGACCCTTGCCAGAATGGGGGCCTGTGCCACGATCACGTTGGGTTCTACACCTGTACCTGTGCCCCAGGTTACCAAGGAATGCAGTGTGAGGTGGACATCGATGAATGTGTGAGCCAGCCATGCCTGCACAATGGGACATGTCATGACCTCGTTAACAGGTGAGAAATCAGAGTTGCTTGGCAGTTAGATAACCAGGACTGATGAAAAAGTCACTTAGTGTAAACTCTGAAAATTGGAATAGAAATCTGGGGGTGGAGTTGGATTTAGTGTTCTGTACACCCCAGGGGTCCCAGTGGTTTATGGCAATAAGTAGAAGGTCCCTCCCAGCAGCAGAGCTCCTAGGGTGCTTAAAGGAAGACAGGAAAGGATTCCTGTTATTGCTTCCAGCTGGCAGATCAGATACAAAGGGAAGTGATTTGCAGAACATGAATGGCAAGGCAACCTGTGAGCCTGAATTTATCTCTTCACAGGTAAGGTGTGTACTCAGAGGCTGCTCAGGGTTATCTGCTCTGGCATCAGCGTGGCCTTTGTGCTGATAGGGCCCTCTTGTCTTTTTCCTCTGCCCCACAAGTGGTGTAAGGACTGACAGCTTAGCTCTGTTTGCTCTTTCCTCATACTGGGCTTTGCAGTTGAAATAAGAGCTTATGCATTGCTCTGTTTTGCTGCCCCACAGCTATCGTTGTGACTGCAGTGACACAGGCTTCCAGGGGGACCACTGTGAGTTGGATATCCTGGAGTGTGCCTCTGAACCCTGTCTGAACAGTGCAACGTGTGTGGAGGGAATCAAAAACTACAGCTGTGTCTGCTGGCCAGGTGGGTTAGAAATCTCTGTTGCTGTGCTGGCATGTAGGCACACTGCAATGGAGAGCACATACTAAGCTGCTGTGTTGAAGAAGTGAAGAATTAGTGATCATACTGTGTGATTTTTCGTTGTCTGAAACAGTGAGGCTGCCACTGCTGCCCTTTACAGGCCACCCAAAATCCAACTGACCTCATGGCTGGGAAATACACCCTGATTCCCAGCTGTAAAATTTGCTTTCTTTTTTTTTTTTTCCCTGCCCTTTTTCATCATGTGTTTTTCTCTCATGGGTTAATGCTTTCCTGCAAGGTGATTATTTGGCTCCTGCTTTTGGCATAATGGAGAAAGTGGGGGGCCCTGGAACTCCCTACTAGATGAGCTGCAGTCTCTTCTGAGTCTTATTCTCACCTTCAAGGCAGCATCAATATTTGGCAGAGTAGTTCCAGGGAAGCTGTGGGTGATGCTGACACTGGTGTCTCCTGGCAGGTTACACAGGGCAGCACTGTGAAGAGGATGTGGATGAGTGTGCGACATCTCCCTGTCACAACGGCGGCGTATGCTTGGAGAGATCCAACCAAACCTATTATGGAACACGACCTGAGTTCCCCAGTGATTTCAGCTATAGCCAAGCAGCTGGTTTCCTCTGTTGGTGCCAGCCAGGCTTTGCAGGTGAGCTATGCAGTGCATGTTTGTGCTGTCTGCACGTGGTTTGAGTGCTACATGGAATGGAGCAATGTTATCTGTGCAACAAAAATCACTTGATGACTGGTACTTCAGAGGGGTGGCAGCCTGATGCATCAGGAACGTGCTTCTGTTCACATACTGTAGGAATACATTGCAGACAGCTGTCTGAATGTCATTCTCTGTCCAGCAAGCTTGTCTCAAGGCTGAGGCAACAGCCTATGCACTTCCCAAGTGCTTTGATGAATGCCCTCTGGCTATGCAGATGCCAAGGTGGTTTCTCTTTGTCAGTCTCTCATGCATATGGCAGAATTCATCCCTATAGAATATCTGTGAAAGCCTCATCAGAGGAAACTAATTCCCTGGAGTCCCAGATAACTATTCTAGGTGTTTCCTTGATGAGACTACTCTCATGACAGCAAACTATATAATCAGAGTGGGTAGGAGAAGAGGGGTTCTTGATATCTTCCTCTTGGAACTAGGAGCTCTGTGGACGTTCAACTCAAATTTCACCCTTTCCCTGATTTATAGATACGTATAAAAGGCTGATTTAACAGCTGGGGCAATTCCCTGGGGACTAAATAATAATACTTTATTCTGTTTTGAGAGAAAAA